>NW_027176957.1:320000-375000 GCF_023349555.1 Cebidichthys violaceus | reverse complement strand
GGCATCCTTTGATCAATCATTTAGCATCCCTACACACACTTATATTCAAACAGCGACACACACACACACACACACACACACACACATTGGAGATGGCAGTTCGTGCTGCATGAGGACGTTGAGCCTCGAGGAGGGGCGGCTTGAGGACGCCAAAAAAAACAGGACTCTTTGAGTTTCCAAACGTCTCATGACCGTCTGTCGTTGCTTTAGTCGATTCATTTACATGTTATCATCTTATTACCCAGGAAGCCAGTTGTTGGGGTCCAAAGTCGGGGCCTTCATGGCGGCTCGTCAGGCGTTTCATGGTTCGAAATCTGTCGGTTTAGCATCAGCACCGAGGGAACAAGAGACGAACAGCTGGATGCAAGAGTCCAAACTGAAGCAGACTTGCGGCCCCTAATGGCCTTTTAAGGGTGTCAGTCAATGACAGTATGAAACAACCGCTAACATTGAACTGCAACCGTGAAAGCTGAGTGGGTCCAGTAGTAGGCAAGATTCGTCGTGGACAGACGGACACTCGCGCACACCAACTTTTGAATGCATAATCTCCCGGTAGAGATAACACAGCTTGGTAAAAAGATGAATAAAAAGAAAGAGAGAACTGATTTGAAGTGTTTTGGATCGGTATGTTCCTGTAAGTTGGTGTTTGTGAGGTCAGATCTGTGAGCGTTTGGTTGCAGGATGAGTTATTGCGCCACCCTACTTCAGATCCCCCGGTGACCCTCTGGGGGGGGGCGGTGGAATTTGTTTTTCAGCAGCTTCTTTTCTGTGCCGAAATGTTCGGTCGTCTGTCTTCCCCGAGAGTCCCTGTCCCCTTCCAGTTTGCCCTTGCTCCAGTAAAAAGAAGAACGTCTTTAACCCCTCCTATTAGCACACTTGGCGCCTTTCAGATCTTCCTCTCGTCCTCCCAATTTGTCATTTCATTTCCAAGATATCTCCTCATTACCGTCTTTTTCAGGCTCACAAGTTTGTTTTTACGGCTTCCTCTTCGACACCGTTTTGTCTCCGGTTTGCCCTTGGTCGCCTCGACATGCAGACTGAATTGCCTAAAAATGCCGTCAGATAGATGGATGGACGAGTTGTTGTAGGACTGATGGTTTTCTTTGCCCTTGATGGAGGAGAATATGCAGTGAACTCTGCCTCACCCGGGCCGATCCGCTCCGGTTACTCCGGTGTCACTTTCACCGGGAGAGTTTTGGTGTCCCATCCGGGTCTGAATTTGTTTTTTTGGGGAGGATTTTTGAATAAAGGGGAAGGTGGGGGGGATGGGGAGGAAGAAGATCCCGAATGTCACATCTATCTAAAATGATCGCTGCCGGCCTTGAAAAATCACATCAGTAGAAGAAGAAGAAAGGGACGAATGTTTGTTTGTTTTCTCAACTCAACTGCCTCCCAAAAGAAGAAGAAAAAACAAACCCCGCCTCTTCTTGCAATTTGCAAATCAGTGTTGTCACGGCTGCAGATTTATTTATTTATTTTCGACATAATTACGGAGCGCTACCGTGCTCTGAACAATCCCCTGTACACAAATACTGTACAAGTAATTACAAGGATTCGTGGAGGCGAGCTGAGCCTGACAAAAAAATGGGACGCAGCCAAGCGGCATATGACTTCCCCCCCCACCCCCACCCCCACTGCCTCCGTCAGAAGTTGGCCCGGAGTCCTCGAGGCCGATCCAGTGATGCAGCAAAACATGACAGTGTTGTGTGTTTTTTAGTTTTTTTGCTTCCTTTCTTTTTCTGGCGCCGCTTTCCTCGCCGTGAAAAACGCGTCGGCCTGCAGCTCCGTCTGCTTCTGCAGTTCTTCTTTTCTGTCGTCCGGTCTCTTTTAAAGTCTCTCTCTCTCTCTCTCTCTGTCTCTCTCTCTCTCTGTCTCTCTCTCTCTGTCTCTCTCTTTGTCTCTCTCTCTGTCTCTCTCTCTCTCTCTCTCTCTCTCTGTCTCTCTCTCTCTCTGTCTCTCTTGGCCTTTATTCCCTTCTCCTGTCGATCGGCGCTCCTTTCTTCTCTTTTTCTTCGTCTCCTACTCGCTCGTCTCCCTCCACCTCTTCCTATAGATGTGCCCTCTGATCTCCTCTCCTCTCCTCCTACACTCTCTTCTTTTCTTGTCCTCTTGTTTTATCTCTCTTTTCCCACCTCACCTCTGGCAGCAGCTGGCTCTCTGGCAAAAGTATTTTTAAGCAAACCGTACAGAAGTAGGAAACAAACAATGGAAATTCACATTATTTGTTGAGATTTGGTCGGAATTTAGGCTCCGAGCAGCGATTATTTTATCATCTCCAAAATAAAAGTCTAATTTGACTCCCTTAAAGAGCAACTTAACACCAGTTATACGCCTCCACAACTCATTCAGAGTCTGTCTGCATCCCTTCAACCATTACGACTTCAAGCGAGAGTGTAACTCTGGTTCTACGAGTTCTGTGGAGGACTCACATTGAACCACAGAGTTAATATGTGTTTGTCACGTCTTGATGGGAGGTGCTACACTTACGGCGTCAAGTACAAAACAAAGTCTGCTTGGTGGTCTGGAGGACAGCACTGCTGGGTAAAGAGTAGCTGTATTAGAATAGACCATAAACCAATCAATTGATAATGTAATAGTGATTCTACTTTTGATTTATTCAAAGTAACTTTACTTATTCAATATATAACTTACAGTATTCAATTTACGACAAACGTACAACAGACTCGTTCTTTATGCAAATATTTGCCATTGTGGCTGAAACACCAATACACTAATAATAGTAAGAGTTTAGTACCCAAACAATAATCTAGTCATATATTGTGTTTTGCCGAATATAAACCTTCTGTGTTAAAGTAACACAAAGAGTTTTGACCTCAATGACGTCAACGTGATGTCATCGGGGTCAAAACTCTTTGTGTCATCTTTGTGTTATGTATTTCATAAGAAGCTCTGGTGTTGATATTGACGACAAGATTGACACGATGCATTGTGGGAAATGTAGGATGTGGGGTTCATGGAGATCTAAGGAACACAATCTGTCTCTTGTGGCTGTGACTGATTCTTTGAATGAAGAACTTTCCCTGAAAACGAATAAAGTCTTAAGTTGTAAAAGTTTTATTCAAATGAGGAAGTAGCAAACCCGAAGGAAACACTTGATGCCAGTTTTCCGTAGCTCGATGCTGAGGTCTGGAGGTCTGGAGGTCTTCGCAGGTCCTCTTGTTTCCTGGTAACGACCTGAACTTGGACCTGAGTTGGGTCAAACAAACCCAATCTTATGCAGACAAAATGAGGTTGTTGCTGCAGGTTTTTTTGGGAGCTAAACTGGGAGAGTGTGAGCCGTGAAATGCATCTTTTCTCTCTTTCTATATTTGGCTTGTTTTAATCGTCCTCACGTCTATCCGGATCGGGGTTCGACCGACTCTCCGGTTTCCCTCTTTGAATCAGGTTTTCGTCTGGTCGGTTCTCAATAAGTATCTTGTGTTCAATAACCACCGCGATAAATCACTCGAACAATCATCTTTATACCTGCTGAGGAAAATCTCATTAGTTGAAGGACGCAGTAAACAGCGATGTAAATGCATTAGATTTATAATAACATAGGATTAGTTCGGTCTCATTGCACAGCGCAGCGATTCAAACGGGACTCTGGATACTCCGCGGCCGTAAAAACCCGTCTCCTGTGCGGCGGGCGAGGAGCCGATCAAGGCTGTGAGAGCATGAAATATGTCCAACATTAAGTGACACTGGGGACAGATAACAGCTTGCCCGATACTAATTAAGTGTTGAAAAACCTCTCCATTTTTCTGGCAAATGTGTTTTTGTTTTTTTTGTTCTGCCCCCCCCCCCCCCCCCCCCGAAATGATTGAGACACCTTCTTTCAAAAGACTCTGCAGATATAAAATGCACCAAAAAAAAGCCTCATTTTGTTGTATTAGTTTTTGTGATATTTCCGTTTCTATCAAATGTAAATGCTTTTGATTCTCTCTCTATTTTCCGCCTCTTTAAACTGTTATCCCTCTCTCCTGCTCCCTCTTTGTGTTCCCCTCTTTTCTTTCTTTCCTCTGTCTTCTCTCTCTTTCTGTCTGCCAGGCCATGGCCTAGTTAAAGCGTCTTTCATCAGCTCGGAAGTTTTTTTACATTCTCCCTCTTTATCTCCCATTCTCTTTTTCTATGTATCGCTTTTACCTGCGTTTGTCCTTCTTTTATTATCACCATTTCCTCCCTCTTTTCCCATATTTATCTATACCTGTTCTTCCCCCATTTCTGTCTCTGTCTCTCTGTCTCTGTCTCGCTTTCTCTCTCTGTCTCTGTCTCGCTTTCTCTCTCTCTGTCTCTCTCTCGCTCTGTCTCCCTTTCTGTCTCTGTCTCTCTCTCTCTCTCTCTCTCTCTCTCTCTCTCTCTGTCTCTCTCTTTCTCTCTCTCCGTGTCTCTCTCTCTCTCTCCTCTCTGTCTGTCTCTCTCTCTCTCTCGCTCTCTCCCTCTCTTCCATTGTGTGGATGATAGCTGTCAGGAGATCTCATCACTGAGTCTCTCTTATTACATGATTACGGGGTAATTATCCTGTGAAGTTGTCTTTGCCCGAATCTATGAAAGACACTTAATGTCTTTTTAATGGGGTTTGGAGACTTTTTTGGGGAGGGGGGGGGGGGGGGGGGTCTTTTGTAGTTGCAGTGGACTCTTCAGTTTATTGTATCCACATGTGATCGGCCTGGAACGCCGTGTCCTGATTAAGTGGCACTTTTGGAATCTGCGTAATTTCCGGGCGAGTCGTCTCGCTCCGAGTGTCTTATTTTTATTTTTTTACCTCCGGCCGTTGGCTTTGTCAGAGAACGCTGTCGTCTGCCAGCGTCTGATGAAGCTCCTGTGATGTTTGGGACGAACGCCGACAAGGAAACCTGGCGGTGACTTCAGAGGAAGGGCGTGCGAGCAAAAACTCCACGTTGTGTAACAACCATAACAGCACCAGAGGGTTTATTTACTATAGACAATCACTTTATCAATATCTCATATGTGCTGTCTGGGCGGCAACCTCCAGTTCTGCCAAGTGAAGTCAAAGCTTAACGTCTTAAAACCTGCATTCTCTTTAGTGTCCACCAGGGGGCGACTCCTCTGGTTGTATAGAAGTCTAGTCTAAAATGACTCTACTTCTCTCTTGATTTATTCCCTCAGTAAACATCGTAAACATGAGTTTATGGTCTCAATCTCTAGTTTACAGTCTTCTTCAATACAGCATGATGTTCATTTAGTAAACTAAAGTAATTACAACAATCATGTTGTATGTTCCAAGTGTATTAAAATGCCCATGTTAGGAATACATTAGAATCTTTCCATAATGGTTTATAATCACTGCTGTAGTGAGATTATAATTTACTCGGTCATTAGTTGTTTTAAGCAAAGTGAAAATAATATAAAATCTATGCAAGGGCAACACACAAAATGCTGTAAAATGATATTTTATGAGTGCTTATAACTATAATTAAATGTTCTATAATGTATTATAACTGTGTTTCTAATTAAGTATGGACATAGGCGTAATCATTTTTAGGAAACAGTGTTGTATATACTGTATAGTCAAACATTCATCAAAATGTAACTTTTCAGGGGTTTTAAGTTTACTGCTTCATAACAAACTTACTTTCTTTGAAGGAGCATCTGATCCAAAGCTCATAATAGTACAAGACTGCTTATATTTCCAGTACAAGTGACCCAAAAAGGAATAAAAAATCTCTGTTGATGTTTCTGTGTTTTATCCTTGGTCTCGTGTTGATCTCACATCTTTTAAATAAATAGAACCAAAAGCGTAGTTTGCCTGGTTACAAAAGTGAAAATTATCTTTTTTTTTTTTTTTTTACCCTTCTGTCTTTGCCCATCATGCATATTTCCCGTTCTTTGTCTTATTCTGGGTGAATGCAGCACATCACTTCACACACAAATAAATATCAACATGACTCCTCTCTATGTTTTTCCTAACATGTATTTTTCTCTGCTTTTAGTCTTTCCCCAAGTGGCTGCAGCGCAGCTCACTGAACACAAACAATATTAACATGTAATTTTCTCTCTCTCTCTCTCTCTCTCTCTATCTCTCTCTCTCTCTTTCTCTCTCTCTCTCTCTCTCTCTCTCTCTCTCTCTCTCTCTCTCTCTCTCTCTCTCTCTCTCTCTCTCTGTGTCTCTTCGCAGCTTGAGAATCGCTGCCGTCTGTGATGCCCTCCCATGACGCCCAGGTCGGTAGCTGACACTGCCAGTGAGCGGGAGACGCCACTGCACAACCGGTCCTGGGCCGGCACCGTCAGCCGGTTATCGCCCTCCCTCTCGCAGGCTGGAGACTCCGACTCCGCCCACCTACCAGTATCCACAACCATCAGCTCCGATCCACCTTCAGTAAGTCCCTTTCAGAAACCGACACGCTGACGTCCTCAGCCAGCACCAGCAGAAGCAGCAGCCAAAAAACGCAGTATCTTCAACGCAATCAGCAACACCAGCACCACCATTATCACCACCACCACCAGCAGTAACCATCATGTCCAGTCGTAGAAAGTCCTCCACCCCCTGCATGGTCCGGGTCGTCAGCGACCTGCCTGAAGAGAAGGACGACCCCGAGGAGGTAATGGACGTGGAAATACTGGCGACAGAAAAAGAACAATCAGAATCATCTGAATCTGCAGGAAAGAGTCAAGATCCCCAGCAGGATAATTCAGAGAATCCAGACCAGCAGACGTTTCAAAAACCAGTGGAGAACCAGAATCCTGAGCCATCAGAACAAGAGGAGCAGTCAGGTGAGAAAGATCAACCTCCTGTCATTGAAGATGAGGAAGCCACAGAGGAGAAGGACAAGGAAGACGTTGACTCTGACCCGGCGTCCCGGAAAAAGCAGCCCAGAGGCTACGAGTGCAAATACTGCCCGTTTTCAACGCAGAACCTGAATGAATTTAAAGAGCACGTGGACTCCAGCCACCCCAACGTCATTCTCAATCCGATGTACCTCTGCGCTGTCTGCAACTTCAACACCAAGAAGTTTGACTCGCTCACCGAGCACAACGAGAGCCAGCACCCGGGCGAGACAAACTTCAAGTTCAAGAGGATAAAAAGGAACAATCAGACTATCTTAGAGCAGACAATCGAAGGCAAGGACAATTCAGTTGAATGCGAAGTGACGAATGAACAGAGCGAAGGCAACGGCAGCTCTGTGTTTCCAGCTTGCATATCAACCACGGTGAAAACCCCGAACAATATCCAGACGCTCTATCAAGGGAGCGAATTAAAAAGCCAGCGGGACGGCCTGATCCAGAAGAATCAAATCACAGCGGTGAACATCAACGGAACGGTCATCATCCCTGAACCCACCATCCTCCAAGGGCTCTCCCACGTCGCCCCGATGCTCCAGCGCCCACCCAACTTCAACTCTGTACCAAAAATAGCTGTTCCCTTGAACACCACCAAATATAACCCTTCTTTAGACGACAACTTGACGTTGATCACCTCCTTTAACAAGTTTCCTTACCCGACGCACGCCGAGCTGTCGTGGCTGACGGCTGCCTCCAAGCACCCGGAGGACCAGATCAAAGTCTGGTTCACCACCCAACGGCTTAAGCAAGGCATCACCTGGTCCCCGGAGGAGGTGGAGGAAGCCAGGAAGAAGATGTTCAATGGCTCCATCCCCCCTGCACATCACACGTTCACCGTCATGCCTACAACCACCTTCTCTCAGCCGTCTGCCAAATCCTCCCAGCAGACCTTTGTCCACACTACCGTCGGGCATGCAAGTCATGTGCGGACAACCGCGTCCAATGGGTTGAGTTTAATCGCCGCCACAAACTCTCCCGCTGGAGTTGCAATTAGCTCCGGCCCTTCCCTTAAACGATCCTTGCCGACGTACCTGACGACGGTTTTCGGCCCGGAGTCCAAACGGCCCATCATGGCAGTCGCTCCCCATTCCGGTGACGCTAAAGACAGGGGCCTGATGGCTCCTCCGCCCCCTCCTCCCCCAAAAGACCGCCTCCCAATGGCTCCGCCTCCCGTTCCCGTGGAGATGAAGAGACCTGTAGCACTTCCTCTGGTCACCACAGAAATGAGGAGGCCATCCGCTGCTGTGCCTTTAATGCCGCCGCCATCGTCGACGTCCTCGACGTCTTTGTTGTCCAAAGGGAAGATTCTCTCGACGTTAGGAAACCCCAAAACAAAACCGGTGGTGTCGCTGCCCTCCTTAGTCTTTCCAGAGTCTTTAACAAGACCACTGATAGTACCCCCGCCTATCTTTGCTCCGCCATTTAAAAACTCATTACTTTTTCCTCTTAACTCGTCCATCACTTCCAAAGAGAAGCACCCGAATACCCACGCTTTGCCAGCTGCTGATCTCAAGCTGCCAAACTCCCCACCACCTGTTGCCCCACAAATAAGGAGGCCAACCATTATCCAGTCCATTCGCGCTTCGGCCAAAGCCCCGACCCAGATTGCAGGGTTCCCTTTGGATAGCAGGAAACTAAAAGAACAACAAGGGGTGGAGGTGAAAGCCTATTACCCCAGAGGAGATAAGGTACTCACTCCTCTGGCAGAGGCCAACGGGACATCTCGCATGGATGGCAAATGGTACCACGATCAAACCGCACTTGCTCACAACAATGGGGTCCAACATTATGATGGGTCGCTAGCAGCGCTAAAACCGGACTTTCATCAAAAGTCCTCGGTGCTGACCCAGTTCCCTTTGCTGGAGAGGATGAAAGGAAAGACGGCGGAACAGCTGAAGATCTTGGAGGAGAACTTCCTGAGGAACAGCTTTCCCACACTCAGCGACGTGGACAATCTGGCAGGCACCACCCGGCTGTCTCGCCAGGAAATTGACAGCTGGTTTGTGGAGCGCCGCGCGCTACGCGACAACCTGGAACAAGCCCTTCTCAACTCCATGGGCACTAAGAGGATGGACGCTGGTGGCATCGCGGCCATCGCCAAGAAACGACTACATCAGCAGCAACAGCAACACCAAACTCTACAGCTGAATGGGATTCACAAGCCATGCACTGGTGTGGGCCATCTCAAAAGCCCTCTTCCACTTTCTTCCACCCTGCCCATCATCGCCCCCTCCGTCCCCAACCCGAATTCCTGCTCAGTGCCTCCAGACAGCCGATCCCTGGCGCTCCTCATGGACGATTTTGCTCAAACGCGGTGGCCTTCCCCTGAGGAGTTCAGCCAACTGGAGGGTCGGACGGGACGCGCCGAACTCGCCCGCTGGTTCAACGACAACCGGCTGCAGAGCGGCGGCCTGGAGCTGGCGGAACTTTTTCACAACAACGGAGTGAATGGAGGACAGGGGCCGCTTGGGTGCTCTCCCAAAAACGCTGCCCCCGGCATCCTCCAGCGCTGTCAGGACGGAGCCCTGACAAACAACAACGGCAGTAAGGTGTTGGAGGTTGAGTTGGGCTGGCTAATGGAGCAGCGCGCTAACAGCCTCAGCAGTCAACAGCGGGATGAACTCCAAGACCGGTTGTCTGGCAGGTACTGTATTAAAAAAAAATATTGAAAGTTGTGCACATACATGTATTTTCTTTTACTGTTCAAAGGGCCTTTCAGTGGCATTGGTGAGGACGTTTTAGATTTGAGTGGGAAACAATCATCTTCCACTATAAGTCTTACTTTATCCATTAAGAAGAAGTACAACTTCAACCCCCAATATTGCATCTACTTACATATGTACACAGATTTTAGCTTTTAGATTTAATATTATTTAATTCAATAATATAGAATAAATATATAAAATCCAAGTGGTGCTTTGCAGATTTAAAGATGAATATTTTAAAATTAAATAAACAATAAATACAATTAAATTTCTTAAAAATTCAGTGAGGTGGTCAAACCAACAACATTTTTAATTTTCATGGTCAAGGTAGTCTACCAGGTTACCGCTGTTTGTCTTGTTCTTTTCAACGGGTCATCAATTTCGGTTATAAATCCCCAAATTGCCTGAAAACGTTTTATAATCTGAACAGAATACATCCTCCTCCATCCTTTGGTTTTCTACGCTCTGACGCCTTCTGTGGAGAACAGCGAGGCCAAAACAAATTTCCGCCTCCTTGTGTTGTTGTTGTTGTTGTTGTTTTTCTAGTTGCCACATTAACATGGTTTTCAGGACATTAACCCACAAATAGACGAGACTCTATTCAGCCTTCCAGGAGCTTGGGAGATCTTTGGCTAAATAACGCAGCCATTACGTTGGAAACCAATATCTCCACGATAATTTGGGCAAGAGTTTTATTCTCCCCACGAGTCAGTTTTGGGTTTTGGAAAGCACCACAGTATGAACCTGCACTGACAGCACATTGAAATCCTTCTGGTTCCTGTTGGTTTTATAAACTCTGTACTCAACACTGTGATGTACGACGCACAGACAGCTTAGAATGAATCAGACAACACAAGTCATTGTTGCTGCTTATTGACAGTAAATGCAGTGAAAATATACTGAAAGCTGAAATTGGGAGGGTTCACCACTCATAATAGTTAAAAGTAGTTAAAAGCTGCAGTAGCTATTTTGATAATAATTCATCTTTAAAGTATATTAATGCAAAAATGGAAGAAAATGCTGTTTTCAGCCTCTCAAATAGAGATATTTTCTGCATATCACATTAAAGTAAATAATGTTGTGTTTTGGACCAAACAAGACATTTAAAGGGTTACATTTCTCTATTTTCTGACATTTTATGGACCAAACAATTAATCGATTAATCTATAAAATAATCTGCAGATTAATTGATAATGATATCATTATTATTTGCTGCCTAGTAAAGGGTGATCTTCTTATTTCACAAAGTAAAATTTAAATTATTTGTTGCGGGAATTGAAACCCGAGACCTTCGTCCCAGTTTTCATCACTATTTCTGACACAGTCCCAGACATGAAGTCCTCCTTCACAATTTAATTATTTTTGATTATTAGTTTCTCCTCATTATAATTAAAAAAATGATGTCCCACTTCTGACCCACTTGTGTTTAATCTGATGGAGAACCTCAGATGCCTAAATATCGAATAATTGATTGACAGTTCCCTTTGATTCTGAAAAACAAATATCGTTAAAAAAACAAGTTTTAGAAATTTTTTGGCTGTTTGTTTTTTTTGTCCTTTCTCTTTATCTTAAAAATAAATCTGTCTCATGTTGGACAGAAAGACGATTCTTAGCTGATAGATTGCTGTCAAAAGTGATAAAATATATTAAAAAATTAAATGTTCCGTATTGACTATCTCCTGTCACAATATGTCTTTTAATGTAAAATTTCTCAATTTGTTAAACACAGAGAATTCCCTTTAATATTTATATGAAGACAAACGTTTTATACGACATTGGTGTTTAAATCTTTCAGAAATAATATCAGTTTTTGCATTCCAGCAAAACTCTAACATGCATTAAACATTAAAGCTATGTATGTATATATGTGTATAGGTGTGTGTATATATATATATATATATATATATATATATATATATAAAAGATATATGTATTTTTTAAATGGTCAAAAAAAGCACCTTTAAAAGGAGACAGCTGCTGTTTGTATCTGGATCATATTTGGGTTTTAATTGATCACCAGTAGTGATTATTGGTCTGTAAGAATCAGAGTACCTGATTTTTGAAGTTTTGTCCGTCTGTAACCGTCCGTTTAACCCTCTGACCCCCCCCCCCCCCCCCCCCCGACAGACTGAGGCAGCAGAACGCGGCGGAGTTGAAGAACGGGAGACAGAACGGGGGACAGAACGGGGGAGTCGTGGGGGGGGTGTTCGGCAGCTGGCTGGAGGACGGACACTCGAGGAGAGGACGAGAGCTGCTGCTGGACCGGGAGAGGAAGATGACTGGATGACCGGTGAGTTTCAGACTGTGTGTTTCCACGTTTTTGTATTTTATGATTTAAAAAAAGAAATTTTATTTTAAAATGAATCCTTAAGAAAGAACAAACCCTGAGCGCAGACGATCCTCTGAAAAACTGCATTCATGTAAGAAAGTATTCTGTAGGTGTTAAAAGGCCAATGTGTTTTAATCAGAGCTGCAGCTGAATTCCATTCACTATCAAGACAAGCTCTAATTATTTCTTAGTTAAATGATTAATCACTTATTCTATCAACTGTCAAAAGATGACAAACGACCTCCTTTTAAGTCATTAAGTGAAGCGTGAATTGCATTTTTTTTTTTATTTCTGTGGAGGAAGAAGAGTTAACAAAGAGTGTGAACCTGTTGTTGTTGTTTACTCAGCGGAACACTTCTCATCCTTGAGCTCAAACAAAACTCCAAAACATATTCTGACTCCCAACAATCAGCGTTTTGTCAGCCGTGAAACAAGAAGACAGTGTTGATGTGTTTGTCACGTTGCTTTTGTGTAATGTAGTTTCAGTATTTCATATACATTATATACGTTATATAACATAACTGAGTCGTTTTGTTCCCTAAACCGGAGTTGTTTCCTGTGAAGACGGAACTTTATTTTGAAAAAAAACCTTCAAAACTTTATTTTGAAAAAAAAACTTTTTGTAGAAGAAAATGCACAAAAAATGAGGAGTAACTTTTCTTTTTCTTTACTTTAAGACGTCATACAAATCATACAATTCAGAATGACAAAGAGTAATAGTTGATATAAACTACCTTTTAATACTTAAAAGATGTTGATGATTGATGCTTTTCTAAACTTGTCTCCACTCTGTTCTCTTTATTTCCTCATAATAAGTATTATTAATCTGCACTTTACAAACAACGACGAGTAAAAGCACTTTTCACGCCGTGATTCACCACCAGGCCTCGGCGTGTAGTAGAGGAGCAACAAGAGAAAAATGTATTTATTGTACATTTTGAAACACAACGTACTTTATAAAATAATACTTATATACAATATATAATATAAATATAATATACAATAAGATATTGATGATTGATGATCATTTCTCCACTCAGTCCGTCTTTAAGTTCTCATACCTGACAGTGTGGCTGCAGGTTTTCGGTGATTTATTGGAGCGAGAGTTGGTCCCCAGCGTCCCTCCCCCGGTCCCCCCCCCCCCCCCCAGTATGATAGTGTTGAAGCCAACACCTCGATCCCAGGCAACAAACAAAACCCTCTCCATCCACTCACCAGTCTGTGTGTGTAGCTGTGTGAGTTTTGGCTTCAAGCCGCTCAGCAACAAACACTAAAACTTCAGGAAAATTTAGGGAAAGGGAAAAAAATAAATAAATTTAAAAAAAGCGTCGTTGGAGGCCTAAAATAGCAGCAGGACCCCCTGGTGCTGTAAAGTTTGATGGATGAAAGGCTCCGCCTGGGGCAGAGCGTGACGACAGAGCTTCTCCTGTCTGTTCTGACAGAAGATCGAAAGTTTCTAATGTCTCCACGCGGCTTTTTTTCACAATAGAAGCCGTTCAAATGATTTCCTGGAGACAAAACAGCCGTAAACAAGGTGGAGACTCAGCTGCTGACATCGGCCCACTCTTCAGGGACTGTCAACACTTTTTTGGGATGTCTTCAAAAAAAAAAAAAAAAAATCATCGCTTGACAGCTGGAATCAATAATCAATATGCAGCATTTTGAAGTTTAGTTGATTTAAACTCTTTCCTGTCAGTAATGTCTAAAAAGCATTGGCATTTTCCTGTTGGAATCTTTCAGTTAAGTTCAATTAAAAAAAATAAACATAAACTCTGAAAATATTTTCAATAATATCATACTGACACTAATTACTAAGCATCTAGAAAGTCACACGTCGGCTGAATGACTCTGGTTTACTACGGCGATCTCAACCTGAAATGAACAGATGCTGTGATTTAATTGCAATAATCGGATAAAAAATTATGCCGAAATAACGACATCATGATGACGGTTTGATAGAAAGTCTGAATTCATGCTTTGTCAGGTCTGTCAGCAAGACGACAAGCAAACAACTTTTAAAAGTCTTGTTTTCTGAATGGAGTCTGGATTGATTTGTGCTAAGCTAACATTGTAACGCTCAAAGTAGCATCGTCTAGGCGTACATACGGCAGAGACGTTAATGTTTAAAAACCACCGAGTCTCAAAGTGGGGACGCACTGGATCCTACATTTCCCATGATGCAACGTGATAGCGTCTGTTATTCGAGCCGCCCACGTCTTTCTCCAGTTTGAAACAAACCACCATGACATCACTGTGACGTAGTATAATATAACTTAACACAATAGTTAATACTATAATATAATTTAATAAAACATGACATGATATTACATAACGTAAAGTATAGTAACATACCGTAATATAATACATTATTAAAACATAAAATGATATGATATAATTATATTACTTAGTTGTTGGTTTGAGAGCAGGAGGTTGAATCAACACGAGCTGCTGTCTAAACTCTGGCGGTTCGGTGACCGTGGCGACGCGCCCGTCTGCTCTGCCAGACGCTGTGTTCTGGTTCCAGGTATCGTCTCCGGCTGAGCCTCGCTCTCCGGATCAGTCTGGCTCTCAGATTAGTGAGCGAAGGTCCAACGATGGAATCCAGAGAACCGCTCCAGTTCAGTCGCACTCCAACTCTCTGACTCCAGGTTTTATCTTTTACTAACTAATGAAACGTGGAGAGAGTGAAACATTAAAGAAACATTCTTTTATTAACTCATTGTGAGAGTGAAACATTAAAGAAACATTCTTTTATTAACTCATTGTGAGAGTGAAACATTAAAGAAACATTCTTTTATTAACTCATTGTGAGAGTGAAACATTAAAGAAACATTCTTTTATTAACTCATGATGAGAGTGAAACATTAAAGAAACATTCTTTTATTAACTCATTGTGAGAGTGAAACATTAAAGAAACATTCTTTTATTAACTCGTGATGAGAGTGAAACATTAAAGAAACATTCTTTTATTAACTCGTGATGAGAGTGAAACATTAAAGAAACATTCTTTTATTAACTCGTGATGAGAGTGAAACATTAAAGAAACATTCTTTCAGTACTGACGGATGTCTCCATCCTCTCTGCATCATCTTTAGTCGTCACAGAAGCTGTGATATGAACGATATGAACTTTTTGTCATTGATTTAAAGTTAAAGGGCGACTTGTGTATTTTGGTTGACGATGGTTTTGGTATCAGGTAACTCCTCAGCGTCACTGTACGTCCACTAAAAGTGCTCATCTGAGTCACATTTTATAATAATATGATTATAATATAATGTTTAATATGTTTCACTTGGAAACAGGGGAACATGGTTTCCATATATTTAGAGATTCTTCTCTTATCCATGTGATCCGTCTGAGGCCTTCAGTCGTTCTGGCACTCTTCTCACCTGGACCGGACCCTCGGGTGGTGTTTGTTTTAAGCCCCTCCAGTGCCAGCCGGGCGGGGTTTGTCACACTGGATGATCAGCAACGGGCTCACATGACGTCAGTGATGCATGTTGTTGTGGAGCCCCTCCCGTCCGGTACGCCGGGGAGGATAAATCAAACATCACGTATTCTCAGACTTGTGCTTCAGAGGTGAGAAAGAAAAACGTGAGATATTGAATCGGAGTTTGTTTAGTGTTCTGTGGTTAAATGAAAAGCAGAGATGTTGTTGGTATGTATGTTTGCGTCGACCTCGGATCACCGCGCTGACCTCGGCTTTTTCCTCAACCTCCCGAGAGCGTAAAAAAAATAGAGTTGCATTTAAAAAAAACGCCTTTTATACTTGTGTACATCTGATGTTGAAGTCACACATCTCTCTTTATTATATTTAACTCTGGCTTTAAAGAGCTTTTTGAAAGCTCACATAAAGAAATAGAACATATTATCAAACACATATTTTGTAAAAGACATATTTTAATGTGTGAGAAAGGTGTGAAGATGAAATGATATCTAGTGAAAACAGAACACAAATGTATATTTATACTCACAACATAATGTGAACAAAGGATCGTCTCATATTCAGCCCTCATAACTGGAATTAAAGAGAAGTTATTCAACCATTAAGCAAAACATTTAAAAATGAAACTTACGTCCTCCTGATATGATTCTGCGTTAATCATAACGTTGTGTTTTCGGGGGGAAATGGAAGATAAAAGCGCCGACCATATCTGTTGAGAATATTAAGTTAACGGCGCTGAAATCAATAACCGAGAGGTGGCTGCAGAAAAAAAGTGTCTATGAATTACAAAGTAGAGAGAGGTGATAGAGCAAATAAATCATAAAAATAAACTGTGTGTGTGTGTGAAGATCACAAAGAGATGCAAAACTACCAAAAAGAGACACAAACAGACAAAGAACAGATGCAAAAAGACAGAGAAGAGATGCAAAGAGACAATTAAGAGATGCAAAGAGACAAAGAACAGATGCAAACAGACAATGAAGAGATGCAAAAAGACAAAGAACGGATGCAAACAGACAATGAAGAGATGCAAAAAGACAAAGAACAGATGCAAAAAGACAAAGAAGAGATGCAAACAGACAAAGAAGAGAAACTTAAAGATCACAAAGAGATGCAAAACTACCAAATAGAGACACAAACAGACAAAGAACAGATGCAAAAAGACAGAGAAGAGATGCAAAGAGACAATTAAGAGATGCAAAGAGACAAAGAACAGATGCAAACAGACAATGAAGAGATGCAAAAAGACAAAGAACGGATGCAAACAGACAATGAAGAGATGCAAAAAGACAAAGAACAGATGCAAAAAGACAAAGAAGAGATGCAAACAGACAAAGAAGAGAAACTTAAAGATCACAAAGAGATGCAAAACTACCAAATAGAGACATAAAGACCAGGAAGACATGCAAAATGTACCAAATAGATGCCCAAAAAGATACAAAAGGACTACAAAGATACCCTAAACAACCGAAAAGAGAAGCAAAACAATCACAAAGAGATTTAAAAACGACCCGCGAGCAACAAATCTGTGGCTTTGGTTTACGGAGGAGTCAGAGTCCTTTGTCTCACCTGAACCCTCACCTGTCTGCTCATTATAGAACACAAAGTACCGCTGACTTCCTCTCTCTTCGTCCACAGTGAGGACGTCTTCACCGCCGTGTTTGAATAAACTTTATGAGATTTGTCAGTGGACAAAGATCAGTTAATGGTTTCTAGTCGTTACAGAAGGAATATTAACACGCGTAGTGTTCACGGGGTCTGTCCGGCTTTAATCACACCTTTACTTATCTTATTGTTGTACTTTGGGCGACACATTGTGTGGGTCAGATTCGGGGTCAGAGGCGGTGACGTCATCGCCCGGATTACATTACGGAGCTGAAACGATTGATGGAGCAAAAACAGATTGATGCGATGTCTCCAGCTTGTATGTATGTGTGTGTGTGTGTGTGTGTGTGTGTGTGTGTGTGTGTGTGTGTGTGCCATCCATTGTCCTGTCTCACTAATCACAGCAGCTCGAGGCTTCATTTAATCAGCAGAGCCCATAATAACCGATCAACAGTCGTAGCTTATGGATGAAGGCTTAATTGCCGAAATGCTGCAGTGCCTCTCCCTCCCTGTCATTGTTATAATATATATACATATATATATATATATATATATATATATATCTATATATATATATATATATATATATATATATATATACATAACACTGAACATTACCTGTTTCCAGGTAACCGCCATCTGACAAATCAGAATAACAATAATTGGTTTTAATTTCGTATCATCAGTTTCAGTAAAAAAAACGAATTCACTTGGAGGCTGAATTGACTTTCAGTGATTCATCATGCAGAGCGTCAGTCCTCACGTCACCTGTAGTGTCAGTTCACTGCATTCAAACGGAAGAACGATGAACTCATGACAGTCAAAAGCCTTTACATTTAAATGAAGTACTTTTTAATTAGATAAAACATTTTCATCCGCCGTTGTGAATCATCTGAGATCCTTTAAAATGATGAAACTCAGACGCAAAAAACGACCAGAAAGAGATTTAAAACGACCAGCGACCAGATCTGTGGCTTTGGTTCACGTAGGAGGAGCTCTTTGAGTCGTCTAATGTCTGCTTTTGTTAACTTTGATTCTTATGAAAGGTTGTGAAATATTTGGAGTCACGGAGCGACACATCTGACCAGGTTTTTACATCAGATTCAACTCATTTCCTCTTTAGCTTCTCAAAAACCCCATGTTTTGCTTGGTGGTCGTAAACCTTCTTCATCCCGTGTGTTTCCTGCTGCTTGTGTGCGTGAAGGTAATGAAACGAACCCTCTGTCGGCCATATTGGACCGTCAGCTGTTGTGTAGCAGCTTCTTGACTGAACAGCTGATTGAACAGCTGTTCACAGCTCCTCCAGCTGATCCTTTTTTTTCTTCTTCTTCTCTTAAACGTGGAGCTGAGTTGAGTTTCGGTGTAATAACTGTGAGTTGAGGGGAAATGTTTTAGGAACCAGACAACAATATAAAAAAAAAAATTAAATCAAAGAACTAATTGTTTTTGGCAAAAGATACAAGAAGAGATGACTTTAACAGAAGATTAGCAGAAACAGATGGTTAAAGACATCATTATTTATTAAACATTTCATGAACAAGTGTACAGTTAAACACAGTCATAGTACTTCCTTTTCCTGGTGGAGTATAACGTGTTGTACTGATGAAATGTACATTTACACTGAGTTTATTTGAGAGTGAGACTCTATTTAATCAGAAACCTTTATTTTGAAGGTATATTTTCTCTGTACACGTCTTATATTTACAGAGCTAATCCACAGACAGCTTCAGTTTTTAGATTAAATCCTACATCCAGACAGAGAAAACACTTTATTTTAAACCTGCAGTAAGATTTATTTAAACATCCTGACCTTTGTTCAGTTGATATGTTGAACCTGTTAGCAAACCGTTTCTTATCTGTACGTCCAGCAGTTACAGAGGGACAAGATGATTCGTCAGGAGTCTTTGTGTTTGTGTCACATGATGCATTTAACTCCAAGATTCTCTCTCTTTTAGCTCTGTTGTTGGTCTCCACCACCTCCCGAGGCAAATATCAGTCTGTTTAGGTACTAAATGTTCTACTACGTTCACCAGCTGTATCTTATCTCACCAAAAAGTTAAAGCAACACGTGTCTATTTCAGCTGAATGCATAAAGTCTTTTCAAAATAAACTTCTGTCTTCACAGGAAACAACTTAGTGAGGTTTAGGAAAAGATGGTGAAATACTTAAGTTAGGTTTAAGAAAAGATCGTGAAATACGTAGATAAGTTTAGGAAAAGATCGTGAAATACGTAGTTAAATTTAGGAAAAGATCGTGAAATATGTAGCTAGGTTTAGGAAAAGATCGTGACAAACAAATGACATGTCATTTCACATGGTGTGCGGTCTCTTGGTGGAAAGTTTGTTTTACTTTGTTTTTTTTTAAAAATACCCAATAAATCCCTTTAACATTTTCTCACGTTAAATTTAAATGTTAAGTTTTCAGCACATCAGAAAACAGAGAGGCTTCTCACCTAAATCTGAATATATAAATGCAATGAAGGCGACTAAAGCTCCCAGCCACTATTAGAGAACAACAAAGGGGATGTGTGTTACCGTCCATTGTCCTGTTTCTGCAATCACAGCCTCGTTTTAATCACTCCCACTCAAAACACAACTTTAACACAGTTTCTCTCTCACATGGATTAGGAGAGAGAGCGCCGGCCGGTCGGATTCCGCCGTCGATTATTATTTCACAATGTGTCCCAGTTCCCAGCAGCACCAGGCGACCAGGAACACCGTCTCCTGGCACACAATTGCTTTTTAATCCCCCCCCCCACCTCTCTCTCTTTTGTTTTGTTTTTTTGTTCCTCTTATGTTCTAGGTGGGAATGATCTGTGTTCTCGTGAAACTGACGTTCCTCTTGTTAACCGTTTCTTTCCTCGCTCTTCTGTCCATCTCAGGTGCGAGTAGGATTTGCCGCCATCGTCGCCGCCGCTGCTGCTGCTGCTGCTGGAAGGAATGAAAAATAAAAACAAGGTGGACGGAGGATGGAGCAACTTTTTTTTTTATTTTTTTTTAATTATCAGATATTGTAATTTTTGTTCTTTTAATTTTTTTATCTCGTGATTGTTGCATCCCAGCTCGCACACAACATCGTCCTCAGCGTTCTCGACCCGAAGTGACCCCCCCACCCCCCCCTCCAAGTTCACAGAACAAAAGCACGAGTTTAAAAAAAAAAGGACGACGGGGGCTTTTATTTTATTTTGGCGAGTCGTATACACGCTGCCAAATTGAAAATCAGAGGAGTGCAAGGGGAGATTCAGGGTCACGATCTGTGAAGATAATTGAAGCTGCCCTCCCTCGCAGAGAGTCTCAAATTGGTGCTTTCTTTTCATTTCTCACCGCGATGCGAGTTTGACACTAGTTTTACAAAACAGGAGCTAATCTTCACCGAGTATAAGCAGAGACGAGGCTCACAAAACATCACTTATTCTACTCACAGCTGTGACAACAAGTACAATTAGTTCCTCCTTTCAGAGGCAGATTGGCTGTACTTATACTCAATACTGCTGTATAAGTACAAGAAACGGCTTCATCAGGAGGCCTGGAAGTCAATTTAGGTCAAATAAAAGAAGTAAATAAAATGGTACTGGCCCTTTAAGTTGCCTTGCTCCCAGTTTCATATTGCATACTAGTACACGGAGTACTAATATTAACTGTGTACTACACAGATTTATCATTACACAAAATAAAGATCAAAATTGATGCAGCAGAACAAGAGGTATTTTTTATTCCACACCTTGTGAAAACCTGCCGCCTACGTTACCCACAATGCAACGTGACCTCAGACAGTTTGAGAAGGGGATTCATGTGTGTTATACTAATTTAGCGGCTAATGTAGCCGAGGAGCCGCTAGCCGTCAGCAGAGGTCTCACTTCTTCTTCCTCCACTCCTCCAGATTTGTTCTTTTTTTTTTTTTTTTTTTAACTTGTAGTCTTAAACCAGCATCGACTCAAGTGACATCACTCGAGGTAATTAATCTCCGTCTGGAAACAATCAACACCTGGAGACACGTTAAAATCAGTGAGACTCACAACTGCTGAATTCAAAAAGTTAATTACTGAGCCGTTATAAAAAAATGATAAGCCAAATTATAACAGCTTCTGTCAACAGACAAAGTCTTTTATTTTTCTTCCACGTTGCATTGTGGGACGATCGTGTCCTTGAACGCCACACAAAACTGAGCCGTTTTCATTTTGTTAATCATTTTTAAATGGTGAATAAGTTAAAATTCAGAAGAGTTAGTAAAAGAGAGAGTGTACTTTCCCTTTAAGACGAGGCTTTGACAGTGACTACGTTCACGTGATTCGTTAATTTCTCGTTTAAATGATCTGTATCTTTAAGTTTGAACTTTCCCTTTAAGAACAAACACGTTTCATGAGCCGCACTTTACTGTAAGTTCCTTAAAAACAAAGAAAACTGAGCTTCTCCTTTAAGTCGCTCTGAAGGAGGCCTCCTCTGTCTCGTGGGGGGGGGGGGGGGGGATTAGCGGGTCTTGAACTCTGGACCGGACGGATGTTTTTCGCGGCTGAGGTGATGTTGTGCGTGACCTGCGTTGCCGTGGAGTTGCGAAGAAGAGGAGGGTGAACCGGAGCACTGAATGTGTGCAGCAGCAGCAGTCAGACTGTAACACACCGACAACAACAGGGTGGATTTAAAACAAACAAACAAACAAACAAATGCCGAGTGCCAAAGCTGGGATCTGCTGCATTCTCACTACACTTTTGGAAAAAAAAAAAAAAAAAAGGGTTCTTCTTCTCCTTGTAAATAGGGTATATATGTTTGTTTGTTTTGTTTTTTCTGTATTGCTACAGATTTGTAAAATTTTTGCGGACAAAATTTTTGTTACATTTTGTAAAATGGGAGCAATTCGTCCCCCCGAAACCCTCCTCGTCTCTTTGTTTGTTTTCTAAACCTCTCTCTCTTTCTCGGTTTCTCTCGCATCTTATTGTTTTTATTTTTTTGTTTTATTTGTTGTTGGACTTTTTAAAAAAACAAAAAATACGCTGCCAGCTGTGGAGCGTATGCAACGTTTTTTATTATTATTATTATTCTTTATGTCTCCGTCTCTCTTTTCTTTTTTTCTTTTTTTAACTGAACCAGAGTGGAACCACTACAAAAAAAACAAAAAAAACGGACCAGTTGGCAATACTTCAGTCACTTGTTCTTCATCTCACCGGCACTGGACTTCCGCCCGCCACTTCCCCGCTGAGAGGAGGAGGAGGAGGAGGAGGAGGAGGAGGAGGGAGGAAGAGGAGGGGGGACTTCGCTTCACATCAAATCAGATTTAAAAAAAAAAAAAAAAACATTCAACAAAAAAAACACATTTGGACCTTTTTTCTTTTCCTTTCTTTTCTATTTTTTTTTTTTTTTTTTTTACTGTGCTGAAGTGAAGTCAAGTGCTATTATTATATTATTATTAATATTATTATTGTTATTGTAGCCACTCTGTCTGGAACCCTTTTTTGAAGAAAAAGACAAAACACAGAAAAAAAAACTTAAGCCAATCTGCACTTCTTGTTCCGACGAACATGCTTGTACGACCAAGTGACTGTCGTGGATCTTTGTTTAAAAAAACGGACGAGGAACGAACATGGAAGAAACAACAACAACAGAAACATTAAGAAACTGTCAAAATGGTGGCAAAGCGCAGAAGGATTCAACTGTAACGATCACAACACAACACTCGACAGTGAAAACCCTACAATCCAGAATCATGCTGCCTGAATCAAACTAACCTCTCTCTCCCTCTCTCTCTCTCTCTCTCTCTCTCTCTCTCTCTCTCTCTCACTCTCTCTCTCTCACTCTCTCTCGTTTCTCTTCCTCACTCGATCACGTCGTCCTTTACTTTCTCTCTCGTCTATCTTCTGTTTTCCCTCCGTTGATTTGTTTCTCTCTCTCTCTCTCTCTCTCTCTCTCTCTTTCTCTCTCTCTCTCTTTCTGTCTCTTTCTCTCTCTCTCTCTCTCTCTCTCTCTTTGTCGTCCTGCACACCATCAGACACACCTGTAATAAAACAAAAGAAAAAAAAAGATAAATAGCCTTTTATTCAATACATAACTACATGTTGGCTTGGTAGGCTTAGTTGAAACTAGTTCCATTCCGACAGAAAAGAATAATAGTAAAAAAAACAAAATATGAGCTTCTTTATGTATTGCTTCTGCCGCTGTAGTGTCCTGGTCAGATTTAAAGATAAGACTACATATATCTGAAATACTGTATTTACAAATGCACACCAGGGCTGGCCTCAACAAACAAACAAACAACAACAACAACAGGGGGAGGGTTTTCAACTCCGTCCATTGGGGGGGCGGGGGGTTTGTACTGCTGGTTTGTATCAAAATGCTTGTTTCTTCGCTTAAAGTCTTCATAGTTTTTAAAACTCGGCGGCGTTCAGCGTCACCGAAGCTGTCAGCTCTGCGCCGCTGCACATCCTTCTGCAAAACAAAAAGTTAAAACAACGCTGGAAAAGAAAGCAGCGCTGTAAAGATGGTTGACGCACAGCCTTAGAAAGCTTCCAAGAGACTTTTATTTTTGCAAGTGTATAGTTTTAATTGAATATTTTTCTGATGAATGATTGAATGTATTTGCTTCTAGGAGTTAAGTAAATGTTGTGGGTTTACCGTCTGAATGTTTGAAGAGCAAAGAGTCGAGCACACTAGTCTTTTTAAAGAAATCAGTCAAAAACATCCACAAACTGTGACGCGTAATCTGACAAAATGGATGCATCAGTTAGCATTTAAAACAGGAAGGAGTCACAGCAAATGGTTTGTTTCCACGTTGACTCCGGTGGATTTTTGCTCGTAGCAGCAAAGAAAGATAATTTGCGTCAAGTTCAACTGAATTTGACACGAGAATTGAAACTGCTGACTAAAATCAAACTGTTTCGAGACGTATGTCTCCCGTGTTACGCCTTTCCACTAAGTTTCATGAAAATCGGGCCGGTAGTTTTTCTGTATTTCTGCTGACAAACAGAACCAAAATCGTAATCTACTTGTTGGGGGTAAAAGTCTAAAATGTGTTAATTTATTGTCCCGTTAGCCATTGAGCTAACTAGCTTAAGAACTGATCGTTAGCAAGCTCAGGGAGCCCAATGCTCCACCAACTGTAATTCTGCTGACAAATAAACAAACAAACCGAAAAATAAACTGTCTTGTTAGCAACTGAGCTAACTAGCTTTAGAACTAAGCAAGCGAGCTCAGGGAGTAGCGCATACAGCTAGCTTGTTCCCTGTTAGCTCGCGTGTGTTAGCAGAAAAACGTCCGGTCACAGTTTTTTGGACGAAATTTTGAACACAGATCGACTAGTGTGCACGAGTCCTTCCTCTGTTTCATTTTGAAGTCGCTATGTTTGCTCACTTTGAAGTTTTATCTGTTGCGTGCACCTGGTTTTCCCGCCAAAAAAAAAGACTTTTTAGCAATCATCACATTTTAGGGATGTAGCAGGATCAATATGTTCAACTGGATGACGACATTTGAGATTTAGTCAAACGTCTTACGAAAGCAATCAATTCGATTAGTCCTCTGTAATCTTCATTTAATGTGGATTTTAAACTGTATTTATAACCTAAAAACCTCCTTTTGATTAGTCCAAAGTCTTTTGGACTAGTCTTTTCTTCTGCTATTTCTATTCTTTTTAGCTCAAACAATATATATAAACGGAGGCGATGCAGACTCCCTAAGACTTGTACTTACTGTAATACACCCTGAACTTATTCACAACTGTAACTAACAACTAACCTCTGCACGGTGTGGACTAGATGCTTCTCGTCTGATCCATCCTCAGTGGTTGAATAAACTTCAGGGGTCTTTATCCGTCCTCAGTCTGCTGCTGTCTCCACGTTTCTAAACCACACTTTGATACAGAAACAGAACAAAACTGAATAAAATACCCAAAAGTCACAGGTTTTTTTATTTTAACAATTTCAAAGTCGCTTTAGAAGCCTGAAGAAACGTTTTAAGCGTAAGAGTCAATCAAGACATGATTTCTACAAAGGACTTTTTTTTTGGGATCGCTCTGTGAAAAGGTTGATTCAACCCAAAACTTTCTGCGATGCAAATCCACATGCTGTAGGTGCTGACAGGGTTCATGCATTTTTTAAAACAATGCGGATGAGTGATGTACAATAATGGACAAACATGCCAAAAAAAACTGAAGTATTTTAGTACTTCAACCTCTTCTAAAGGTCTCTCTCTGTTAGAGATATTCAAGCAGAGAAACGTCTATTTCTGCAGAAATAAAGATCCTGTTAGAGTCCATAAAGAGTTATTATTAGATCAAACTGGACTCCCGTGTGCGAGCAGGAGGAACAGTTTCTGATTTCTTTTCAAGGGGGGAAAACCTGGTGCACTAAATGTGTTTTTAAGGGGAGTTGAGGCCAGCCCTGCTTCATAACTGAGGTTCTGCTTCTTCTACTACTGCTACTATCAAACAACCAGCCCTGGGCACAAAAACAGGCTCGAACGCTGTTTTCAAATCCTTCCTTCAGAACTCGAGGTGCATTTGATTTTTTTTAACTTCAAATACCAGCATGTTTGAGAGTCTTGAGTCAGGATCCAAAGTGGAGCACCGGCTTGTTTTCGTTTAGTTTCCTGACATGACAAAAGACACTCGTGTTAATCAGCTCGTGACCCGAAATGACGCTTCACCTCCTCAGTTTCGGGCACCAGGTTCTGAGCGTCTTTGTAGATTTTCTTTTTTTACTTCTAATGACAAAAATAGCCATCGATATTTGTTGTTTTTCTTACTTCGATTTGAAAGGTATTCGAGCTCTTGTTTCTGTTGCCCAGGTCAGCAAAACAACCTGTTGATGTCTGCTGTATTTCAATAAAACACAGCCTTTTTTGCAAAGGGTACTCTTCACTCTGTGTGTGCTTCTGTGTGTCGTCTAAGTCCCGCCCCTTAAATGCAGACAAACCAATCATAGCGTAGCATTGACATACACGCGTAGAAATAGAATAAGAGTAGAACCAGGCGGCAACCTTCGGTTCTGCCAGTGCGGAAGTGTCTTAAAACGTTTATTCTCTCTAGTGCCCACCAGGGGGCGACTCCTCTGGTCTTTATGGTCTCAATCTCTAGTTTGTTCATTGATTGCAAAAAAGCCATCATGGCGACGGTTGTATTCCAAGATGGCGACGGCGAATTCGCCAAACTCAAGGCTTCAAAACATCAGTCCACAAACCAATGGGTGACAACACGATGACTACGCCCACTTCTTATATACAGTCTATGGTCTAAGACCCAATTTACCCTTCCTTAAGTCCCGCCCCTCGGACGCAGACCAATCATAGTGTAGCATCGACACCCTCACATAGAAATAGAATAGGAGTAGAACGGACACTAAATTGTTTTTCGTGGTCATTTGACCAGTTCAAAAGAAAACGGTGGTTGTCGTTAGTTGTCATGGTGAGAAACACTTCAGCTCGCTCATAAGAAAGCGGACACGGCTCCAGAGACGGATGGCTGGCTAGTTAGCTAGTTAGCTAGTTAGCTTGTCTTTCTCCGGAGCGGCGGGGAGTGAGGAAGAGGGAACGTTAGACCCAGCAATGTCGCCGACTGTAGACCTTTCTGTCTGCTTCTCTCTGAAATCGCTTTTTAATTTCTTCAAATATTAGATCATATTCATTCAGAGTGCAGTTAGTGACAGTGTGGGCTCCACGGTAACGAAGCTCTGACCGCTTGACGGAGTGGCAGCGGTGGGCGGGGCTTAGCCGAGGGTCAATTACCCACTTTATTATAATTTGTATATTTTTGTTCACCACAAATTTAAATCAGCATGAAGTGAACACTACGTCTTTTGAGTCTCGTCACTTAACAGCAGACGTTTTTATGTTCTCGTGTTTTCCTGTCAGACCTCCTCTGTTTCTGTTTCTGACTTTTCAGACCGCAGTAGCTGGAAATTAAAAACTTCCTGTCACCTTCGTTCTCTGATAAAAATGAGCGAGGCGTCCGTCTTTGGGGAGTTTGCCCTCAGCGGTATTAAAACAAGCGTTTGAAACCAACTCTTAATCTTACTCTCCAATTTAATTGCCATTTAATCAACCAGTCGACATAATCGGCAATTCTGACAATCAGAAAATTGTTTGGGTGTCTCTGCGGGCCAAAACAAGGTGAGTGTTCATCGAGTTCAGGTGGATCAGAAGGAGACTTTAACAGGAAAGCTGGTGTTCAGAGTCGATGGCTGTTGAGTTGTGTAGCTGTGACACAAACCAGCGTCAGAAAGACGAAGATCTCGCTGCCCCAGAAACGACGCATTTAAGAAATTTAGTGGAAAAAGATGTCATTCACTGGTGGTATTTTCCAGTATAAATATGTATTTCCCGATATGTTTAGGTTCCTGCAATGATAGTTAAACACTTGCATAACAATTTCCGTTTATTTAGTCTAATAAACGGTTAACAGAGACGTGAGAATTCAATGGAGCGAGTTCTAGATGTAGAGATGGTGGTTTGGGGGGGTGAAGTATTCATTTAAAGTGTTGGATGTTCAGAAGTTACTGTCACTCTTGCATATATATACAGAACTGTTGGTTTTCATTAATTTCTGTAAAAACATCTTTGACCTCCATCCACAGCTGAGCTTCAGCTGATGTCACCTGATGGTTGTTGCCGCCTGGTGCGAACTGTAGAAGACGAGCCCGTCGAGCGTCTCTTCATTGTGGATGTCCTCCACGTCGCTCTGCAGCCTAATATCTGGTCGGCGCTCTCAGAGGATATCACGGTGCTGCTGTTAATTTAAGATAAGCTCTACCTTTTGGATTCACAATGAGAACGAAGGTAAATGTAAAAAAAAAAATGAATAAGAATAAAAGGTGAGGAATCACATTTCAGGCCGATAGCAGCGCAGAGCGGATTGAAAGCCGCCGTGGCCTCCGAGCGCTCGCTGTGTTAAAGTGTGCGCTTCTTCTGCTGATGTGTGTCTAAATATTCATGCTGCGTATTGAGCGTTTGGGGTTTGAGCTCGTGTCTCTGCAGATAAATCGACTTGCGAAAGATGAACATTTCTTTACAGAAAACACTTTTGTGTGTGTGTGTGTGTGTGTGTGTGTGTGTGTGTGTGTGTGTGTGTGTGTGTGTGTGTGTGTGTGTGTGTGTGTGATGCTGCGTTTGTGCCCCGTGGGAAATCAGGTAAATATGAGTTCTCTACTTGAAACACTGTTTTTGTCGAGTTCCCAGTGGTAAATACAGCTTGAAAATTCAAGCCTTGATAAAATTTGTATTGCCTCATGTTGGGAAGGTTGTATTCATTATGTATGATATGTATTATATACAAGTTATGATGAGAACTGGAAGGGCAGCGTCGACCTCCGCCAGGGCCGGGCCTTATCTGGC
Organism: Cebidichthys violaceus; assembly: GCF_023349555.1. Classification (NCBI taxonomy): domain Eukaryota; kingdom Metazoa; phylum Chordata; class Actinopteri; order Perciformes; family Stichaeidae; genus Cebidichthys; species Cebidichthys violaceus. The sequence goes on along the minus strand of NW_027176957.1, from coordinate 346,803 downwards.
AACGTAAACCAAAGTCCAAAAATAGCTTAACCGTGTTAATTGAGATTCAGATCCGCTCCGAAATCCAATGGAATAAGAACAGTTTACCAAATACGGAGCAAAAGGTTTCCAATACAAACAATTGATTTACTTTGATCTTTGCTCTCCAGCCTGAAGCTGAGCGAGTCCACCTGTGAACCTGTGAACCTGTGAACGAGGATTAGAATGAGAACCAATGAGGAACGACTCAAGTTGCTGGTGAGTTTTGAAATCTTTGAGTTTGGATGTACGGAGATGGAAGCTTCAAAAATCCAAAATAAATGATTAAATGACTCCATAGATGAATTAATATATGCCATTAAATGTACAAAAAATGCATAAATAGTAATTAATTTTCCTTTTTATTTATTTTTCTATTTTTTGATCAATTAATGTAATTTACATTCATTTTTAAATTGATTTAAATTGTTATTTTTTTTATTATTTATTCATTTTTAAAATGTATTTATTTATTTTTGCTTTTTCCCTAAACTTATTAATTTCAGTTGTTTTTTTAAATATATTATATATTTTAATTTTGTCCTCCTTCATCCTCCATAGAGTATGATATTAGCTTTAAAATTGTTAACTGAGGTTTTAGGCTTTATTTCTCTTCTTTGTATTGTTTTTTCTGTAAAGATCATTGAAGGTGCAGCTTTTTGCAGATCCTCTTCATATAAAACTACAAAAACAGACCTTAGTGAGTTAGTTTAATATGGGTTCTGTATTGAACTTGTGTCCAGAACAGTGGGTTGAATCGTTACACTTGCGACCCACAGGCCCGGTGGGCTGCTGGACCGGGTTAAAACCCCACACCTGCCTGGAGAACCGTGGCCCCGGGACCGTGAGCGAGGCCTCCCTTCCTCCTCCTCTGAGGACGCTCGGCAGCAGACTGGGTTGTACTCTGTAGCTCCCAGGTGTGAGCCGGTGTAACTGTGTGAATGTCAATCAGGATGTTGTTGAGACACACAGCACACGCTCAGATCAGCTTCCCGGCATGAATAAAAACTACAGAGAAGGAAAAAAATCAGGTGAGAGTCTCATGAGAAACACTCGACGAGACTTCCTTGTCAAACTCCGAGGGATTCAAAAAAACAGCTTTTTTTATGCTGCTGTATCTTCTTAAAATGTTCAACACGACCCCAGCTGTGTTTTCAGATACACAGACAGCGAGTGAATCCGAGGCCTTAAAAGATCCTGCTGCTCCACTTATAAAGCCGGTCAACACATCGACCAGTCAAATGACCAAAACTCGCCGGGAATCTGCATCTGCTGCCGCAGAGCGGTAACCATCGTTACGCAACACGTCCGTGTCTTAATAACTGGCCGGTGAGACAGCGGCCGTCATTTGTCTTCTTCGCATGTCGGAACGTCAGGGAGAGACGGGACGGACAGAAAAAAGCTTATGCAACTCGTCATTGTGTAACTGCGTTTTCTCTTCGAGCCGCCGCCGCCGCCGCCGCCGCCGCCGCTCGGCCTCTAATTGGATGTTTGCTTTTTTCTTTTCCTTCAGAGTTGTTGCATCACCCTCCGCTTGTGCAGCCAAGCGGCGCGTCGTCCGCCTCATAATCCAAATGCATATTCATTCGCAGAGCCGGAACGAAGATGTTTAAACTGCTCTGTATCTGGAATAATTTGGCGGAGAAGAATGTGAAAAGAGACGAAAACAAAAGAAAATAATTCTGCAGGTAGGAGAGGTTTTCTTTGCTGAACTTGGACCCCGATGTGGAGGGCAAACGTGAATCAACATATCAAACATGGCAGCTTGATTTGCTGTCGAAGAGCCTTCAGAGACTTAAAAAGCTGTTTGTTCTACTGAAAACAAACGTGCTTCAGCGAAGCTCTTCTAAATACGGAGTGTGCATGTGAAGCAGAAGGATAAAACAGTGAAAAGGTGGGTGTTCATCTGAACCCAGGTATTAACAGGGACACAACTGACTCCCCCGTCTCCCCCCCCCCACACACACATCTACTGCTCACACTCTGTGCAGAATAATAATCGGATCATTTATCAATCCCTGTAGAGAAATGCTCCTTTTTTTGGGGTGTCTTCCACTTGGCGGTCAGAGGTCAGGATCAGCAGCTCTGCAGCCGGTGAGGATTCATTGTCATTTTGTGTTTTTTTTTTTGATTGCTCTATTTCAATTCAGGACCAGGTTCTTTATAAGACGGCACAGAACGGCGTGACCTTTTTAGCCGACCCGAAGTCTCCGGTGAGCCGCTGCTTTCAGACTTAAACTCCAGGTGTGTTACATCTACATGTGAAATCCAAATATTCCCAAGTTTGACACGAGGGAAGGAGCCCTAAAAAATTACTTCTAAATACTTCAGTGTCACTTTAACCAAAACACACCGTGAATAACAAGAGGTCCATGTCTGGCTTCTATAATCTCTGTTCCATGTGATATATTCACCATTTAATAACACATCTTGACGGTTAAAAGTGGACTAAATTTGGACAAATTGGACATGAAGTAACGTTCAAATGTGTCAACAGGATTTAAATGTACTGAAAGGATTCACTCTAATGCTGTTGAAGCATCTTGTTCGATGTGAGGAAGGCTAAACTGTTGGTTCACATATTTGTCGTCGGTGTTGTTTTCCGTTCACACACATTAAAATGAACTAGTTAGCTACTTTGAACCTCCCTACGCACTAACACCACACATACGGTCTCAACAAGTTGATTTGTCAGACATTGGCGGCGAGTCCTGAATGCTGACACACACATGTCCTGGATTAAGGTACTAATTTTAACCCATTTTCCTAAACCCAGGTAGTTTTGGCATCTAAAATCACCAATTAGTTTCGACGTTGAAACTTAAACAAGTAGTTTTGGTCCCTTATTAACATAAACAAGTAGTTTTGGCATCAACACATAACCAAGTACTTTACGCACCTAAAACTAACCAAGTCCTTCTGTCTTCTAAACCTAACCGACTAGCTTTGGTGCCTAAACCTAACCAGGTAGTTTTGGCATCTGAACCTAACCAAGTTGTTTACGCACCTAAAACTAACCAAGTAGTTTTGGCGCCTAAACCTAACAAAGTAGATTTGCCATCTAAACTTAAACAACTAGTTTTGGTGCCCTAACATAACCAAGTAGTTTTGGTACCTTAACCTAACCAGTTAGTTTGGTTGCCTAAACTTAAACACGTAGTTTGGTAACTTAACCTATCCTAGTAGTTTTGGAGTCTAAACCTAACGGAGTAGGTTTTTGCTCCCCTGCACAGCTGATGACGGCGTCCCGACCCTCACCAATCCTCCGGTCCCCCCTCAGGTTAGCACTGTTAGCTCTGTCATTGTCTGCACCGTTAGCTGTTAGCCGTCGCCATGTTGAGAGCTGTGTGGAAGCAATCCCTCAATCATAGATTTGCTCTGAATTTGGAATTTAGCATCTTTAAGTAAAAGTAGTAATACCACAAGTTCTGCATTTAAACTCTTACTCACGTAAAAGTACAAAAGTATTATCCTCAAAATATTCATAAAGTACTAAAAGTAAAAATACTCATTACACAGAATGGCCCATTTCAGAACAATATATTTAATGTTTAGCTCATTTCAATTACTTTATATACTGCTAGCTTGTGATTTTAACCTACAATATTACATCATGTTTTATATTTTGATTATGTTTTGTATAAATAGTCTGAATCTGCAAAGTAACAAAAGTTATCAAATAAATTTAAAAAGTACAATATTTTCCTCTGGATTATGGAGTAAAAGTATAAAGTAGCAGAAAGTGGAAATACTCAAGGAAGTACAAGTACCTCAAATTTGTACTTTAGTATAGTACCTCGTTACTTTCCACCACTGACTGTTTGAGATACGACTCCGCCTTAAAATCACCTTCAAAACATCTCGTCTCAGAATGTTGGAACGTAAAAAGCTCGGCAGACGATAGATAATAATAACTTCATCGTGTGAATCTGAATCCCTGCGCAGCTTGAAGTCGACCTTCTGTGGTTTAAAGGCGTCGAGGGACTCGTGCTCTCTGAGTCTCCAGCTTTAAGTCTCAATCAGCCGTTTGAAGACGAAAAAAAACCCAAAAAGCTGAACACTTTGTGCTGCTCATCCGTCAGCGGATACGAGGCCTTTGAGCGTCTGCCTGCTGTTCAACTTACGAGTCTCACAATTTGTAGCAAATGATGAAACGCACGTCACCGAATGACAGAGTTAGATTTTAATCTGAAAAGAAAAGAGGCGAAGAACAAGTTGTACAAATATTTTCAGGGGCGAAAAAACTCCAATTCACATGATTAGCTGTTTGGTGAAAGAAAAAGAAACTTTACTTTAAGATGCTGCTTTTGTTTTCGGTAACAAGCAGTGAAGTTCTGGTTAAATGTGGCGGCCAATCGAGGAGGCGTGTTGTGAGGAATTTAATCACAAGTTGAGCCGACGTGTGAATCGTACTTTAATGGGGGGGGGGGGGGTAAACCTACGATGAGCCGTCCTGCTGCACTTTTATTATCTTTTAACCTTCCTGCGCAGCAGGTTTTTTAGCGAGCTGCAGTAACGATTCACACAGCAGCGCCACACTGGGAGCTTCCCATTATAACCACAGCTTGTAACTGGTCAGCGCTGAGCGGATCCACCGGAGCAGCTGTTAGACTTTACTGAACCCTGAAGTGAAATCCCTCCGCTGCGTTTAACCCATCATAATAAATATCTAGGAGCTCCAAGCTCATCCTTTTCACTTTCTACCAGAGTTCACTGAGGAATGTGCAGTTTAAGGTCTGAAATGTTGTGTTTAAATATGCAAATGAGGCATTATCTAATGGTCATTCTTGGTGAATCTGAAAGAAGACGTGTTATGGAATCAGAATAGACTAAAATCTCTATATTGACCAGTGTAAACAGCACTGTTGTTGCCTGTAGTGTCTTGCAATCTTTGATTTAAAAACGGCAAATATAAAGATCTAAAAATGCATAAACCAAACAAATAAACAATATTATTTGACCTAAAAGTACCAAATCTTTGAGGCCTCTTTATTGAGCAGAAACTGAGAATCTCAATAATCATTTATGCTGTTTATTTCTGTATTTATCTCAAATAAACAGCGTCTCAGCGGCCGACTGTTTCGAGAGCTGAGTTATAACTTTAAATGTTTGTCCCTGGGTCCCGTTTTAAAAAACAGGTTTATCAGAATAAATGAGGACGGGAGTCATTACACAGAAAAGGGAGCCTTCGTCCCCAAAACTAATAACTTCCCCTTCTCAAAGATGGCTCCCCCGAGGAAGATGCTCCACTTGGAAAAGTTTAGCGGACCACTTAATTACAATAAGACGGAAGAACGGAGCAGAGAGTCTCACCGATCTGAAGATCTTGGACCGAATTAAAGTGGGGAAATAACAGATTTAATTGTAATATTCTTTTTTTCAGGGACGCTCCGCACAATCACACCTGGAAGCTTCCCGGTACAAACCAGTCCGATCCGCCGCTGTAGCAGGTGGGATGTAAGACAATGACATCCACGCTTTTTGGACAATCTTCCCTGGAAGACGTTCGCGGTGTTTGCACTCCGATGTTCACACGAAAAAGTGGCAGAAGTAGTCGTGTGAAGTCACCGTCTCTTGTCAGCTGCCCACATCTGGCCGTGTGAAGCATAGGTGTGAATGTTGGACACGTCGGTGGCAGAAGGTTTAAGAGAGACTCGAAGAGACGACGCTGCTTGATCACGACGATGAAGGAAGGGAACGAGCAGCTGAATCTGACAGACAACCGTTCACTATATGGGCAATTTAGAGTCATTGATTAACCAAAGCGGCGTGTCTTTGGGAGGAAACCGGAGAACCCGGAGAAAACCCACGCTGACACGGGGAGAACATGCAAACGTCACATTGAAGGGGCCGCCCAGCCCGGGAATCGAACACCCGGCCCCCTCTCGCTGTGCCAGCCATTGCGCCACCGTGCAGCCCGTCAAATAAAGATCTCATTTATTTAGATCTTTCTAACGGGCGGCCCTGAGGTGGTTCGACTTGTTAACTTTCAAAATCAAAACAAAGACATCCAGGAATCCTCTGAATGCTTTAAATCGATAGCATGCGGCGGCGGCGGAGGAGCTACGGTGTTTTGTTTTTTTGTCTTTTGAGCACATCAACACCCTAAAAAAACCTCCCGTCTGACCTCCAGCGTCAGGTGTCCACGCTGCAGATTCAACTCAGCCGTGTGAGACGTGTGTTTGTCAAAAGTAGTGTTTTCACCCACAAACCCTCACCGAGTGTTACTGCATCGCTGCTGGAAACCTGCAGCCACACACACACACACACACACACACACACACACACACACACACACACACACACACACATTCGGCCTTCTGTTAAATGGAGCAATTCACAGGAATATCTCTGACACACACACAAACACACTCTGCATGAATATGGAGCTAAAAGGCAGAACGATGAATGCACTTAGGTGAACACACACACACACACACATCCTTGTGCTTCTATCTTTGTGAGGACGTAATGGATTCCCTTGCCTCTCACCTGAACCTTGAGTAAAGATGCGAACGTGTTTTAAATTGGTGCTAAAGAACCAGATGAAACCTCGGACTGTGAATCAGAAGTGAGCGTAGTCGTCGTGATGTCACTCATCGGTTTGTGGTCTGATGCTTTGAAGCTTCAAGTTCGACGTTTTGGGCGATCGCCATCTTGGTTTTTTCTTGCAACCAGTGAATAGGAAGTGACCATATCTGGACTGAGGAGGAGACCTGTCAATCACTGTGTAAAATAGACAAAGTGTCACTTTAACCATCAGGAAAAAGAGAAATGTCCTCTCTTTCCCAAAATGTCCCCCGCTCAGTCTAAAACTCTAATTGGTCCTCACAAAGATAGCTCTACCAGCGCACGCACACACACACACACACACACACACACACACACACACACACACACACTTTCACAGCTTCTTGGGGGCCGCGGCAGCTTTCATTCCCGTCTGCAGCTCTATATATCGCACGGAAATGTGATTTCACACTGAACTTTTCAACCCGTTCTTTCAGGAGAAGAAGAAAGAGTAAAGAAGGAGGAGAAGACTCTGAACACATCAGTATTTTTGGCAGCTGGTGAGTGAGGCGACGCTTCGGCGTGGAACCCCTCCTCCTCCTCCTCCTCCTCTTCCTCCTCCTCCTCCTCCCCCTCCCCCTCCCCCTCCCCCGACAGCAGCCTGAGATGTTTTTAGACTTCACTCAGGATATCAAGGTGCCAAAATGTGAGTTTTTATCAGATAAAGTAAATACTTCTCTTAACTAACACCCTTTTTTTAAAGTGTAACACAAAAACAATTGAATGCAAAATGCAGCTGTTTATTCTTGTTATGCCTTTATTAAACACGATGTGCACATAATTACTTCTTCTATGTTGACATAAGATAAGATAAAACTTTATGAATCCTAAAAAAAAATTTTCAGGGTTATAGAAACATATATGAAAATATTAAGTGTAAAAGAAGTAATGGCTATAAGAGTAAGGCAATTAAGTATTGAGAAAATATTAAACTGAAATATAAACTGTAAGTAAAAGACAATAACAAAAGATTAAATACAAGTGCAAAATATATATATATAAAGATATAAAAATATAAAGTGACATGAGCACAAAAAGAAACTAAAACCACTAATATTTACAACAGATTCAAGCTCCATCAAATGTAAATATTATTTAAAATGTCATTAAATTGTTGACTCTTTCCCAGAAGCTCACCGCGACACGTTTGGTGTCTTTACAGTTCAGTAATCTTCACTAATGACCCGGTGGAGCATCGAGTGTATTATTATTATAACCATTAAAAAAAACGGGATTGGAAAGATGAAAACACATTTCCTCTCTTTGACAAAAAGCGTTTCTTTAATCTTCTTCTTTTTGTTCCTTCTTGTGAAGAATTGAATAGTTTTGCTTTTTTAAAAACAGTTTTTTTCCAGCTTCCTGTGACGGAGGGTCACGAGCCGAATGGGTCCGGAGCCGCTGACGACGAGTTCTGTTAGATCCCGTTCACACTTCACGCGTCTGTGTTGGATCAGATATCCGTCTGATATCAAAGACCTTGAAGAAGCAACCGAGAAGCATTAGAGACGGATTAAAAGGCAGATGTTGAAAAGATTCAAGGTGCGCACACTTTAAGTGCACATCTGCACTTCATCCTGACATTCATAACCGGCAGAATAAAAAGTGATTAAAATGAGCTCACGATGAACACGTTAATGCTTCAATAGTTATAATACAATAATGTAATGTATGCTATTCCTAAATTGGACATTCAAGTGTTGAAATGTTTGAAACATAAATTTAAAAATCAGCTCTTCAGCCACGTCTTTGATAGAAAACGGTTTAAAGACAATTTCATTATTTTATGAAATTATTTTATTGTACTTAAATTGGAAAAGTTATTTCTTTTTTTATTGGTATTGTAATAATCACTTATTTTATTGTATTTATGTTGTATGATTTTATTCTACTTTATTGTTATTTAATTAATCTATTTTTTTACTTTAGGCTGTTTTACTACTATTACAATTGTTATTATAGCTATTATAATATATTATATTAATTCTAGTAATTCATTTTTTGCATTGTATTGTCTCCTGAACATTGGTCTGAAATTGTTAAATTAAAATTTTTTACTTTATTTTTTTCTCGTCAGTCATCTGTGACAAACGTAATAGTGAATAATGAACACAATCACTTTTGGTAATTTGAGTATTTAGTTGATACTTTTTGTATGTTTACTGAAGTAACATTTTCACTGTGGGACTTTTGCTTGCGGTGGATTACGTTAGAATCCAGGTTGATTTTCATGCTTTTATTTTGAAAACACGGTTTAATAGAACATGAACCTAACTTCACACAGAACAAGAGGAACTCTTCTCGCGTTCATCACTTCACCTAATTTTCATTTCAAGTTTACAAATGAAGCTTTATGTTCAAAGTAGAACGGATGTTTTCATGTATTTTCTGTTTTTGATTTTGTGCGAATAAACATACGGTGAAAAATGACTAATGATTAATAAACGAGAGGTAGAACGTGTGAAAACAGAAACAATTCAGGACATTGTCCTTTTGTTTTGTTTTTTGTTTTATTAACTAAATCATTTCCAGTGTTACAAGTTTGTATTGTCTCCAAACGTCGCACACCATCTGGCTGCAGACTAACTTTCTTGGTTGTGTAGTGACAGTGTGGGTGCTTCGGGGAAGAATTGTGAAGTTCTTCACTAAATAAGATAAATTCATGTTTCTGATGCCACATTTGGATTTTTGTTTTTTCTTTTGCTGCAGCAGAGTTTTGTTCTTCCTCCGCTGAGAGAAGAAGAAGAAACAACAGCTGGAAGAGGGCAGAGAGCACACACACACACACACACACACACACACACACACACACACACACACACACACGTTCACATTAACTATGTTACTCTTCTTTTTTTCTCTTTTCGCACACACACAAATACACTCTGCACTCAGTCACACTTTGCATCTCTTTCACAGACATATTCACACATTTCTCATTTTCACATTCTTCTTTTTTGCCTCCACACACACACACACACACACACACTCACACACTCTCACTCACTCACACACACATACACACACACACACACACACACACACACACACACACACACACAGTAACGCTTCTATTTTTCTCAATCTCACAACATGAACACACACTCTTGCTCACCCGACTCCTCACTTTCTCTCACACACACATTTTCAGACTCTTGGCAGATGCCGGAGACGTCCCGGGGGCGGGTGGGGGGTGGGATGAGGGTGGGGTGGGGGGGTTGGGGTGGGGGGGTTGGGGGGGGGGGGGTGTCAGTTGCGCTGGAGATACCGATGTCTTACTCACCCCCGTGGGCGAACATGAACGTTGACTTAAAAACCTGACAGTGATAGTGTGTGTGTCTCTTTAATGTGACGAGATCACAGACTGTTTATAAGAAGTGGACGTTGTCACTGTGATGTCAGAAACACAACGTGAAAAAGTTAAAACAGGGACTACTCCCAGACCTGTCAATCACTGTGTAGCCCCGCCCCTAAAGCATCCCCTGCTTTCTGGTCTGTTTGACTCTAAATGGAGCATAATGTACTAAATGAACATCATGCTGTATTGAAGAAGACTGTAAACTAGAGATTGAGACCATAAACTCATGTTTACAATGTTTACTGAGGGAATAAATCAAGAGAGAAGTAGAGTCATTTTAGACTAGACTTCTATACAACCAGAGGAGTCGCCCCCTGGTGGACACTAGAGAGAATGCAGCTTTAACACATGAAGCATCGGCTTCACTTTTCAGAACTGGAGGTTGCCGCCTGGATGAGACACACACACACACACACACACACACACACACACACACACACACACACACACGGCCTTTGTGTGTATTTGTTGTATGAAGAGCGAAAAAGTCAATGTTGAATATTGTAGCGTAGTTTTGTTACGTATCTTCTGTATGCAACTAGCGGCAGTTTATATGACAAACACATTTTCATGTACTCATTTTAACCCAAACCGTCATCTATTTCTAAACCTAACCAAACACTTTTGTTGCATGAGGAAATTAAATCTATGTTGGAAGTTTATTTTGAAAAGGCAGTAACAAGAAGGAACTGTACGTTTCCTGCGAAGACGGAAGTTTATTTTGAAAAGGCAGTAACAAGAAGGAACTGTACGTTTCCTGCAAAGACGGAAGTTTATTTTGAAAAGACTGTATGCACGTAACAAGTACGTAAACTAGTACGTGTAAACTGTACGTGTAAACCGACACGCCGTCCCGGACACGTCCAAAACTGACATGTTTCCTATCATTGAAAGTTCTTCGTTGCTGTTCTAGAGCTTTTGGTTTTATCACATGAAAAAAGGTGTTTGCTTCGTGTCGTGGAATAGTAGATGTTGAGATATTTCTTCTAATTTCTAAAAAAAGAAACAAAGATTAGTTTGTTAGAGCTCAACAAATGCAGGTGTAATCTTTTATTTTATTTAAAAACAAACAATAAATGTATCTGATAAGGGAAACAAAGCGGCGAAGAACAAAGTCCATCAGGTGAATTTGTTCTATTGTTCTATTGTTCTACCTGTAAAAGCAGCAGGAGAGAGAATTCCTCAGACGTATACCGAGTCATTGAACTGCTTTTTAAGAAATAAACTCCTGATTTCATTCTGTCGTCAGAACAGAAGCTCAGAATAACTCATCGAACAAACAACGAGCTCAGTGACACGAGACTTCATGGCTTCACTGTTTCCCTTCTAAACTTTAATTAACTCAAAACCAGAACTAAATGAAAAGTGAAACGAGAGACGACGAGAGTCCCACCGAGGACGTCTCCAGCTCTCGAATCAAACCTCACATTTGTGTTTCATTAATGCAAGAACGACATATTCCTTAATTCAACTTTAGAGCAGCACAACCACAAAGGTGACTCGTCTCCTCGGAGGAGTTATTATCTGTATAATTGTATTGTTAATATCTTCAATATTCTCATTGATCTGGTTATTATTTTGAGGTCGATTTTTATTTTTAAACAATAATAATCTTTATATTCAGAAGTGAGAAGTACAATTACTCAACTACTGTACTTCAGTATAATGTTGACATACTTTGTACGACATGTACTAATATTCAACAGCTTCAGCCACTCATCACTTTGTAGATTTAGATTATTAATACAAAATATAAATCAACAAATGCATAATAATTTATCATTATGGATAAAGTTACCGTATAAAAAGCAGTTGATTTGAGCTCCACCTTTCACCTGCTGCAACATTCAAGTTATGAACATAATGCATGAAAAAGAATAATAATGAATTGATATAATAGAGATTATTCTGCAAAATGAGTACTTTTACTTTTAGTACTTGAAGTATCATTTTTGTTAATCATTTTTTTCATTCACTTAAATAAGATTTTAGGACTATGCTGTAGTATTACTAGATCAGAGTACTTCTTTCCTCCATGAATGTTTGTACATAATTTAATATAATAGATGTTTCAGTCTGCTGTACAATAATACAGATAAAATGAGTTATAAGTAAATAAAAGACATTAATCTACTTAATAATAATAAAATAATTAAAATAACATTAATAGAAATAAAAGTACAACTCAACGAACAAAACAAGAAATATTCAAATCAGAGATAAAACAATCCAGATGAGTCAGAAAGAGTAAATGTTTTATGTATTTTAATTCATTATTTACAGGATTGTTTGTCTATATAATATATAATATATTTATTCTTTCTTTTCTTCCAGGTACAGGAATCCAGTGGTGAAATATTTACACTTTCTCCTTAAAAATGTAATTCTTGAAGTGCACCAAGTTAAAGGATTGGAAGACAGGACCATCTTCTTTCTGACAGTTTGGTTTAATGTTCTGGTTAATTACTTCCTGTTGGCAGAGAGATTTTAAAAAAAACAAGCCACACACACACACACACACACACACACACCCAGAGAGTCCTGGTGCCGCTCCAACGCCGTTTAAGACACCCGTTGACTCACTTACTGATGAAATGCGTGGTATCACAAATGTGCTGCAGGCTGTCGGCCGACAGGTAGAACCGGATCTGAAGAGTTTGTTCGCCAGGACTGTGTTCACCACATCATTCTCCTCCTGTGTCACGATGTGGTTGTTCATGAATTGTTTTATGTCAGCTGATGGTGTAGATTTAAGGAGCCGAGAAGAACCAGATCTTTTGTAGCCGCTGCCGCCGCCAGCAGCTCTGTAGCTCGCTCTGTCGGTCGGTCCACAGACATTTACCCGCCTTGTCGGCCACAGTTTTTGCCCTGAGAGGCTGAGAATTTGGCACAGAGGTCAAGTGTGTGAGTATGTGTGAGTGTGTGAGTGTTTAAAGGTGTGTGTGTGTGTGTGTTTAAAGGTGTGTGTTCATGCCAATTGGCAAAAAGCGTGTGTGGCAGTTAGAGTGGAATATAATGAAAAGTTGCATAACTTCTAAATGGTTTCAGGTAAGAAGGATACACTGGTGAACTGTTGGATTATTGGTCTCAGGAAAGAGTTCCTGTTTCATCTTGTCAAGGATGTCTTTGTTTCCGGGCCGTTTGCCAATTTGTTTTTGGGCATTGACATCTTGATTTTTAGGCGTCACCATCTTGGTTTCTGGCCGATTCCAACTTGGTTTTTGATATAGTTCTCACCATCATAATCTTTGGCAGTCGCCATCTTGGTTTAGGGCCGTTGCCATCCTGGTTTGTGGCCTTTACCATTTTGGTTTAAGGCCGTCGCCATCTTGGTTTAAGGGCGTCGTCATCTTGGTTTAAGGCCGTCGCCATCTTGATTTAAGGCCGTCGCCATTTTGGTTTGTGGCCTTTGCCATTTTGGTTTAAGGCCGTCGCCATCTTGGTTTAAGGCCATCGCCATCTTGGTTTAAGGCCGTCGCCATCTTGATTTAAGGCCGTCGCCATTTTGGTTTAAGGCCGTCGCCATATTGCTTTTTGGCCTTCGCCATCTTGGTTTAAGGCCGTCGCCATATTGCTTTTTGGCCTTCGCCATTTTGGTTTAAGGCCGTCGCCATATTGGTTTGTGGCCTTCGCCATCTTGGTTTAAGGCCGTCGCCATATTGCTTTTTGGCCTTCGCCATTTTGGTTTAAGGCCGTCGCCATATTGCTTTTTGGCCTTCGCCATCTTGGTTTAAGGCCGTCGCCATATTGCTTTTTGGCCTTCGTCATCTTGGTTTAAGGCCGTCGCCATCTTGCTTTTTGGCCTTCGCCATCTTGGTTTAAGGCCGACGCCATCTTGGTTTGTGGCCTTTGCCATTTTGGTTTAAGGCCGTCGCCATCTTGGTTTAAGGCCGTCGCCATCTTGATTTAAGGCCGTCGCCATTTTGGTTTAAGGCCGTCGCCATTTTGCTTTTTGGCCTTCACCATCTTGGTTTAAGGCCGTCGCCATCTTGGTTTAAGGCCGTCGCCATCTTGGTTTGTGGCCTTTGCCGTTTTGCTGTAATCAGAAGTGAAACAAGAGGGTGGAGCTAAACACAACCGAGCGCTGAATAAGACATTTGTAGGTGACAAAAATGTTACAATTAACTTCCATGGAGTGAAAACACGCCCAACAGTCAAACTATGATTCTCCACTACGGTCGCATTAATGTGGTTAACGTTGTTGATTAGAAAAAAATAAACTTATACAGGCGACAAAACCACTTAGTTAGGTTGAGGAACAACATCATGGTTTGAACATCAACAACATAACATAAGTACGATTAACACAAACTTTTAAAACATCAGTCACGTGTTTCAAACTGTTTCAAACTGTGACTGTAATCCCTGAGAGAATACGTTTCCCTCACAAAGTAATTGAGAGCAATTTAGTTGTGTGGAAATTATTTTTTTTAGCAGACACGGTTGGTGTGTGTATCTGTTCAGGCTGTCGTCATACACTGCTTGTAGGTATACCTATGAAAATGAATGCGCTGCAATGTTATCATTTTGTATTAAACCACGTAATCCCGAACAAGGAAATATAAAGAGCGACAAACACCATAACACTGCCACTTTTAGTAGTTTTAACTTCCGGAGTTATTTTAAGCCAAACCACAATCTTTTCCTAAACCTGACTAAGTAGTGTTCTGTAAAGAAAGTGTTGCTGAACATTGGTGGGAAAAGATACAAAATACTCATTATATTGTAAGGATACTTGTCTTCTCTCGTGTCCCTTTATTCGTCTCATCCGATCGTTTCGTAGTTTACGTCTCTGACTTTCCAAGAGAGCAGCAGCACTGAGAGCACTTTGACCCCCTGAAACAAGCAGGGAAATATAAAAGAGTTGAGAAAGAGACGGGTTCAGAGGATGTGGCAGTTGTGCTGTAATTAGAAAAAGAGCAGATTAGATGGAGCACTGGAGGAAGAAGGCTTTAACTCAGGCAGCAGAGGCTGATCCGAGGTCTCAGGATGAACAGTTTCGTTGTTTCTCCTGGAAGGTTTTTGTAGAAAGTCGAGTCGCGGCCTTCCATCTCTCTGCACTCAACCTCCATCAACCTTCACCGACCCAGATACGACGCCACAGGAGGAGACAGAAATGTCAGCGGCAGCGCCTTGTCCTCGTTTGACGCTTTGAGTCGACAAACGAGCCGTTGTCCTGCTGCTTCCATGGCTGCAGTGTTTACAGGCCCACGGGCAGGTTTCCAGACACAAACCAACACTGAGACGTATTGAAATCCACAGCCGGAGTTTATCTGATGATAAATGTGAAGCCGTGAGCGCCCTGCACTGATAAAAAAAATAGTTTTAAATTTAACGGATGCTTGAAAAGATGAACTGGGGAGAGAAAGTTGTCCGACAGCTTGAAAAACGTTTGCTGAGATGAGATTAAATAAAGTTTTGTCATGATTTTCAAACGGTCGGGATAAAAGCTTGTTGTGTCGAGGTCACATGGTAACTGTCTTGTGATCGCAAGTAAAGCAACTTAAACAGTAAAGAATACAAACATGTGAGTTTTCTTCTGGTGATTTTAGTCTTTAAGGGAAATTCAGCAATTAGTTTTGTTCCCCTTTTTACAACTATTCCCCCTTTTAGTTTTGAGTCCTATTGGTTGTATTTTAAAGGGTTATTCCACTGATATTTTACACATTCACACATTAATTAACAAGTCATTGTTAGTGCTGCCACACCTGTTCACTCTTGTTTAATGTGGAAATGAAACATTTAATAGAGACCATTATTCTCTGATTTGGTTAAAGCTACCACCAGAAACTCTCATGTTGTGTTGGTTCTGGCGCCCCCTGTGGACTAAAGCTGTAGTGTCTCTGAGCACCAGAGTCCCTTTAGAAAACCTCTCATTCTACTGCAGCAGGGTCCGACAGTCTGGCCCTCTCAGTCCTGGTTCTGGTTCTCCCGTGCCTCCCTTCCCTCCAGCGGGTCCAGCATAGACCATCTTCTTTGGTCTTCTGGTATCGGTTCACACCTGCGATACTTGTCTTTATGCACCCATCTGATGTCTGGTTATTGTACATCAAGAAGAGAGATATCTCCTCCGATCTCCATCATACATCACATCCATACAGGGTTATACATCTGTTAAAAACATCACAATAATAAATGTATTTTTTGATTTTGAGGTGAACTGTCCCTTTAACTTGGTGGTTTGTGACTTCAGCAGTAAAGTTGTTGTAGAACAATCTTTAGGTTGAGGTTTATGGATTAATATATGTATGCAATGAACAGAACCAGAATGTATTTTGGGAAGACGCGTCTCCTCTTTTTTTTTATTATGTTTGAATGTTTTTGATAAAACAAACACTCTGCACGGAGGCAGAACTCATTTCCTCTTTTTTTAATTGCATCACAAATCCTTTCAGGAATTTATTTTTTCGGTGAAGTGGGGGAACATTCTGAATCAAGAGTGAGCCGCCTGATCACAAGACGTCAACGCTTAATTTAAACCTGAAACAAGTCAAATTAAAACAAATCACGGCAAATTATCTCTCCACGCTGCTCGGCTACCTTAAACTAAACACAGCGGTAAATAACTTTCTCTTTCTTTTCTGTTTTTGCAGTGCAGCGATGTGTGGAACACAAATGTGTGGTTTTTGATGATTCTGTGTTCAGTGTGACTTCGTCGAGCTTCACTCACACAAACGTCTGGAACAAAGATGGTCTTCAGATCCTCGGGGCCTCCGGGGATTCTGAGGAGTCGTGACGGCAGCAGAGAGGCCACAGATGTGGATCCTACTGTGTCCTCTTTGTGAGACGTGAGGACCCTAAATGTCCTCCGGGTCAGTTAAACTAGACCTTCAGTTGATGTTGAACGGAGCAGATTAAAACAAAAGGAAAGAAGAACACCTGATATCAGGCCAAGTTCTGTAGGTCACCTTTATTTACTTACCTTATTCTGTAGGAGACAGAGTTGTTTATTGGCGTCATAAACGCTTCCTGTGGCCACATGGAACTAAACACTTAGTTAGGTTTAATAAAACATCGTGAAATACTTAGTTAGGTTTCGGAAAAGATCGTGAAATACTTAGTTAGGTTTCGGAAAAGATCGTGAAATACTTAGTTAGGTTTAATAAAAGATCGTGAAATACTTAGTTAGGTTTAATAAAAGATCGTGAAATACTTAGTTAGGTTTCGGAAAAGATCGTGAAATACTTAGTTAGGTTTAATAAAAGATCGTGAAATATTTAGTTAGGTTTAATAAAAGATTGTGAAATACTTAGTTAGGTTTAATAAAAGATCGTGAAATACTTAGTTAGGTTTAATAAAAGATCGTGAAATACTTAGTTAGGTTTAATAAAAGATCGTGAAATACTTAGTTAGGTTTAATAAAAGATTGTGAAATACTTAGTTAGGTTTAATAAAAGATCGTGAAATACTTAGTTAGGTTTAATAAAAGATTGTGAAATACTTAGTTAGGTTTAATAAAAGATTGTGAAATACTTAGTTAGGTTTAATAAAAGATTGTGAAATACTTAGTTAGGTTTAATAAAAGATTGTGAAATACTTAGTTAGGTTTAATAAAAGATAAAATACTTAGTTAGGTTTAATAAAAGATAAAATACTTAGTTAGGTTTAATAAAAGATAAAATACTTAGTTAGGCGCATTGTCTTCCGTAGGCGTCGCTACAAACGCTGTATGAAACCAGCCTGATGTGCATAAATCAAGAATACTGCTGTTTTCACGCACTGAATGACTTAAAGGTCGTCGTGTCAATCATACGCTATTCGGTGAGAATGTATTTGAAGGTCCGTAGTTGTTCAGATGACACATGACGTCTGTGCTTCTGCAGAACTTGATATGACTACACATACAGGTGGCATCAGGATCAACTTAACTGGTCATAAGGTGTGAGCTCCATCGCTCTCTAGTTGGTTTTGTGCGGAATTCAGAGAAAGAAGCAAAGCAGAAATCAAACCTGCAGAATCTGTTTGAACTCTGGTCGGTTTCACATCGAACGGACAGCTTTCTCTCCTCTAGCGCTTCCGTCAGGTCGTGTTTGGACACGAGTGAGCCGAGGTAAAGGTGCAAACCGGAGGTGGAACATTGATTTCTCGTTCACCTCGTTGAGGCGTCGTGTAAAGCAGGAACCGACTCTATTCATCCAAACCGTCTAAAAACAACTCGGGCGGTGGAGCTAAACCTGAGTCCTGAGGGAGCAAAAGGCATCGGGCGAGTGTTTGTTGATGAAGTAGTTTGGGCGAGACGTTTGTCCTGTTTGCATTGCTGGACGTTGACCTATATTTCCATTTGTTGCCAGGTTGCCAGGTGTGTGAATTATATCATTATATATATATATATATATATATATATATATATATATATATATATGTGTGTGTATGTATAGTAAATACAATGAGGTTTGGTCTTATAGTGTATGTTTTCTGTATCCTCTTCCACCTCACATCAGGTTTCAATTTAATCGCTTTCTTTAATTGTGTCCTTCCACTTTTTGCTTCCTTGTGGCTCTCTGTGTTATTTATTATTATTGTTATTTATTATTATTGTTATCTCTTATATATCTACTTATGAAGCGACTGCGGTGGTCTGCCGAGTAATAACTGATGGTTAAAAACAGTTTCTGTAGTTTCATTTGTTTCCGTCCAGAGTTACTGCAGAAAAAATAAATGAAGTTAAATAAATTAAATACATTTTGCCAGACTCTCTACAAACGTTGTGTTGCCCTTGTTTTATTTTGTATATATCGTCTTCTCTATGCGTACGCACACATGGCCAATAAAGCTGATTCTGATTCTGAAAGAACTCGTGGTTTGCCACGCATTGATCATTGACGTCCTTTTATTTTGAAGGATTTATTTCTGCTGCACTGTTTCGTTAATGTGAGGAGACACAATCAGGTGACGTGGAGCAGATCAGCACCTTGTCAAAACCCCAGACGTCCCGTTCAGAGTGAGAAGGTTTAATAAAACAAAACAAAAAAGGATGACGAACCTCCAAAAAGAAAAAGCATCCTCCATCATTCCTCTAAAGCTCGAATCCACTCTTTTATACGCCGGTGATTAAAATGTCTTTTTTTTTTTTTTTAAGTGCCTGAAAGAAAAATATTCAGAGAATAATTAGACTCAGTGTCTGAATGGGCAGAGAGCTCACATGATGATCCTCAGGGTCACGGGTTCAAGTTTCCTTTCAAATCCCTAATTTGCGAGTTTGTTTCTCAAAGCTCACATGTGGAGGAAATATTGAAAAGGCTGAGAGAGGAGAGAGTGGAGGCTGACGGAGCATTAGCTCGCTGCAGCTGCTCTCAGTTGTGGTGGTGTGTTTTTTGTGGAAGAGACGGCATCTAAAAAGGGATAAAAACACACAAAAAAATGAAGACTGAAAGGCTCAAAAAGATCAGATCAGGTTTAGAGGTGAAGGGATCAAGTCACAGCTCTGCTGCTGGAGAAGAACACGGCTGTTTGAAAGCCAACGTTGGTGTAAAAGAGGGACGAGCTGCTCCATCAGCTGAAGGCTGCAGGTTCGAGTCCCATTTACAGCCTCATGCTCTCGGTACAGTGTTTATACAGGAGGAGGGGCTTTTATTGTGAAGGGGAGATTCACTTTTTAACTCGTGCACCAAAAGCCAAGAATGCAACGATGCTCCTTCAAGAGAATAACTAAATGAACAGTATTCCAGAGGTGGAAATGATGTTTTACTGAAGTAAAAGTAGTAATACTACAGTGTAAACATTCAAGTAAAAGTACAAAAATATCAAGATAAAAATATACTTAAATTACCAAAAGTTAAAGTACTCTTGATGCATCACTGTATCATAACTATCGGTGCATTAATGGTTCATCACTTCATATTTTTACCAGTAAAAGGTGGAGCCTCGTTTTAATTACTTGATGCTAGTTTGTGAATTTAATCAATAAAGTTTTATCTCAACCAAGAACAATACGTCTTAATTTATTAGTTGATCAGATTCGGTGTTGTTCAACTGAAACCGCAAAGTAAAAACAGTTATCAGATAAATGTTGAAAGGTTTTAAAAACTACAAAATGTATCCCTAAATTAAAGTACTTAGTTAATTAACCACTTCATTTATGAACCCAGTCTTTTAATTCATTAATAATCAACTAAGACAATAAAATGACCAAATGTAAATGTACAATAATTATTCTAATTGTCCTAACAAAGCAGGACAGACTTTAATTGTTAGTGAATCCCCCTCTGAACTCTACTCAACATGGTACAGTCCGAGTCCCCCCCCCCCCCCCCCCCCCACTATAAAGACCATTGGACGCTCTCACTTCCTGTTTGGCAGTTTGGACCTGGACCTTCAGCAGGTAACTTGGATGCTACAAACATTTGGTTAACCAGAGTTGGTTAGCATGCTAATGCTACGCTAATATACCTCAGCCACAGAGGCCTGGGCCCAATGGAGTTGAGGCAGGAATAATGTTAAACGTAGTATAAATGAGTGTGTGAATGGTGTGTGAACAAACCCCTCAGTAGAAAGCTTCAGCACACAGAGAGGAATGAAGGTGTGAAGTTTGGTGGATGTCAGAACTACTGAAGTGGAGATTTCTGGATCAGATTGTGAGAAGAACTCCATTGATAGAAAAGCTCCTTTAAAGAGACGTTTAGTTAAAGTCCAGACATTTAGAAGAGTCTCCAGGTGAAGAGGGTCACAACATGAACTAGTAGATATCACCATCACACTTCACCACTTCATCACTCACAGTAAGACGATATTTTTTTGTATTACAAGTTTTGTGAAATGTTGTGGTAAAATATGCAAATGAGGCCTTATGTAAAGGTAACTTTTGGTGAATTTAAACAAAGTAATAAAATAAATGTTTTCTTTCCTCTCGTTTGAAAGAAGACGTGTTATGGAATTAGAATAGTCTGAAATCTCTCTTTTCAAGTAAAAGTAATAATACCTCAGTATAAAATACTAATATTAAAAACAGAACGTACTGTTATTTTACTTACCTTCTGCTCTCTGTGGTCACATTTAATGGGTTTTAATACGTTTATATTTGTCTGATTCTGGTATCAGATCAGGAAACATCACTTATCTGTGACCGTATATAAATACTATAAAGGTTTTTATGATGCTTTATCAACTTCTTCATGTGGACTGCTGTGTCCACATGGCTGAAATTCCCAAATGTCAGGAAATCTGTAGGGTCACTAAATTTGGTGTATTTCGTGGACTCACTGGAAACAATCCTGCCTCTGTTTTTATTCTGAACGTCTGCAAAATCACAAAGACAATTGTCTTTATTCTCTTCACGATGTTTTTGAGCGTCTGAGTGACTGAAGTGTTTTGGTTTCCTCAGCAGACTTCTGAGAACACCTCCAGTAGGAGCTGATGCTGCCACGTGTGAGCTGGAGGTAAGCAGTGACATGAACAATCACCCGATATATTAATGTCTTTCCTTCAATAATATCTATTCTAAGTCCAGTTCAGACTCCCAAGGTTTTATTTAAATGTGAAACAGTTTTCAAAAGAAGAACTGACTCAAACCTCCGTTAAAGAGGATTAAACTGTGACTTGTTCAGCTGATAAGTACGTTTGTTGAAGAGCTTTGCTAAAGCAACACGTTGCCTGTTAATTCCAGCTTGTCCTGCGGTGCTTTTATTTTGAAACAGGAAGCTGTTCCTGTTTAAATCCAAGCTTCCAGTTTATTTTGCTGATTTCCTCTTTTCTTATTCAAGTCAACCATTAGACAGCGAGTATTACTTTTATTGTACTATTATTCATAGTTAGTATGACATGCAGGTATTTCAGTACAAGTACATGTTCGATCAGTACTTGTACATGAAATGGACTGTACTTGTACAGCTTTCCGACCACTCAAAGTGCTTTCACACTACTTGTCATCATTCACTTATTCTATTTTATTCATCAGCTTGTTTCAACGTATTTTGATCAGATCTCGCCAAAATAAAATCTGAGCGAGACTCAAACAATTAGGCGCTGGTGATGGGGGGGGGGGGGGGGGGGGGGGGGGGGGGCAGAGAAAGTTGAGATTTGAACACATTTGGTGTTTGATTGAGTCTCTGTTGTATCACAGCTCACAGTGTTTAATTAAGGAATGTGTGTTTTTCTATTAGCGAGCACATTAAGTAACCCACCGCTGTAATAACGCTGCTGTCCTCCGTCAGGGATCAAACGGAGAGGAGCTGATGGTGCAGCCGACCGTTTCACCTCCTCTTCCTCTTCCTCTTCCTCCTGATTTCCTTAAACGTTCTTTGTCACCAGAAGACGAACCTCCAAACTATCGCTTTATTTTCTGTTGCTTCGTCTTCATGTTGGTGAGCAAATTCTTCCTCACAGTTTATTTAAATGTGTTTTTTAATCTGCTTTCAAACATATTCTCCAATTATCGCTTTAAACAAACAAGACAAGAGGGACTCTTCTGGTGCTTTTACATTGAAAATTGCGTGTTTTACAAATAATCTTCTCTTTGTGGTTAATCTCTTGGTTTGGCTGTAGAGTTTATGAAATTTAAATGTTTACTCAAAGCATCAGGAATGTCTCTTGTTAGCATGCAGCTGCTCTTATGAAGTCCACTTAAAGACTCCATGTTGCTCAAGAGATGACAGTAACTTTGGCAGCATTATTTAGACGTGTTGTGTTGTGGAGGCGTTTGGTTGTGATTTGTGACGGTTATGAAGCCAATTATTAAATGAATTCTTCTTCAGAATATGTCATGTAGTAAATTTGGTGAAGTTTGAATAAAATGATACGTCCAGAAATACGTTTATAAGTCAAAGAATATCAAATCTCTACATCTTTACAAACAGGAAGTGCTAACAGCTAAAGCCATGCAGAGTCCTCAGAGGATGAACCCTGAGGATCAACCTCAGAGGATGAACCCTGAGGACTCTGTTGATCCGGACATCGGTTGTTGTTTTCAGTGAATCTGCTGAGAACAAAAGGACGTCTTCAGTTTGTCCTCAGGATCAAAGGGATCCAGGGATCGTAGTCTGAACATCAACCATGTCGTTACAAACAAGAACAAACAAGAACAAACAAGAACAGTTGAATAAATGAAACATGGAACAACAAAAGACAGATTACCAGAAAATAAGGCTCCTCAAAATGATCTTGGGGCGGGGGGGCTGCTGGGATTTATGACCTCAGTGTTTCTAAAATATTTGCTGCAGGCATCCAGTTTGTTTATTTGTCATTGTTTTGCACGGATTGTACGCAATTTTGCGTCTCTTTGTGGTTGTTTTGCGTCTCTTTGTGGTTGTTTTGCGTCTCTTTGTGGTCTTTTTGCGTCTCTTTGTGGTCTTTTTGTGTCTCTTTGTGCTCGTTTTGTGTCTCTTTGTGCTCGTTTTGTGTCTCTTTGTGGTCTTTTTGTGTCTCTTTGTGGTCTTTTTGTGTCTCTTTGTGCTCGTTTTGTGTCTCTTTGTGGTCTTTTTGTGTCTCTTTGTGGTCTTTTTGTGTCTCTTTGTGCTCGTTTTGCGTCTCTTTGTGCTCGTTTTGCGTCTCTTTGTGCTCGTTTTGTGTCTCTTTGTGGTCTTTTTGTGTCTCTTTGTGCTTGTTTTGTGTCTCTTTGTGGTCTTTTTGCGTCTCTTTGTGGTCTTTTTGCGTCTCTTTGTGCTTGTTTTGTGTCTTTTTGTGTCTCTTTGTGCTTGTTTTGTGTCTCTTTGTGGTCTTTTTGTGCTCGTTTTGCGTCTCTTTGTGGTCGTTTTGCGTCTCTTTTCCTTGTAGCCATTTTGCATCTATTTAAAGTAGTTTGTCGTGCTTTTGCATGTTTTTAATGGTTTTGCATCTCTTTGTGGTCGATATGCTTCTCCATGCATCTATTTCTAGTCTTTGGTCATTTCGCAATTGTAATACATTTTGTGTCTCTTTAGTGGTTTAGTATTTATTTGTGGACATTGTGCTTCTATGTTTACTGATTTCTTGTATCTGCGTAGTCGTTCTGCATCGATTTAAGGTCTTTGTTTTAAATGTGTGGTCGTCTTGTGTCTTTGTGGTCGTTCTGCTTCTCCTCGTATTCACTTTGGTCTACTGTTAGTGACCCCTCACACTTTGGGCCCCTGTGCCGGGTCCCGTCAGAACCCTTCGGGTCATCAAAGTCATTTAAAACAGCATCACACAGCTTTTCATCGCAGGTTTCCAGGAATAGACGGACGCGTTTCTTTTCTTTTTTTTGTCGGTTCTGTTCTTGAGACAAATGAGAATTGATTTGAAAGTGAACTGAGAAACATCATCCGACCTCCTCCCGTCGCTCCCTCAGCTCCTCCCCAGGTGGGGGGGGGGGGGGGGGTGGAGGTATCCTTAGCGCTTCGAGGACTCGCTGTAATTTCCTTTGACAACATCTTAAATGGCTGCTGCTGGTGCAGGAGGAGGAGGAGGAGGAGGAGGAGGAGGGGGGTTGATGTAACCGGGCTGAAATCACAGTCTTAACATCCCAATCTGTCAGAGTATCTGAAGACCAGACATCTGACGGGCTGCGGCGCTGCACAAAGTGTCAGAAACAGCGCAAAGACATATTTACTCTGCTGCGCGCTGAACTTGCTGATTCTACAGGATCATCCGTCCCGTTTCACAGCAGTCACGTCTCTATATTTGGGGGGGTTTGGTTTAAATGTCTTCCTGCTCTGATCACAAAAAGACGTTCTTCTTCTGTGGTTTGTTTTATGTTGCTTCATCAGTGACTTCAGTGCGTCTCTCGTTGGAGATCAATGGCTCAACTTATGTCCTGCGAAAGCATCAGAACACAGTTTGTGTCATATTTAGTGAGAGAAAAACCAGAAATAACCAGAAACGCTTCTTAAAGGAAAGGTAACAAAGCCGCCGTAGCTGGAATATTCAGTCATGTTGAGACGATTCAGAGCCGCAAACATCAATTATGTGTTGATTAGATTCTAGATGAATTGATTGTTTGGTCCAAAATATTAGATAACTGGTTAAAAAATGGTTCATGAAGTTCAAAGTGACGCCGTTAAATGCATTAAATATGAATTATAAAATAACACACAAAACACATTTTCACATTTTAGAAGCTGGAATCATGATCATTTATGGTTAATAAATGACTTCAACATTTGAAATACAATAAGTTGGTTGACTAGTCACGTTCTGTATTTAGAAACTTTACATTTCTCAATAAATATTCAGTTTGTTGTGTTGCCGTTTGGACGAAACAAACAAAACAATGAACACAGAAAAATACAATTAATAAAAGTGTATTTCTGCCGTCAGAGACGAGGCTGCCGACCGTACAGTTTACTCAGACTCGTGATTTACTTGACTTCAGAACTTTTCCTCTTTCACTGCGTACCTTCAGGTGCTTCACGGAGGCCGTCTGAAGCACCTGAACCTTTTGTGTTGCTGTTGTTTCCACTGAAGTGTCTCCTTCAAACTATCTGTGTCTCGTTTTGACTGAATTCAAGGTTTAGAATCACTGCCGGTGTCAGAGAGGAAAACACATTTAACACCTCGGTGGAAGCAAGAACAACATGTCTGCTTTTTAGTAGTCGTGTCAAGATGTTTGTTTTTTTGTCTGCTCGTTAACCCTGCTGCTGACTCAGGAACCTCTGAATTTAATAGTTTCAATAATATTATCTCTCTCCCAACTCGCCAAATACCGACGCACAGAAGACATCTTCAGCGTCTGTTTGAGACGCATTTTGAATTCAATACTTTAGAATGTGGTATTTCTACTTCACACAAGCTGCAGAATCTGGTTCTTTAGAGTGAAGTCAAAGCTTCACGCGTTAAAGCTGCATTCTCTCTAGTGTCCACCAGGGGGCGACTCCTCTGGTTGTATAGAAGTCTAGTCTAAAATGACTCTACTTCTCTCTTGATTTATTCCCTCAGTAAACATTGTAAACATGAGTTTATGGTCTCAATCTCTAGTTTACAGTCTTCTTCAATACAGCATGATGTTCATTTAGTACATTATGCTCCATTTAGAGTCAAACAGACCATAAAGCAGGGGATGATTTAGGGGCGGGGCTACACGCTGATTGACAGGTCAGGAGGCGCTAAAACGGGGCGTTTCAGTCAGACGATGAATACGAGTGTGTTCAAACAGACAGTAGAAGTAAAAGAATGTGTCTTTTTGATCACTAAAGCGTGTACACATGTTCTAGTAGAAACCCAAAGTACAAGTATGAACCCTAACAATGAGCATGACATGTCCCCTTTAAGTAGCATCCGAGTACTTCATCCACCAATGTACAAGTACCTTTACAACTGTACCGCCGAGCGTCGATCAGACTCGAGGACGTGTTGCTCACCTGTAGCGCCGCTCATCGCTTTAAAAACGCTCCAAACTGTTGCTGTGTGTGTGTGTGTGTGTGTGTGTGTGTGTGGTGTGTGTGTGCGCGTGCGTGTGTGTTTAACCGCGCCCATCTGCCGCCCCGCCGAGGTTAAAACAAAACAAACCCCGTTAAGAACGTTATATAACATCACAGCGCCGCCGACACAGATCTGCCTCCTAATGCAGGCGAGACGCCGCTCTTCAAACCCGCAGACTGCACACAGGGGAGTATGCGTGTCGCTGCCGTCGACCCGCAGAGAGGAAGGGAATGTAAAGGAAAAGAAGCGTTCAGCGTTAGTTAGATGTGACAGACTCAAACGGCGGCGGCGTCTTTGATGAGGAGGAGTCTCTGGCGGTGTTAATATAGGTTAATGCGACAGCGGAGACATAAAGGTTTACAGCCGGGAGACATGACAGCAAGACAGGAGGGGGACGCCGACGCACGCGTCCAAACGTGGCCCCCGACAAGTGGAGCACCGACACACACACATATATATATATATATATATATCTATGTATGTATAAATATACTGTATACACACACACACACACACACACACACACACACACACACACACACACACACACAC
>NW_027176957.1:290000-315000 GCF_023349555.1 Cebidichthys violaceus | reverse complement strand
TAATTGATTGATTGACTTAATAAACACATTCATCTTCATCATCTTCATCTTCATCTTCATTTCTAACTGAAACACGGTTTCTTTTGGCATCGCCGTGTTAACGAGAGATAATTGAAGTTTTATTGTTTCATTTAACCACCTCAGTATTCGTCTCGGGGCGTATTTATAAATGTTTTTTTTGCTTAATTGCTGCTCCATGTTTGTCTTTTTTTTTGTTTTTGTTTTTTTTACAAAGAACAGATTAAAAAAACAAAAACACACATCTTCTAAAAACCACGGTTATATAATACGATGTGTGTTCTTTAGGTTTTAAGTTATTCATGTAAATCTGCATGTTCATCAAAAGTACTCAAATAGATCCTTTTGAGTGTTAAATTCATATTATTACTACTTATAAATGTAAATACTTTGTGTACTGAAGGGTGGTTTGATATGTCTTGTATATAAAATGTATATAAGTACAGTATCTGGTAGCTGCAACATGAAGTAGTGGAGGTAAAAAAAGTACATTAGCCTCTGAAAATAAAGTGTAGTAGAAGTTTAAAGTAGCTTAACGTAGAAATACGTACATTTCACTAAACTTGAATTACAACTAAAACAACAGTTGAGACAAATAGATATCAAAGAGATTATTATCCACAGTTAATTACTGACAAAACTATTATTTTGTGTATTAAAAGTGTTCTTAAATGTTG
Source organism: Cebidichthys violaceus (assembly GCF_023349555.1). Classification (NCBI taxonomy): domain Eukaryota; kingdom Metazoa; phylum Chordata; class Actinopteri; order Perciformes; family Stichaeidae; genus Cebidichthys; species Cebidichthys violaceus. Next base: position 314,305 of record NW_027176957.1, on the reverse strand, counting down.
TGTTTAAATATGCAAATTAGGCTTTTTCTTATTAAATATGTGCTAATCGTCATACATCTACAGAACATAAACGTAAGCATTGGTTTAAGTCAGGTTTAAAAGTCTTGTTTCATGTTGTTGACATATTAGAGTCAAACGTATTTACTGAGAAGATTTATGATTTGTGATCACTTCATAAATCAGAGAATACTGTCAACAGACATTAAAATTATGTATTTCCTCCATGTTGTTATTAATAAATGTAGTATAAATGAGTGTGTGAGTGGTGTGTTAACAAACCCCTCAGTAGAAAGCTTCAGCACACAGAGAGGAATGAAGGTGTGAAGTTTGGTGGATGTCAGAACTACTGAAGTGGAGATTTCTGGATCAGAGTGTGAGAAAAAACTCCATTGATAGAAAAGCTCCTTTAATTATACACTTAATTAGGTATTTCTTATCTTTATTCGAGCTGAGGCCTGCAAATAGGCCTCGTTTTTAAAAGGTTAAGTACAATATACCATAAGTATGTGTCTTAACCTTTTAGGACGCCCCAACACATTTCTGTGTTTTATAATATATTAATATAATAATATATTAATATAATAATATAACATGTGACTCTTATTAATCTGTGACAAACTGTTGATTTTTAAAACATTTCAAGCAGAGATCTGATCTGTGTGAACGCAGCCTGTCAGGGGTCTTATGAGGACGCGGTGGTCCAGCCAACCCATCCGTCAGAGCTGAGGCATCCGGGACAGGCCGTGTGTGTGTGTGTGTGTGTGTGTGTGTGTGTGTGTGTGTGTGTGTGTGTGTGTGTGTGTGTGTGTGTGTGTGTGTGTGTGTGTGTGTGTGTGTGTGTGTGTGTGTGTGTTCAAGGGATTATCACTGAACAGATGAGCGTTGCCTCGTCTACATGTGCAGAGGACTATATGTCACTGCGGCGGGACGCGACACAAAACTACTCTGATAATCTAAGAAAAACGAAAAGAGACAAATGTTCACCTGGAGGAGGAAGAGCAAAAGGGGGAGGAGGGGGAGGGGGAGGGAGACAATTTGTGGAAGTGACCATATCTGGACTGAGGAGGAGTGACGTAGAGACGGCGTATACGTCTCTGGTAGAGACCTGTCAATCAGCGTGTAGCCCCCGCCCCTAAATCATGCCCTGCTTTCTGGTGTGTTTGACTCTAAATGGAGCATAATGTACTAAATGAACATCATGCTGTATTGAAGAAGACTGTAAACTAGAGATTGAGACCATAAACTCATGTTTACAATGTTTACTGAGGGAATAAATCAAGAGAGAAGTAGAGTCATTTTAGACTAGACTTCTATACAACCAGAGGAGTCGCCCCCTGGTGGACACTAGAGAGAATGCAGCTTTAACACATGAAGCTTTGACTTCACTCCCATGAATGAATGACTGAGTGAACAGCCTATAAGAAGCTGTGTGTCGTGTTTGCGTGCAGCCGTCCTGAGATATGTAGGCCCAACAGGCAGAGATGTGTGTGTGTGTGTGTGTGTGTGTGTGTGGAGGGGTATAGGAAGAGAGGGAGAGGAGAGAGTTGTCCTCAGGATGACCCACAGCAGCACCAGACATCTCTCTCTCTCTCTCTGTCTCTCTCTTCTCTCTGTCCTCTCTCTCTGTCTCTCTCTCTCTCTGTCTCTCCTCTCTCTGTCTGTCTCTCTCTCTCTGTCCCTCTGTCTCTCTCTCGCTCCCCCCCCCCCCCTCCCTTTCTCTCTTTCTCTCTCTCCCCCCCCTCCCCCTCTCCCCTCTCTCTCTCTCTCCCCCTCTCCCCCCCCTCTCTCTCTCTCTCTCTCTCGCTGTCTATATCTCTATATGCTCGCTCGCTCTTTGCTGCGTAATCGGCTGAAAAAGAAGAAAAGCTTGACCTCCTCCTTTAAAGATCTTCAGTTAGAAACCACAAATAAAAGTAAAAGTAAAGTGTTCGATTTGTGCAGAAAAATAAATTAAAGTTAATTTAAAGTAGCAATTTTTTTGCACCAACAGCTGCATGCCAGCTCCCCAAAAGTGAAGCCCGAACATCTGGATCGCCCCCTGGTGGCTGGATTAGTTTTCAGTTCATATTGGATTCATTTTGCCTTGCCGCCTTCACAACAACTCACACATGTTCTACTTTTGTTGATTTTCTTGACATTTGTTTCACTTTAGAAGCTCAGATTGACGTTCTCTGATGTCTGTTCGGTAAATATGAATCTATGACCGGCAGCCTTGTTAGCCTAGCTTAGCATAAAGACTGGAAACAGAGGGGACAGCTAGCATCAAGAAGAATAAAATATATATTTTATTTATCAGTGATATTTTGGTGATCATGGTCATAATGTATTATTATTTATTAATAAAGTATTGATATTTATTATTATTTAAAGTTATCATCTTAAAGGTGGTGGTGGTGGAGTCCGCCATTCCTGCTCTGGATGCAGAGTTTAAATGTGACCCTTTAATCTGACGAACTTGATCTCCTGTAAAATACACTTTTAGCTGCAGTTATTAACAATATATAATCTATATATATATATAAATAGTATAAAACTATTCGTTTAAATTACAAAACACCAGCACAGACCGTCCACTTTTTTTTTTTAAAGACATTTTTTACATTTTTGAAGAAGTAAAGTTTGCAAACGAGAGAAAATATGAGAACATATAATAAAAGTCAGTGAGTTAAAGTTTAAACATTTCAGGATCATTTCTTCAAAAAGCTCCACAAAATACAGTATTTGAGCCTCGACATCATTCAGCACGATGAGTACTATTGCTTTCGGTGTACTTTTACTTTGGAATGCATGGCGTGTGAAACACAGAGTACTTCTACACTGAGGTAGTACTACTTTTACTGACGTGAACAGATCGGAGTTCTTCCTCAACATGTGAGAGAGTGAAGCTTTAAACACGAGATTTAGTCCTCATCGACCTGCTGTACACACACACACACACACACACACATGTATGTGTACGTGTGTGTGTGTGTGTGTGTGTGTGTGTGTGTGTGTGTGTGTGTGTGTGTGGAAGTAGGTCAGTAGTGAAAGGGTTCTCTGCTGTCCTCACTCGGCCTCTGTTCGGCCCGTCACACCACTCGTGTCGACTCTAATTCTCTCTTCCTCCTCCTCCCTCTATCCTCCCTCCTCCTCCTCCCCCCCCCCCCTCCTCCCTTTTCTCTCTGCTCTGATTAGAAAGGCAGCAGGTCCCACCCCTGGTTCAGACGGTCTTGTGGAGGTTTAACTCTTCAGCTGCCGCCTCTCGTCGTTTTTTATTTTTTAATTTCCTTTAAAAAATGACTCTTGTGTGTTTTTTTGGCTTCTTCCGAACCATCTGTGGCTCGTAGCCTGTGTGTGTGTGTGTGTGTGTGTGTGTGTGTGTGTTTTTGTGTGTGTGTGTGTGTGTGTTATGTATTGAAAGGCAGAGCTCTGTGTTAGTGGAGGAGGATGTTTCATCTGGGGGAGAGGCTCTGTGTCTCCAGGACGGCTGGTTGAAGACCTGTGAACAAATGGTGCGTTACCTAACCCCCGAACAGCTTTACATGATTTACAGTAGGGGGGGGGGGGGGAGGCCGGTGTTTGAGCTCACACTGCCCTCTGCTGGATGACGAAGCAAACAAGAAGACGACACACTTATTCCTCTACTCCCCAACATGGCTCCCGAAAAATAAAACACAGAAGAAAAAATAAATCCTCCTAAAAATCTGTGGAGTTTAATTTAAAAAATGCCCCCCCCCCCCCCCCCTTAAAATAAAGTGGCCAACATGTAGCGCTCAGAGTGACGGAGCTGTGGTTGAAGGAGAACAGAGTGTTCCTGGACCGACTCCGGGTCACCCAGGATTAAAATACATCATTATAATAATAATCATAATAATAATAACGATCATAAAACAGGCTCACGTGGGAATGAAGCTGCTGCTCAAGTGCTTATAGAATTATATTATGTTTTATGTAATCATATTCCTTTGATTCATGACTTTAAATAAGTTGCAGTATAAATACAACCAGCATGAAGTATTCTCAGTAAATAAATACAGAAGAATGTAAATAATAAACTGTTTATTCAACTAGAGCGCGTTCATTCTAAAAATAATGGTGCAAAATTATGTAAAATTAAAACTGTAACGTTTTCTTGTGGACAAACCCGACATCTGATCGTATTTATGTACTGTAGAAATTAAAGATGTATGTTAATAACTGATATCCAACATGTGAATGAGTCCGGACTCGAACCCGCAACCTTCAAAGATTAAAGGAGGAATAAAAACATCATCTGAGTCAGAGCTGCTTTTGAAACTTTTTTATTTTTTGCTTGCAGACAAAAAAAAGAGAGAAAGATATCCATGAAAGTCCAGATATAATAAATAAATAAAGTACTAGAAACAGTCGTCTATTAAAGCGGCTTGAAGTTACGGAGCTCGTCTGAGGATCAGCTGATTGTTCTTTGATGTTTGCATATCTAACGAGTCCTACGAGAGAAGCTGAACAAAAACCTTCTTCTTCTTCTTCTTCTTCTTTAACCCCACATATGAAAAGTTAAAAACCGAGCCGAGAGCTTGTTGGTTCTCGTCCCTAAAATATCTGTAATTCTTGTGGAAAACCTGAACGATATTGTTTTTCAGTTCACCCGTATTCACTAAAAACGTCTTTTTTTTGTTGTTTTTTAAACTTTGGTGGCGAAGACGCCATCTGAAAGACATAACTATTATTGTGTACTCATGTTTTCATGCATACAGTATTGAACTAAAGTGTAAATGTTTGTAGCTTAACTGACTGAGGTAAAGTTGCCTGTTTCCTGAAGTAGAGCACACATGCCTTCTAGTTTCTGTATTTTCTTTTTTTTTTTGGACAAGGACACAAAAACAGTTTTTTGGGTTCAATAAGTCCATAAATCTGCGTGTTGTTTTTATAAAGACACAAATAAGAAATGATTTGGGTTTGTGACTGAAGTCCAGCCTGTAACATCCTCCGCCATCAGCTTTAATGAAGAGCTCAAAGGAAAAATCCACCTTAAAAAAAAACACAATTTATTTTGTAGTTCATGACAACTGCCGACGCCACTCCCACCAGATCTCCTACATTTCCCAGAATGCCTCTGAACTGGTTGTTTTCACTCTAAAACTCTCACCGTTTTCAAAAATACACGATTTTGAAAACAGTGAAAGTTTGAGGCTCATAATTGAAACGCGGAGTTTGATGAAGTTGTTTCTCTGGTTCTTGACTTTCTTTATTTTATGTCATGAATTGAATATCTGCTGGTCGGACACAATAACGCACGAGATGTTATTTAAATTAATGATTAATCTGCCTCTTATTCCCTTGATTTATTGATCTGTCAATTAAACGTCAGAAAATAGTGATAAACAGTCATAATCACTTTCCAGAGCCCAGAGTTTGTATTTATTTCACATCATTAATATAAATGGAATATGTTAATTCGTTTTTAGACTGTTGGTCAGACCAAAGAAGAAGACATTAAATACTATTTACAATGTTGATTCATTATTTTGACCGTTGAAGTGATAAACAGCCGGATAATTTACAGGAACCCAAAGTGACGTCTTTAAAGAAACACAAAGATAATGAGTTCAGTGTGATATAAATCCTCAGTTTGTGTTGATCCAACTGTCGGAGGCAGTTTAAGGTTATTTAGATACAAACGGGGTGGACAAAACAATAGAAACACCTCAGTTTAGCACATTCGGACTGTTAGCATTAGCTTTAGCTCGGAGCACCTAATAAACTGGCAGCTGAGTGTAATAAGTCTGATCAATACGTCGATATATAATCTACCGAGCTGTTCACATAAACTACAGACATTTTATTTTATTGAAGTTTGTTTTAATAGCCAATAAAACTTTATTTTATTCTTGACTCATAAAATGTATTTATTGTGGGTCTCTGGTTGACGTTTCTTGCTTTAATGATGCTACTTTTACAGGTGCATTGTGGGACAAGTTAAGTCCACTATGTAGATTATAATTATTATAGTAAATACAATAATAATAAATCTGGTCAGATATGTAAAGCAGAGTTTTTTCGGTGGATTCTTCCCTTTAAGGAGTCGGCGTCTCTTCAGTGATTCGTGTTTGGAGGTAAATTCATAAACTGATTGTTGAAACTGAACGGACCCAAATTATCCCCATATTCAAAAGAACTCATAATAGCATAATAACAGTAGAATGGATTCAGTCCCCGTTTTATTTATATGTCGTTAAGACTTTAAAAAAAAAAAAAGGAAAAAAAAATACAAAAAAGGAAAAACGCGGACATGGAATAGAATCCAGCTGTGATTTCTTTTGATTAATAAACAGAAGTTATAAACAGAATGGCACTAATTTGAGTTGTCTATTCACAAAAACCTTTCTTCTTTCAGAACAAAAGGTTCTCATTGTTTGGAGGACATTCACTTAAGAAAATGGTCCTTTATTCTGAAAAACGTGATTCTGTATTGTTGAGAAAACCCATGCGAGGTCTCACCTCTTACTGTAAAAACATTTATTTATTTTTTAGAGTAAGAAAAATGACATAAAAGCCCCCCCCCCTCCCTCCCTCCCCCGCCATTCTCATCAAAATAAAAGCCTCGTTATTTGTACAGGAGCAGGATTGGAAACGTACTCGCAGCGTCGTCCTGCGCGTCTGATTGGTCCCCACAGTTCATCAGAAGAAGAAACCACATCCTGATGCTTTGTCCTTTAAAGTCGGCGCAGTGCTTCTCAGCTGCATCGGGACCCAAAGCAACAAACCCGTCCCGTTGGTGAACTCGTCCTCCAGCTGAGCTGTGACTGGGACCCTGTCTGAGCTTCCTGCGGCCAACCTTTGGGTCCAGAACCATCAGCTGAGAAACACTGACACGCGGCGTCCTCCGTGTCGTCTCCACGGTGGATGCTGTGGGATGAACGGACACTGCGTGACGTCACAGATTAAACTCTGGTTTATATTTGATGACTTTTCACCGTCTGGTTTAAATATGTCTTCATTGTAGCCTGAACAACAACAGAACCTGAACCAGAAAAGAATGCTGAGTGTCGGTTTGATAGTTGTGTCATTTAATTTACTTCTTTAAAAACTATAATCATATTTAATAATGACGTCACAATCGGTTTCAAAACAGATGCAAATAATAATAAATAAGACGAACGCATTCCGCCGGTAGAAATCGGCCCTGCGCTTATATACAGGACACAGTATAAATACCACAGACTGTGTATAAATACTCAAAGACACAGTGATCATCACTGCATTATTAGTAAAAGTCTCTCTCCAGCTGTTAAAGCCGAATGATCCAGCTGTGATCAGCAAAACATACTTCCTTGTTTCCTCTCTCCTCGCATGCATCCCTGGTGGGAGGGACTAAGATGCAAGTGAGGGAAACGGGGATGTGATTAGGAGACGTACTCCATCCAAAGCACACAAAGTACACGTTATACTATGACTTTATTTTTACTTTTTACGACATGTTATACTATGACTAAGTCATAGTATAACATGTCGAAAAAATCGTTAGCAAATGATAACAGCTAACTGTTTTTTAACTGACTTTTTATGACTTTTCAACATGTTATACTATTGACTTTCTTTTTTCAACTTTTTATGACTTTTTCGACATGCTATTCTATGACCTTTTTATAACCTATTATACTATGACTTTTCGACATGTTATACAGTGACTTTTTTCAACATGCTATACTATGACTTTTTTATAACATGTTAAACTATGACTTTTTTTTACTTTTTTCAACATGCTATACTATGAATTTTTTCGACATGTTAAACTATGTCTTTTTTCGAAACGTTATACTATGACTTTTTTTTTTTTTACTTTTTACGACATGCTATACTGTGACCTTTTTTTATAACATGTTAAATTGACATTTTTTTACATGATATAGTATGACCTTTTTAACTTTTTTCGACATGCTATACTGTGACTTTTTTATAACATGTTATACTATGACTTTTTTCGACATGTTGTATTATGACTTTTAATGACATGCTATACTATGACTTTTTATACTTTTTTCGACATGTTATACTATGACTTTTTACGACACGTTATATGACTTTTTTTACTTTTTTCGACATGTTATAATATGACTTCTTTCTTTACTTTTTTAAAATATTATACTATGACTTTTTACGACATGTTATACTGACTTCATTTGACATGTTATACTATGACTTCTTTTTTTTACTTTTTTCAACATGTTTTTTATGACTTTTAACATGTTATACTATGACTTTTTTTTACATGATATAGTATGACTTTTTTAAAACTTTTCGACATGTTATACTATGACTTTTTACGACACGTTATATGACTTTTTTTTTTACTTTTTTCGACATGCTATACTATAACCTTTTTTATAACATGTGATACTATGACTTTTCGACATGTTACACTATGACTTTTTTCGACATGTTATATTATGACTTTTTTAATGACATGCTATACTGTGACTTTTTTTGACATGTTATAATATGACTTCTTTCTTTACTTTTTTTAACATGTTATACTATGACTTTTTACGACATGTTATAGTATGACCTTTATTATAACATGTTAAACTGACTTTTAACTTTTTTTCGACATGCTATACTGACTTCATTCGACATGCTATACTATGACTTTTTTCTACATGTTATACTATGACTTTTTACGACACGTTATACTATAACTTATTTTTTTACTTTTTATGACACGTTATACTATGACTTTACACAATGTTATACTATGACTTTCTTTTTAAACTTTTTTTGACATGTTATATTATTACTTTTTTATAACCTGTTATACTATTACTTTTTTTCGACATGCTATACTGACTTCATTTGACATGTTATATGATGACTTCTTTCTTTACTTTTTTTAACATGTTATACTATGACCTTTTTTATAACATGTTATACTATGACTTTTTTAAACTTTTTTCGACACGTTATACTATGACTTTTTTTGACATGTTATATTATGACTTTTTTATAACCTGTTATACTATTACTTTTTTCGACATGCTATACTGACTTCATTTGACATGTTATAATATGACTTCTTTCTTTACTTTTTTTAACGTTACACTATGACTTTTTTCGACATGTTATATTATGACTTTTTTAATGACTTGCTATACTATGACTTTTTTTAACATGTTAAACTGACTTTTTTAACGTTATATTATGACTTTTTTTTTTACTTTTTTCGACATGTTATAGTATGACCTTTTTATAACTTTACAACATGTTTTACTATGACTTACTAACTTTTTTTGACATGTTATACTATGACTTTTTTTTTTTGTCTCCCAACTTAAGGTGTTCGAGAGGGCCAATAGGTGTGAACTACTACAATCGAGCCAGAACTACAGCGAGAGAAGAAACAGGAGGACTGTTGTGGCTTCTGTGCAGTTAAAATGAAACCTGTCAACAGACAAACACCCCTGTACCAGCAAAGAAGAGTGCTAACATGTTTGTGTGTTGCTAAGCAACCGCTCTGCTACAATGTCTTTGGAGAAAAATTATTTGATATCAATAAATTATTTTTTGTTGCTGTTTATTTTATGAAATCTTGCCACAGTATATCATGCTATAATATTACTTTTTTCAAACTTTTCATGACATGCTATACTATGACTTTAAAAGCCATAGTATACTATGTCGAAAAAAGTCATAAAAAAGTCACAGTATGTCATCATAGAAAATATTTAGAAATCCATTATAAAAGTCAAATTATCGCGTTCGTAGCGATTCTTGCTTCACGGTTGTTTTCATAACGAGTTGTCGACGACATCACATTCTTTGCTACGTCACCAGCTCATATCTGTGTTTCGTGAGACACAAAATCAAACTCACCTCTCATGTCTGCTCCTCTGCTTGGGGCTGTGATTGGCTGACACCTTTAGACTCCTCCTTGATAGCTTCATCTTCATCCTCCACCTTGGCTTCCCCCACCTCCTTCTCTTCCTCATTGCAGTCGTCATCAGTGGCTTCTTCTCCTTGTTCTTTCACCTCCATCTCTCCTTCGCTGTCTGCACGTTCTGCTGCAGCCTCCTCCTCCTCCTCCTCCTCCTCCTCCTCTTCTTCTTCTTCTTCCTCCTCTTCGTCCTCCTCTTCGTCTCCCTCCTCGTCGCTGAAGGGCTCCCTGCCCTCCTCCACCCTCCTGGCGGTCTCGGAGAACCAGTCCCTCACCTGCTCGTAGCTCATGCTGGACTTTGTCACCAGATCGTCCAGGTCTTTCTCACTCAGGGCTCGGTGTTTGAGGTAGTAGTCCTTCAGGAAGGACTTACCAGACTTCACCTGCAGGACGGAGACGTGAAAAACAAACTTTACATGTAAAAGTACCAACATTTTGACTTGGAGGTTGTATTATGAGGAGATACTTCAAAAGTATGCATTAGTTTTCCAGGTGGAAAAAGTCGGAAAAAGTCATAGTATAGAATGTCGAAAAAAGTCATAGTATAACATGTCAAAAAAAGTCATAGTATAACGTGTCGAAAAAAAGTCATAGTATAGCATGTTGAAAAAAGTCATAAAAAGTCATAGTATAACATGTTGAAAAGTCATAGTATAGCATGTCGAAAAAGTCATAGTATAGCATGTTGAAAAAAGTCATAAAAAGTCAAAGTATAACATGTTGAAAAAAGTCATAGTATAGCATGTTGAAAAAAGTCATAGTATAATATGTCGAAAAAAGTCATAAAAAGTCATAGTATAACATGTCGAAAAAAGTCATAGTATAGCATGTCGAAAAAAGTCATAGTATAACGTGTCGAAAAAAGTCATAAAAAAGTCATAGTATAACATGTCATAAAAAGTCATAGTATAACATGTCGAAAAAAGTCATAGTGTAGCATGTTGAAAAAAGTCATAGTATAACATGTTGAAAAAAGTCATAGTATAACATGTCGAAAAAAGTCATAGTATAGCATGTCGAAAAAAGTCATAAAAAGTCATCGTATAACATGTTGAAAAAAGTCATAGTATAGCATGTCAAAAAAAGTCATAGTATAGCATGTTGAAAAAAGTCATAGTATAACATGTCGAAAAAAGTCATAAAAAGTCATAGTATAACATGTCGAAAAAAGTCATAGTATAACATGACGAAAAAGTCATAGTATAGCATGTCGAAAAAGTCATAGTATAGCATGTCAAAAAAAGTCATAGTATAGCATGTCGAAAAAAGTCATAGTATAGCATGTCGAAAAAAGTCATAGTATAGCATGTTGAAAAAAGTCATAGTATAACATGACGAAAAAGTCATAGTATAGCATGTCGAAAAAAGTCATAGTATAGCAAGTTGAAAAAAGTCATAGTATAACATGTCGAAAAAAGTCATAAAAAGTCATAGTATAGCATGTTGAAAAAAGTCATAGTATAGATGTCGAAAAAAGTCATAGTATAGCATGTCGAAAAAAGTCATAGTATAACATGTCGAAAAAAGTCATAAAAAGTCATAGTATAACATGTCGAAAAAAATCATAGTATAACATGTCGAAAAAAGTCATTAAAAGTCATAGTATAGCATGTCGAAAAAGTCATAGTATAGCATGTTGAAAAAAGTCATAGTATAGCATGTCGGAAAAGCCATAGTATAGCATGTTGAAAAAAGTCATAATATAACATGTCGAAAAAAGTCATAGTATAGCATGTTGAAAAAAGTCATAAAAAGTCATAGTATAACATGTTGAAAAAAGTCATAGTATAGCATGTCGGAAAAGCCATAGTATAGCATGTTGAAAAAAGTCATAGTATAACATGTCGAAAAAAGTCATAGTATAGCATGTTGAAAAAAGTCATAAAAAGTCATAATATAACATGTCGAAAAAAGTCATAGTATAGCATGTTGAAAAAAGTCATAAAAAGTCATAGTATAACATGTCGAAAAAATTCATAGTATAGCATGTCAAAAAAAGTCATAGTATAGCATGTCGAAAAAAGTCATAAAAAGTCATAGTATAACATGTCGAAAAAAGTCATAGTATAGCATGTTGAAAAAAGTCATAGTATAGCATGTTGAAAAAAGTCATAGTATAACATGTCGAAAAAAGTCATAGTATAGCATGTTGAAAAAAGTCATAGTATAGCATGTTGAAAAAAGTCATAGTATAGCATGTTGAAAAAAGTCATAGTATAGCATGTGGAAAAAAGTCATAGTATAGCATGTCGAAAAAAGTCATAGTATAGCATGTTGAAAAAAGTCATAGTATAGCATGTCGAAAAAAGTCATAGTATAACATGACGAAAAAAGTCATAAAAAGTCATAGTATAACATGTCGAAAAAAGTCATAGTATAGCATGTTGAAAAAAGTCATAGTATAACATGACGAAAAAAGTCATAAAAAGTCATAGTATAGCATGTGGAAAAAAGTCATAGTATAGCATGTCGAAAAAGTCATAGTCTAGCATGTCGAAAAAGTCATAGTATAGCATGTCAAAAAAATTCATAGTATAGCATGTTGAAAAAAGTCATAGTATAACATGTCGAAAAAAGTCATAGTATAGCATGTTGAAAAAAGTCATAGTATAGCATGTTGAAAAAAGTCATAGTATAACATGTCTAAAAAAGTCATAGTATAGCATGTTGAAAAAAGTCATAGTATAGCATGTCGAAAAAAGTCATAGTATAGCATGTCGAAAAAAGTCATAGTATAGCATGTCGAAAAAAGTCATAGTATAACATGTCGAAAAAAAGTCATAAAAAGTCATAGTATAACATGTCGAAAAAAGTCATAGTATAGCATGTCGAAAAAAGTCATAGTATAGTATGTCGAAAAAAGTCATAGTATAGCATGTCGAAAAAAGTCATAAAAAGTCATAGTATAACATGTCGAAAAAAGTCATAGTATAGCATGTTGAAAAAAGTCATAGTATAGCATGTTGAAAAAAGTCATAGTATAACATGTCGAAAAAAGTCATAGTATAGCATGTTGAAAAAAGTCATAGTATAGCATGTTGAAAAAAGTCATAGTATAGCATGTCGAAAAAAGTCATAGTATAGCATGTCGAAAAAAGTCATAGTATAACATGACGAAAAAAGTCATAAAAAGTCATAGTATAACATGTTGAAAAAAGTCATAGTATAGCATGTTGAAAAAAGTCATAGTATAGCATGTCGAAAAAAGTCATAGTATAGCATGCTGAAAAAAGTCATAGTATAGCATGTTGAAAAAAGTCATAGTATAGCATGTTGAAAAAAGTCATAGTATAGCATGTTGAAAAAAGTCATAGTATAGCATGTTGAAAAAAGTCATAGTATAGCATGTGGAAAAAAGTCATAGTATAGCATGTGGAAAAAAGTCATAGTATAGCATGTTGAAAAAAGTCATAGTATAACATGTCGAAAAAAGTCATAGTATAGCATGTCGAAAAAAGTCATAGTATAGCATGTTGAAAAAAGTCATAGTATAAAATGACGAAAAAAGTCATAAAAAGTCATAGTATAACATGTTGAAAAAAGTCATAGTATAGCATGTTGAAAAAAGTCATAGTATAGCATGTCGAAAAAAGTCATAGTATAGCATGTCGAAAAAAGTCATAGTATAGCATGTTGAAAAAAGTCATAGTATAGCATGTCGAAAAAAGTCATAGTATAGCATGTCGAAAAAAGTCATAGTATAGCATGTTGAAAAAAGTCATAGTATAACATGACGAAAAAAGTCATAAAAAGTCATAGTATAACATGTTGAAAAAAGTCAAAGTATAACATGTCGAAAAAAGTCATAGTATAGCATGTCGAAAAAAGTCATAGTATAGCATGTTGAAAAAAGTCATAATATAGCATGTCGAAAAAGTCATAGTCTAGCATGTCGAAAAAGTCATAGTATAGCATGTCGAAAAAAGTCATAGTATAGCATGTCAAAAAAAGTCATAGTATAGCATGTTGAAAAAAGTCATAGTATAACATGTCGAAAAAAGTCATAGTATAGCATGTCGAAAAAAGTCATAAAAAGTCATAGTATAACATGTCGAAAAAAGTCATAGTATAGCATGTTGAAAAAAGTCATAGTATAGCATGTCAAAAAAAGTCATAGTATAACATGTCGAAAAAAGTCATAGTATAGCATGTTGAAAAAAGTCATAGTATAGCATGTTGAAAAAAGTCATAGTATAGCATGTCGAAAAAAGTCATAGTATAGCCTGTTGAAAAAAGTCATAGTATAGCATGTTGAAAAAAGTCATAGTATAGCATGTCGAAAAAAGTCATAGTATAACATGACGAAAAAAGTCATAAAAAGTCATAGTATAACATGTTGAAAAAAGTCATAGTATAGCATGTTGAAAAAAGTCATAGTATAGCATGCTGAAAAAAGTCATAGTAGAACATGTCGAAAAAAGTCATAAAAAGGCATAGTATAGCATGTTGAAAAAAGTCATAGTATAGCATGTTGAAAAAAGTCATAGTATAGCATGTTGAAAAAAGTCATAGTATAACATGTTGAAAAAAGTCATAATATAGCATGTTGACAAAAGTCATAGTATAGCATGTTGAAAAAAGTCATAGTATAGCATGTGGAAAAAAGTCATAGTATAGCATGTCGAAAAAAGTCATAGTATAGCATGTTGAAAAAAGTCATAGTATAACATGACGAAAAAAGTCATAAAAAGTCATAGTATAACATGTTGAAAAAAGTCATAGTATAGCATGTCGAAAAAGTCATAGTCTAGCATGTCGAAAAAGTCATAGTATAGCATGTCAAAAAAAGTCATAGTATAGCATGTTGAAAAAAGTCATAGTATAGCATGTCGAAGAAGGTCATAGTATAGCATGTCGAAAAAAGTCATAGTATAACATGTCGAAAAAAGTCATAGTATAGCATGTCGAAAAAAGTCATAGTATAGCATGTTGAAAAAAGTCATAGTATAGCATGTTGAAAAAAATCATAGTATAACATGTCGAAAAAAGTCATAAAAATTCATAGTATAACATGTTGAAAAAAGTCATAGTATAGCATGTTGAAAAAAGTCATAGTATAGCATGTCGAAAAAGTCATAGTATAATATGTCGAAAAAAGTCATAAAAAGTCATAGTATAACATGTTGAAAAAAGTCATAGTATAGCATGTCGAAAAAGTCATAGTCTAGCATGTCGAAAAAGTCATAGTATAGCATGTCAAAAAAAGTCATAGTGTAGCATGTTGAAAAAAGTCATAGTATAGCATGTCGAAGAAGGTCATAGTATAGCATGTCAAAAAAAGTCATAGTATAGCATGTTGAAAAAAGTCATAGTATAGCATGTCGAAGAAGGTCATAGTATAACATGTCGAAAAAAGTCATAGTATAGCATGTTGAAAAAAGTCATAGTATAGCATGTTGAAAAAAGTCATAGTATAGCATGTCGAAAAAAGTCATAGTATAGCATGTCTAAAAAAGTCATAGTATAGCATGTTGAAAAAAGTCATAGTATAGCATGTTGAAAAAAGTCATAGTATAGCATGTCGAAAAAAGTCATAGTATAGCATGTCGAAAAAAGTCATAGTATAACATGTCGAAAAAAGTCATAAAAAGTCATAGTATAACATGTCGAAAAAAGTCATAGTATAGCATGTCGAAAAAAGTCATAGTATAGTATGTCGAAAAAAGTCATAGTATAGCATGACGAAAAAAGTCATAGTATAACATGACGAAAAAAGTCATAAAAAGTCATAGTATAACATGTTGAAAAAAGTCATAGTATAACATGTCGAAAAAAGTCATAGTATAGCATGTCGAAAAAAGTCATAGTATAGCATGTTGAAAAAAGTCATAGTATAACATGACGAAAAAAGTCATAAAAAGTCATAGTATAACATGTTGAAAAAAGTCATAGTATAACATGTCGAAAAAAGTCATAGTATAGCATGTCGAAAAAAGTCATAGTATAGCATGTTGAAAAAAGTCATAGTATAACATGACGAAAAAAGTCATAAAAAGTCATAGTATAACATGTTGAAAAAATTCATAGTATAGCATGTCGAAAAAAGTCATAGTATAGCATGTCGAAAAAAGTCATAGTATAGCATGTCGAAAAAAGTCATATTATAGCATGTCGAAAAAAGTCATAGTATAGCATGTGGAAAAAAGTCATAGTATAGCATGTCGAAAAAAGTCATAGTATAGCATGTTGAAAAAAGTCATAGTATAACATGACGAAAAAAGTCATAAAAAGTCATAGTATAACATGTTGAAAAAAGTCATAGTATAGCATGTCGAAAAAGTCATAGTCTAGCATGTCGAAAAAGTCATAGTATAGCATGTCAAAAAAATTCATAGTATAGCATGTTGAAAAAAGTCATAGTATAGCATGTCGAAGAAGGTCATAGTATAGCATGTTGAAAAAAGTCATAGTATAACATGTCAAAAAAAGTCATAGTGTAGCATGTCGAAAAAAGTCATAGTATAGCATGTTGAAAAAAAGTCATAGTATAGCATGTCAAAAAAAGTCATAGTATAACATGTCGAAAAAAGTCATAGCATAGCATGTCGAAAAAAGTCATAGTATAGCATGTCAAAAAAGTCATAAAAAGTCATAGTATAGCATGTTGAAAAAAGTCATAGTATAGCATGTCAAAAAAAGTCATAAAAAGTCATAGTATAGCATGTTGAAAAAAGTCATAGTATAGCATGTCAAAAAAAGTCATAAAAAGTCATAGTATAGCATGTTGAAAAAAGTCATAGTATAGCATGTTGAAAAAAGTCATAGTATAGCATGTTGAAAAAAGTCATAGTATAGCATGTCGAAAAAAGTCATAGTATAGCATGTCGAAAAAAGTCATAGTATAGCATGTCGAAAAAAGTCATAGTATAACATGTCGAAAAAAGTCATAGTATAGCATGTCGAAAAAAGTCATAGTATAGCATGTTGAAAAAAGTCATAGTATAGCATGTTGAAAAAAGTCATAGTATAACATGTCGAAAAAAGTCATAGTATAGCATGTTGAAAAAAGTCATAGTATAACATGTCGAAAAAAGTCATAGTATAGCATGTCGAAAAAGTCATAGTATAGCATGTCGAAAAGCGTGTTGAAAAACGTCATAGTATAGCATGTTGAAAAAAGTCATAGTATAGTATGTCGAAAAAAGTCATAGTATAGCATGTCGAAAAAAATCATAGTATAACATGTCGAAAAAAGTCATAAAAAGTCATAGTATAGCATGTTGAAAAAAGTCATAGTATAGCATGTCGAAAAAGTCATAGTATAGCATGTCGAAAAAAGTCATAGTATAACATGTCGAAAAAAGTCATAAAAAGTCATAGTATAGCATGTTGAAAAAAGTCATAGTATAGCAGGTCGAAAAAGTCATAGTATAGCATGTTGAAAAAAGTAATAAAAAGTCATAGTATAACATGTCGAAAAAAGTCATAGTATAGCATGTCGAAAAAAGTAATAGTATAACATGTTGAAAAAAGTCATAGTATAACATGTCGAAAAAAGTCATAGTATAACATGTCGAAAAAAGTCATAGTATAGCATGTCAAAAAAAGTAATAGTATAACATGTTGAAAAAAGTCATAGTATAACATGTCGAAAAAAGTCATAAAAAGTCATAGTATAACATGTCGAAAAAAGTCATAGTATAGCATGTCGAAAAAAGTCATAGTATAGCATGTCGAAAAAAGTCATAGTATAGCATATTGAAAAAAGTCATAGTATAGCATGTCGAAAAAGTCATAAAATAGCATGTCGAAAAAGTCATAGTATAGCATGTCGAAAAAGTCATAGTATAGCATGTTGAAAAAAGTCACAGTATAGCATGTCGAAGAAAGTCATAGTATAGCATGTCAAAAAAAATCATAGTATAGCATATTGAAAAAACTCATAGTATAGCATGTTGAAAAAAGTCATAGTATAGCATGTCGAAGAAAGTCATAGTATAGCATGTCAAAAAAAGTCATAAAAAGTCATAGTATAGCATGTTGAAAAAAGTCATAGTATAGCATGTCAAAAAAAGTCATAAAAAGTCATAGTATAGCATGTTGAAAAAAGTCATAGTATAACATGTCGAAAAAAGTCATAGTATAGCATGTCGAAAAAAGTCATAGTATAGCATGTCAAAAAAAGTCATAGTATAACATGTCGAAAAAAGTCATAGTATAGCATGTCGAAAAAAGTCATAGTATAGCATGTCAAAAAAAGTCATAGTATAGCATGTTGAAAAAAGTCATAGTATAGCATGTCGAAAAAGTCATAGTATAACATGTTGAAAAAAGTCATAGTATAGCATGTTGAAAAAAGTCATAGTATAGCATGTCGAAAAAGTCATAGTATAACATGTTGAAAAAAGTCATAGTATAGCATGTTGAAAAAAGTCATAGTATAGCATGTTGAAAAAAGTCATAGTATAACATGTCGAAAAAAGTCATAGTATAGCATGTCGAAAAAAGTCATAGTATAGCATGTCGAAAAAAGTCATAGTATAACATGTTGAAAAAAGTCATAGTATAGCATGTCGAAAAAAGTCATAGTATAGCATGTTGAAAAAAGTCATAGTACAGCATGTTGAAAAAAGTCATAGTATAACATGTCGAAAAAAGTCATAAAAAGTCATAGTATAACATGTCGAAAAAAGTCATAGTATAGCATGTCGAAAAAAGTCATAAAAAGTCATAGTATAGCATGTCGAAAAAAATCATAGTATAACATGTCGAAAAAAGTCATAAAAAGTCATAGTATAGCATGTCGAAAAAGTCATAGTATAGCATGTTGAAAAAAGTCATAAAAAGTCATAGTATAACATGTCGAAAAAAGTCATAGTATAGCATGTTGAAAAAAGTCATAAAAAGTCATAGTATAACATGTCGAAAAAATTCATAGTATAGCATGTCAAAAAAGTCATAGTATAGCATGTCGAAAAAAGTCATAAAAAGTCACAGTATAACATGTCGAAAAAAGTCATAGTATAGCATGTTGAAAAAAGTCATAGTATAGCATGTTGAAAAAATTCATAGTATAGCATGTCAAAAAAGTCATAGTATAGCATGTCGAAAAAAGTCATAAAAAGTCATAGTATAACATGTCGAAAAAAGTCATAGTATAACATGTTGAAAAAAGTCATAGTATAACATGTCGAAAAAAGTCATAGTATAGCATGTCAAAAAAAGTCATAGTGTAGCATGTTGAAAAAAGTCATAGTATAACATGTCGAAAAGTCATAAAAAGTCATAGTATAACATGTCGAAAAAAGTCATAGTGTAGCATGTTGAAAAAAGTCATAGTATAGCATGTCGAAAAAAAGTCATAAAAAGTCATAGTATAGCATGTCAAAAAAAGTCATAGTATAGCATGTCGAAAAAGTCATAGTATAACATGTCGAAAAAAGTCATAGTATAGCATGTTGAAAAAAGTCATAGTATAGCATGTCGAAAAAAGTCATAGTATAGCATGTCGAAAAAAGTCATAATATAAAAAAGTCATAAAAAGTCATAGTATAGCATGTCGAAAAAAGTCATAAAAAGTCATAGTATAGCATGTCGAAAAAGTCATAGTATAGCATGTCCAAAAAAGTCATAGTATAGCATGTCGAAAAAAGTCATAGTATAGCATGTCGAAAAAAGTCATAAAAAGTCATAGTATAACATGTCAAACAGTATAAATTCAAACAGTTTGAAACAGCTGACATTTAGGGAAACTTGTCTTATGAGGAGCTACTTCAAAAGTATGCATTAGTTTCAGCTGGTTGTACCTAATAAACTGGACACACAAACCTTGATGGGGGTGGTGCCCCCTTGTGGCGAGCGTTTGCAGGGATACGGCCGGCGCGTCCTCCTGGACCAACCCCGGAAACGCTTCCTGGACTTCTTCTGGGTCTTAACTCCGCCGTTCAGCGCCTCGTCCACCTTAAACACAAATTATTATTTTTTTTCCAAGTAAAAGTTCTCCAAAGAAGTACAAATATAATTAAATCTCTAGGAGTCCGTTAAAGTACGGCGCCTTGAAATGGTCAAACAAACGGTCATAAAATTCCAAATGTCCGACTTCCGGTTTGGTTTAGGGCATACCTCCCAGAGGATTTTTTTGTACGTCTCATCACGTTACACTTACCTACCAAATTTCATACAGCTAGGTGAAACCCAGTGTTGGGGTTACTCAAAAGGGGGCGCTATCGAGCCAATATGTCAGACTGCAATTTTTGCCATAACAATTTCAAAACCTTACCAGTATCCCAAGCACCTCGTTTTTTTGCACTGAAACACATATGAGAATAATAATACTGCGTCGGTGCTCGGGCCCTAAAATAAAATAAGAGGAATGTGTACTTTTTTTTTTGTCGAAATAATAATAAAAAATAAAACCACATACCTTCCCACTCTGGTAGAGGTAGTACCACTTCAGGTTGCTGTTCTTGCAGGCGTAGCGCGTGTCTCCGAACCAGTTGACGATGTACGTCCTCGGCAGACCGCTGTCCTCCGCCATCTGGTCGTACTCCTCTGACGTGGGCCACTGCGTGCGGACGAAGGCCTTCTTCAGGATGTGGAGCTGCTCCCGCGTCTTCTTCACCACCTTCCTGCCGGAGGGCGGCGTGGACGAAGCCCCCGCTGCCACCTTCCCCTCCTCGTCGTCGTCGTCTTCCTCCTCCTCCTCCTCTTCCTCCTTCGAGGGCATTTTCCGCCTCTCGGTGAACCAGGCGTCCACCTCACGCCGCGTCAGCTTCGTAGCCGCGCGCAGCCGGCTCAGCTCCTCGTCCGGCGGCGTGTCCGATGTCTGGAAGCTGGCCTCCAGGATGAGCAGCTGCTCCGGGGTCTTCTCCTTGAACTTCTGCGGTGTGAAGTCGGGGAAGGCGTGGCGGAATTTGACCCGCGGGTCGCTGGCGGAGCCGGACGGAGGGGCGTTGGCGGCGGAACCGGACGGAGGGGCGTTGGCGGAAGTCGGGGAGCAATCGCTGGCGTCGTCGCTGGAGTCGATGACGATGGTGGCGGCGGCGCCGGCGTTGTCGCCGTTGTTGCTGTCGTTAAGGCTGCCGCCGCTGCTCCTCCCTCCTCGTCCTCCTCCTCCCGGCGCTTTGGCGAGCGGGGCTTCACTCAGCAGGACGCCGTGGTGGTCCTTGGAGTTCCTCTGGTTGTACCGCGTGTCGCTGAACCACTTCTTTATCGCTCGCTTGGAGAGTTTGGTGACCTGCATGAGTCGCGATATCTCCGCCTCGGTGGCGAACTGCCTGCGGCCGTAGCTCGCCTTCAGCTCCGCCAGCTGCTCCTTGGACTTCTTGGGTTTGGCCGCCGCCGAAGAAGCGTCCAGAGCACCGGCCGACATCTCCGTCTTCGATTCCGTCGCGGACGGTTCAGCGGCTTTGGGCTGGTTCCCGGGGACGCCGGCGACCGTCAGGGTGATCGGGGAGGCCACCGGCACGGCGCTCCCGTTGCCGGAGACCTGCGTGAGGACGAGGCCCGGCTGGCCGACGATCTGGCAGGTCTGGAAGATGGACTGCAGGCCGTTGGCGGCCGCCGCGATGTTGGCGGGGATGACGGTGATGGTCTGAGGGACGGTCTGCACGGTGCCGTTGAACTTCTTCCTCCTCGCCTCCTCCACCTGCAGAGAGAAGAGTTACTCCTGACTTTAGCACATTAGCACTTTAGCAGTAGCATTGGTGGACTATTCTTCCTGGTGGGAAGTCAAACACACATCAGATTAACAATCAAGTAAAGAATAGAAACATTGTCATTCTTTATAAATCACAATTCCTCATGAATTCCTAGCAAACTTATTGCTTCCTTTATCGAAAATAAATATGAATTCTTAATAATAACTGTCCAAATTACCTAAATCTATATTTATCCATCCTACACTTTCACACGTTTAATTTCAAGACAGAATCTCTGCTTCGGGGGATTTCTACTTCCCCCATTTTTTCCCCATTCTGTTTCTTATAAAATAAATCATAATAACACATGAATCCAACTCTGGTGCCTTAAAAGTTTGGCGGCGCTGTTGTTGTTCTGTGGCGATCGTGTCAGCGGCACACTGAACACACAGCTGGATGGAAGTGGTGAGAAAAGACGAGCCGGTTTATCACTGGAAGAACAAACTTCTGTTGTGATGAACAAAACATGTAAAATACATATAAAAATGGGAACAATTGATGGTGTAATAAAGCGACGACTGCAGATCGACAGCAGCTGGTTTTCAGCTGATCGGAGACTTTTTACTGTGTAAAATCCGTCCACTATGGAGATGTTACCTCCTACAAACACAGCTCAAAACATCTCAAGTACCCCTTTAGGGTTCCCTCCTCGTTCTCCAAACGGAGGTCTAAATCAAGTACTTGGCTAACGTTTAAAAAACAAGGTAAAAAGGTAGAGGGTCAGGAAGAGTTCTGGACCCGTAAAAACCCGAGTGATTCGTTTAAACCCGATGAGCACCGACCTCCTCCGGCGTCCAGCTGACTCCGTGTTTCAGCCTCTGAGCAGAAAACCAGACTTTGATCTGCTCCTCGCTGAACTTCGTCTGCGAAGACAAACCCATGATCTCTGACACCGACGGGTACGGAAACCTGAGACACAAACAAACAAACAAACAACAACAACAACAACAACAACAGTGAAGACAGGGTAAAAACCTCGGGGGGGCTGTGATGAACACTCACTTCACTTTTCTGTTTATTCATAACAACGTGTCTCCGGTCTCTATGAGACACCTTCAAACAAGACGTGTTACTCATGAGACAGACAGAACAGAGCTTTATGAACCCTGAAGGAGACTATTGTGCAACAGTTTGATGAACGATTACAGAAACTAAAGATATCGAACTAAAGGGACAAAAATAGAGATCATGACATAATGATTACTCCATTATTATTATCAATAGTTTCCAATTCATTTTCTGTTTACTTAAACATTCTGTTTCGGTCTTTTCATGGGATTTGTTCCAAATAAAAGTATAAAAACTAAAACCTTCAACTCTCTGAACCCTAAACCCGCCGGCGGGATTGAAGAGACCGTTTTCTTTAAACTACACCGTTATTCAACTCATGATTTATGGCTTTATAACCGTGTTAATCTGCACATATGACATATTCTTGAGTTCTCTCTTCTAGTCAGGATTGTTCTGCAGAGTTAAACACACTCCTGAGGGTGGAGCAGCTAGCTGACGGACAGTGAGGGTGGAGCAGCTAGCTGACGGACAGTGAGGGTGGAGCAGCTAGCTGACGGACAGTGAGGGTGGAGCAGCTAGCTGGCGGACAGTGAGGGTGGAGAAGCTAGCTGACGGACAGTGAGGGTGGAGCAGCTACCTCACGGACAGTGAGGGTGGAGCAGCTACCTCACGGACAGTGAGGGTGGAGCAGCTAGCTGACGGACAGTGAGGGTGGAGAAGCTACCTGACGGACAGTGAGGGTGGAGCAGCTAGCTGACGGACAGTGAGGGTGGAGAAGCTACCTGACGGACAGTGAGGGTGGAGCAGCTAGCTGACGGACAGTGAGGGTGGAGCAGCTACCTGACAGACAGTGAGGGTGGAGCAGCTACCTGACGGACAGTGAGGGTGGAGCAGCTAGCTGACGGACAGTGAGGGTGGAGCAGCTACCTGGCGGACAGTGAGGGTGGAGAAGCTACCTGACGGACAGTGAGGGTGGAGCAGCTAGCTGACGGACAGTGAGGGTGGAGCAGCTACCTGACGGACAGTGAGGGTGGAGCAGCTAGCTGACGGACAGTGAGGGTGGAGTAGCTAGCTGGCGGACAGTGAGGGTGGAGCAGCTAGCTGACGGACAGTGAGGGTGGAGAAGCTAGCTGATGGACAGTGAGGGTGGAGCAGCTAGCTGGCGGACAGTGAGGGTGGAGCAGCTAGCTGGCGGACAGTGAGGGTGGAGAAGCTACCTGACGGACAGTGAGGGTGGAGCAGCTAGCTGGCGGACAGTGAGGGTGGAGAAGCTAGCTGACGGACAGTGAGGGTGGAGCAGCTACCTGACGGACAGTGAGGGTGGAGCAGCTACCTGGCAGACAGTGAGGGTGGAGCAGCTAGCTGACGGACAGTGAGGGTGGAGAAGCTACCTGGCAGACAGTGAGGGTGGAGCAGCTAGCTGACGGACAGTGAGGGTGGAGCAGCTAGCTGGCGGACAGTGAGGGTGGAGAAGCTAGCTGACGGACAGTGAGGGTGGAGAAGCTACCTGACGGACAGTGAGGGTGGAGCAGCTACCTGGCAGACAGTGAGGGTGGAGCAGCTAGCTGACGGACAGTGAGGGTGGAGAAGCTACCTGGCAGACAGTGGTGTGAGCGGCGGGTACCTGTTGTAGGCGCTGACCAGCAGGACGTTGTTGTCCATGGCCGTGTTGTAAGTTGGGATGCTGCTGATGGGGATGAGGAGCTGCGTCTGCGTCTGACTGCAGTTCTGCTGGTTCTGCAGCGCCGACAGCACCTGAGCCAGCG
>NW_027176957.1:277500-285000 GCF_023349555.1 Cebidichthys violaceus | reverse complement strand
CACTGATTATTTAATGTAAAAACTAAAATATTTAGAATTTAACAAATATTAATATGAAGCACAATTATCTGAATAAAAAACAGGAACTTGTCAAAGTTTGAAAAATAAAAAAGGATTTTTTTTTTTAATTCAAGTTAAGTCACAATAAATTATAATTTAATACTATTACATGGTCATAGTGATTATAAAGTGGCCCCATTAATAAATACTGTATTATAATATGATATGAGAGATCAAGAGAAGCTGTCGATTTCTTTCTTCATTTCCTGGAGAGAAAAATAAAAAAGTCAAATAAACCTGGAAATCTACTATTAATATCTAACAGAAATAGTATAAAGTAGAACGACATTGAACTGTTTTCTGTGGTATCTTGACTGAAGCAACAGCTCCTTTTCTGTGACCAGTGTAGCATTAAAGCATGGTGGAATTAGCACGCTAACCAGTTGTTAGCGAGCTAGCTAATAGTTTGTTAGTTCCACGTTAGTTCAAGTTTAGAAACGATGACGCCCACACCCGCATTCGCTACTTGATTAGTTGTTAGCAGTCACGACGTGTCCTTCCCAGATTCGTCCCCGATCACTAGCTAATAGTTTGTTAGTTCCACTGTGGAACTAACAAACTATTAGGTAGCTCGCTAACAACTGGTTAGCGTGCTAATTCCACCATGCTTTAATGCTACACTGGTGACAGACAATAAGACAAACAGAGCTGTCGCTCATCTGTTGAGCACTGTTCTTTTCCTACGCTGTGACAAGAGTGTGTAGATGAAGCATTAAGTTATTAAATAGTATACGTAGTAAGAGCTGGACGATGCTACGCTGTGATTGGCCCCTTCTGAGTTTGAGGGGCGGGACTTACGGAGGAGTCAGCTGCAGGTGTGCTGTGGCTCTGTTTTCGGTGTGACGGTCGTACCTGAAGGAGCTCCGTCTTGTTGCGGTTGTTTTTCGCTGTCTGTAGACACACTGAGCTAAAAATAGTTCTGCTGTGTCCAAAGTGTTTACAATGTTTACTGAGGGAATAAATCAAGAGAGAAGTCGAGTCATTTTAGACTAGACTTCTATACAACCAGAGGAGTCGCCCCCTGGTGGACACTAGAGAGAATGCAGCTATAAGACATGAAGCATCGGCTTCATTTTACAGAACCGGAGGTTTTACTGCCTGGTTGTCCTAAAGTTTTTAAACGTTAACGTGAAGCTTGATTTTATTGATGAATGTTTTCAGCTACAAGAGGTTTGAGAACCTCACACTCTCTCTCCTTGTCTATTTTAAAATAAATGCTCCATTATTCATCCATGAACCTTTGTCGCGTATCCAGGGCCGAGACGTGGGGGCAGAAATCTGCAAACATCAAAAGTTTTGGGTACCAAATCTTATCTATTATCGAGTAAATTAAGTAAAAAACGGTTAAATGTAGCACCAAATCTGTAAAACAAATGGTTTCAACCCTTGAGCTATAAGTGAGAATGGGTTATATACTTCCATCATAATGTTCTAAGACCGTTTAAAAGGCACAAAACACAATGTTCATCGCAGATTTATGACTAGAAAAACACACAGTATGTCAAAAAGCGTGTCTATGTGGGTCTCTACGGGTTAAAAGAGACATCAAATCATAATTAAAGTGTATTTGGAAGTGAAATCCTCACATGTGGACTGAAACACATTTCTGTTGGTAAGATATCAGAGAGGCGGGTCGAGGCCTCGGCTCAGCGTTGTGCGTCCTCTTGGCTCGATGCCCGGACTTCCTGCAGAGCCTCGGGGGGGTCTGAGGTGGCGGCCTGTTGAAGCTCGTAGAAGCAGAAGTTTTACTTTCACTCCCTTTAGTTGTTTTTTTACTTTACATCTGCTGTGTGTGTTTGAAGCTGCAGCAGCGTAGCTCTGCACTCACTTAGGTATACAGACCTGCTTCGCTAAAACAAACCCTGTTCACCGACGCGGTCAGGGGAGTCTTTGAGTCTTTTTGATGCCCCGTTGGCTCGGGATGGTGGTACCCGTTCACGAGGACTCCATTTAAAGGTGCCAAGTGGTCCCCAACGCCGCTCTCGGAGGGGCCCGACTCAGTGCTCCCCCTGCTGGACGAGGAGGACGAGGTCTTAATCTTCTTTGTCCCGGTTCTCTTAATGACGCGGGAATGAAGAGGGAAGGTGAGAGGAGGAAGGTGAGAGGGAAGGTGAGAAGAGGAAGGTAAGAGGGAAGGTGAGAGGGAAGGTGAGAGGGAACGTAAGAGGGAAGGTGAGAGGGAAGGTGAGAGGGAAGGTGAGAGGGAAGGTGAGAGAGAAGGTGAGAGGGAAGGTAAGAGGGAAGGTGAGAGGGAGGGTGAGAAGAGGAAGGTAAGAGGGAAGGTGAGAGGGAAGGTGAGAGGGAAGGTAAGAGGGAAGGTGAGAGGGAAGGTGAGAAGAGGAAGGTGAGAGGGAAGGTGAGAGGGAAGGTGAGAGGGAAGGTGAGAGAGAAGGTGAGAGGGAAGGTAAGAGGGAAGGTGAGAGGGAAGGTGAGAAGAGGAAGGTGAGAGGGAAGGTGAGAGGGAAGGTGAGAGAGAAGGTGAGAGGGAAGGTAAGAGGGAAGGTGAGAGGGAAGGTGAGAAGAGGAAGGTGAGAGGAGGAAGGTGAGAGGGAAGGTAAGAGGGAAGGTGAGAGGAGGAAGGTGAGAGGGAAGGTGAGAGGAGGAAGGTGAGAGGAGGAAGGTGAGAGGAGGAAGGCGAGAGGGAAGGTGAAAGGAGGAAGGTGAGAGGAGGAAGGTGAGAGGGAAGGTGAGAGGGAAGGTGAGAGGGAAGGTAAGAGGGAAGGTGAGAGGGAAGGTGAGAAGAGGAAGGTGAGAGGGAAGGTGAGAGGGAAGGTAAGAGGGAAGGTGAGAGGAGGAAGGTGAGAGGGAAGGTGAGAGGAGGAAGGTGAGAGGAGGAAGGTGAGAGGAGGAAGGTGAGAGGAGGAAGGCGAGAGGGAAGGTGAGAGGAGAGGAAAGTGAGAGGCAAGGTGAGAGGAGAGGAAGGTGAGAGGGAAGGTGAGAGGAGGAAGATGAGAGGAGGAAGCTGAGAGGAGGAAGATGAGAGGAGGAAGGTGAGAGGAGGAAGGTGAGAGGGAAGGTCGTAAGAAGGAGCAGGAAGTGAAGACGAGTGCACTCAGACCTCCTCTTGATCTCCTCATCTTTCTTCCTCTTGACTTTTCCTTTTCCTCCGACACTCTTCCTCTCCTCGTCTCCTTGTCTCCTCATTTGACAAAGTGAGCAGGGTGGTCTGTTTCTGCTGACGTAGTCGAGATCCTCTTGCTGGTCAGACACATACACATGTATGAGGAGCAGCTCTGTGGGGTCTAAACATTTAACACTTTATATTTTAAGGATTTAAACGCTGCTCTTTTCCACAGTGGTTCTCGGTTGGATTATTTTCTTTACCTCACACACACACACACACACACACACACACACACACACACACACACACACACACACAAATAATAGAATACATAAATACATTTTTTGGATCAATCTTTTAGTTTACAATTAGGATTTCCCAGAGGTTAAGGTGAGATCTTAATTTGTCCGACAAACCCCAAAACTATTCAGTTAACACTTTGCTTATATGCCTTATAGAACAAAGAAATACAGAGAATTCTCAGAACAAATTATCAGAACTGTAGCAGAATTATTTTCTGTAACTAACTGACGATACGACAACATTTTCATCTACAGTGAGCAGGTGAATCCAGGTGAAAGAGCGCTGAGGATTTTATTTTTTCAGCAAATAAAAGCTGCCGGCTTCACAGCGAACCAGACACAATGTCCACGGTGAAAATGTCAGACTGTGAGCCGTCTCTAAGCTCCTTGAACCCCGTCTGCTTTATGACTGAAGTGGATGAGACGAAATGAAAATCGATGCAGAGCATCAGAGCTTTCACCTGGAATCACCTGCTCGGTGTGTTTCATGGAGACAGTGAAGGAGAGGAGAATACATTGTGAGATAAAACCCTCAGTGAAAGAGGCAGATAAAAGACTTCTGGTGTCGAATGAGGCTTCAAGTGAATGCTGAATATTTCTATCGTACTAGAGTGGTGCCTGGAACTCTGGTTGAAGTTACTTTAAGTGATTCCAGTCGTCTCACCCGTGGCGTTGCTGTCTGGGTTGTACTCAAGGACGTTCTGCCAGATGAGGCCCCACCACCTCCCCCACATGTGAGCAAGAAAAAAGGAATTTATAGTTGTTTAGGCGCTTTTTGTGGTTGTTTTGAGAGTCTTTGTGGTTGTTTTGAGTCTCTTTGTGGTTGTTTTGAGAGTATTTGTGGTTGTTTTGAGAGTCCAGAGTCAGACGCTCCGTGACGTAACGCAAGAAGAGGCGGAGCTCCAGCAGCACGTCCTCCTCCTGCTCCTCCAGAAGGAAGCGGTCCAGCTGGTGTGGGGGAGGCGGGGGAGCCAGGAGCAGGACCTCCATGGCCTTCCTAGCGATCAATGTTTTGTTCCTTTATAGTTTGTGTGTGTGGACTTCACAATAGTTGTGCACAACAAAATAAGCATTAATGAGAAAAGGAAAGCCGCTCCATAGGTCTGATAACGCCGCTGGACACGCCGCTCGCTAATCGCTCCATTAACAGCTGCTTCCTCCGCAGACATGCAGAATTTAACTGGACAACAGCTGCTTGTAAAGACAACAAGGTCAGCAATGCCTGTAATCAGTTCTCCATGTTAAATTAACCTGGTAGTCGATCAATAATCAAGACTGTTGTTGTTTATGATTTTCCGGGAAAGGCTCACGTGATCGGGGACGAATCAGGGAAGGACACGTCGTGACTGCTAACAACTAATGAAGAAACGAACGCGGGTGTGAGCGTCCTCGTTTCTAAACTTATGCGTTAACGAACTTCCACACAAAGAGGTAACCTCGGAGTTTTCAATCTTATCCGTCCCCGGGAGCGTTTTCAAAGTCCTGTGGACGCTCGGTGTAAACGTAGCAGAACATAATATGCGTTTTCAAATGGAAACATAGTAGTGTGGACATTACTCTCGCAGTCACTGCGAAGAGGTGGAGGTCATAATCACCATCTCACTTATTTAACTTCTTAACCCTTCATTTCATGTCGTGGTTTAACTGTCACTCAAGATGGAGTCACGGAGCCTCGGGCGCCTGGTTCAGGAGGCCCTCAGCGAGGACCCCTCCCACCACTGCTGGATGTGGGGCATGTAGTGTGTGGAGAACACCTGAGGGAGCAGAGGACGACGAGGGGTTTGTCTCTTGGTGCTCTGCGGCTCAAAGACGACGACACGCTGATTTCAGTGTGGTCTAAAAATAAAAACGTCTGCAGTCGCCTCTCATCACCACCAGATGTCACTAAAAGATAAGATGAGCTTTGTGTCGAGCAATCTCATCGAATCTGGGAGTGTTGGAGAGTTACTGTGCATATGTGACATATACAGTGCTGTGAAAAAGTATTTGCCCCCTTCCGGATTTCTTATTTTTTTGCATATTTGTCACACTTAAATGTTTCAGATCATCAAACAAACTTTAATATTAGACAAAGATAACCCGAGTAAATACAATATGCAGTTTTCAAATGATGATTTCTTTTATTAAGGGAGAAAAGCTATCCAAACCTACTTGGCCCTGTGTGAAAAAGTAATTGCCCCCCCTTGATAAATCATGAATCAAATGTGATTTTTTGGAAAGCTGAGTTCAATTTCACGATCCACACCCAGGCCTGATTACTGCCAGACCTGTTGAATCAAGAAATCACTTAAATATAACCTCTCTGACAAAGTGAAGTCGGCTAAAAGATCTCAAAAAGCAACACATCATGTAAAGAAATTCAAGAATAGATGAGAAACAAAGTAACTGACATGAATCAGTCTGGAAAGACCCCAGAATAACATCTTAAGAACTTCAGGCCTCAGTCTCCTCAGTTAAGATCAGTGTTCATGACTCAACAATAAGAAACAGACTGAGCACAAATAGCATCATGGGACAGTTCTGAGGAGAAAGACACTGCTGAGCAAAAAGAACACAAAGACTCGTCTCACATTTACCAAAAAACATCTTGATGATCCTCAAGACTTTTGTTCAAATATTCTGTGGACTGAAGAGACAAAAGTTGAACTTTTTGGAAGGTGTGCGTCCCGTTACATCTGGAGTAAAACTGACACAGCATTTCATTAAAACAACATCATAGCAACAGTCACACATGGTGGTGGTGGTGTGATGGTAGACCTGGACCACTTGCCATAATTGATGAAACCATGAATTCTGCTCTCTACCAGAACCTCCTGAAGGAGAATGTCCGGCCATCAGATTGTGACTTCAAAGCTCAAGCACACTTGGGTTCTGCAGCAGGACAATGATCCAAAACACACCAGCAAGTCCAGCAAGTCCAGCAAGTCCACCTCTGAATGGCTCAAGAAAAGCAAAATGAAGGTTCTGGAGTGGCCTAGTCAAAGTCTGGACTTAAATCTGATTGAGATGCTGTAGCCTGAGCTTTAACAAGCCGTTTATGATCTAAAACCATCCGATGTGGCTGAATTAAAACAATTCTATAAAGAAGAGTGGGCCAGAACTCCTCCACAGCGATGTGAAAGACTCATTGCCAGTTATCGCAAACGCTGGATTACAATTGTTGCCGCCAAGGGTGACAAAACCAGTTATCAGGTTTAGGGGGCAATTACTTTTTCACACAGGGCCAAGTAGGTTTGGACAGCTTTTCTCCCTTAGTAAATTAAATCATCATTTAAAAACTGCATTTTGTATTTACTCGGGTTATCTTTGTCTAATATTAAAATTTGTTTGATGATCTGAAACATTTAAGTGTGACAAAAAAGCAAAACAATAAGAAACCCGGAAGGGGGCAAATACTTTTTGAATATATTTTATTTATATAAAAAACTGTCCAACGTCTACTACACTACAGCAAATCAATAGATTCCATTCAACAACGATTTCAAATGGATTTTTTATTTATTTCAGAAGCAGATGATGTGCAGGACAAATGTCTCTATAGTTCAAACATGATTTAAAGAGCAGATACATAATATCCAAAAGCTCAAAAGAAAATAATAAACCAAACAAAAGTATATCTACTGTGTATATGAATACATTTAAAAACAACAAGCAGATTTCAGGATTCACTGCAGATCTATTAAAGTGGCAAATTTATACTAAGATTGAGTAGATATGTTGCATTTTGCAAAAGATATTTAAAGAATCCTTAACAGCAAGATAACAAAACGTAAAAACCAAAAGAGTAAAACATTTGAATGCAGAAAACATTAATTTTTAAATATGATCAAAATCTCTGCACAGTCAAAGCTTTTTAAATGAAGGCAACCTATGATTAATTCAACAACCTCATATAATAAAAAGTGTGTATTTACAACAGCGAGTACTAAATGATGCAGTACTTTACCACATATTGTAATATACCCCTGCTTATTACTCATAAAATACATTGTGTACTTCTTTTTAATCCAGACTTTTGTTAAATTTCAAGCTACTCCACAATAACAAACATAAATTGCAATTTGTCGTATTAAG
>NW_027176957.1:167500-272500 GCF_023349555.1 Cebidichthys violaceus | reverse complement strand
TGTAAATACACTATACTGAATACTGCATCACAGTAGCATCACATATTAATGGCTTTGATACGTCCATGTTGGTATTAATGTTACTATGAAGCTTAAACCTCCATGTTAAACACAGAAAACACTGCCATCTTGTTGTTGAAAGAGGACAATAGTTCTTTATTGCACCTACCTTTCTTAATCAAGATGAGCAGAACCACACCAACCACACCAACCACAATCAAGAACAGGACCACGATCCCGCCCACTATGGCACCGTTGTCAGATCCTCCAACCTCTGGAGTAAGCTTGTGATCTAAAACACAGAAAACAGTCACACCAGTTTTTCATTCAGTTCACTTTCAACAACATTCCTGTTCGTTAGGTTCCGTTTAATCGTCGTTCTCCTGTCTCAAAGGTATTAAATGTTAGTTTTCTGCATTATAATGTCTAAAAAACGACTAGACCTGCGTTTTATATTCTGTTGAGTTGTGCAGTGACATTATCCCAAATGATCCAGAGTATTTAAAAAAAAACAACAGAAAGCTGTGCAATTCATTTGGTCGCCTCCTCTTTTGGGGTTGAAAAAAGCATTGACTTTTGATCGAGTTTAAAGGCACATTGCGACGATACACTTCTTAGATGTTGGTGGTTTTTAACTGTATATTTTAACCGGGTGAAGGATTTTAGTCGTCCGACATCTAGATCAGAATTTATCAGAACAACAAGCTAAGCTACGTTAGCATCAGCTCGGCCCTCAGCTCCTCCAGGACGTCCTGCGTCCTCGGAAAAAACACAGATTTTCAACATGAAGCTGCTTTTATCCAGTGTTTTAATCAGACACCTGTAGTAAAAAAAAAACAATCCTGAACCACGAACACTGAAGGAATCCTAGCGACTGTGATGAAGACAACAACTCCCATGATGCATGAGGCTAAGCTAACGTTAGCATCAGCTCGGCCTTCAGCTCCTCCAGGAGATAAAAACACTGATTTCAAAAGGTGAAGCTGCTTTTATTCAGTGTTTTAATCACCTCTGAGGAAACACGTGAGAAATAACAAATAAGAAACAATAAGAAAAGGTTTCTTACCCCATTCCTTCTTCACGTATACCCCGGTCGCCCGGTGTGTCACTTCACAGGTGTAGCTAGACTTGTCAGTCCTTAGAATCTCCACGCTGTTTCTTCTCTGGAAGGTTCCGTCTCCGTTCGGCCGAGAGCCCGAAGAACACAGTCCGTCCTCCGCAGCTAGAATGAGGCCGTTCCTCTTGATCAGCAACTCGATTTCTTTTGGGTAGAAACCCGTGGCGAGGCAGGTCAGAATGATGTTTGCCTCAACTTTGGTGTTCCTCGTGAAGACGAACACCTCTGGAGGAGCTGGACGGAGAAAAACCAGGAGGTGAGTCATCATTTGAAGGGTTTTTAATTATTAATAATGACACCAGTATGATTTTTAAAATACAGATATGATACTAAAACTAGCAACAATAAAGTGCTGCAGGAACGAGACATGAAACCCAGAAAAGATCTTCTCAAAGTCAAAGTGTTTTCTGAATGTGTGTTTTTCTGGTTAGATGTCTGAAATAACACGACTTCCTATTAACACTAGCTTCCTGTTAACACTAGCTTCCTATTAACACTAGCTTCCTGTTAACATTAGCTTCCTGTTGGACTACGACGTCCCTGCAGCTCTCTATTAGATTTGGTTCCAGGTTGGTTAAACTATATTAATTAGGCTGAACCTAAAACTCTACAAACACAAAACACAAAAAGAGTTTTTTACTTTACTTGAAGTTAAACCTGAGAGTATTTGATGAGGGAATATACACAATTTAAATATGATCAAACACTATTCAACCATTAATCATAGTATTTTGATGTAAATGTCGCCCGGAGCTGAAAAAGTTCCCTGACAAATACTATAATTAAAGAAATACTCACAGGCCGACGCCCCCTTTAGAATATAAGAGTTAATATTTTTGTCAATCGTATGAATCTAGTTTAATATTTTACCAAGCTGAATAGTAGTCCTTCTATAGTTAAAGCTACTTCTATGAACTCTAGTAGTAATGAAAA
The DNA here is from genome assembly GCF_023349555.1 of Cebidichthys violaceus. NCBI lineage: Eukaryota > Metazoa > Chordata > Actinopteri > Perciformes > Stichaeidae > Cebidichthys > Cebidichthys violaceus. Next base: position 270,450 of record NW_027176957.1, on the reverse strand, counting down.
ACAAAAACACAGATTTTCAGTCATACATACAGTTTTGATGTGCTTGGACCAGCTGCTCCTCCTCATACTTCATGAACTTCCCCATCCAGTCCATGCACTCGTTCTCCAGGTATCCTTTGGTGTATTCTTTCAGCACCTGGACGTCGTCCCACTTCCTCTTGGTCTGCACCGCCGCAGGGTCCGGGGCGACCCAGACCCCGTTTTTGTCGTCGAAAGACAGGAAGTCATTGCCGTCGTAGCTGTACATGTCGACGCCGCTGGTGAACTTCATCGTACCGTCGGGATGCTTCTCGCCTTCACAGCCGTGCCTCCACTGGAGGACATGGTTCTCAGACACTAGAGAGAGAGAGAGAGAGAGAGAGAGAGAGAGAGAGAAAGAGAGAGAGAGAGAGAGGGAGAGAGGGAGAGAGAGACAGAGAGAGAGAGAACAAGGAAACAAGGACAAAGGTTGAAAGTTTCAAACCTGTTTCCACTAGTCTGAAAGAAGACGTGTTATGGAAGCAAAATAGACCAAAAGCTCAAAATGAAACAGTAAATAATGAAAAGCATTACAGTTCAAACTGTTTCAGATTAGCAGTATTCTGGCTCACTAACAGTATTAGAGTCGATGACTTGGCGGTCTTCGATAAAGTGTTCTTACCCGACTCGTTCTGCCTCATGCGGTCCATCAGGATGTTGATGTTGACTTTGAACCACTGCTGCTTGCTCTGGCGGGACTGTGTTCCTTTCTCCCAGTAATCGGCCTCGAGTCGCTCCTTCATCCACGCCTGTTTGGGAACCTTCACCTGGTGGTCGCTGTCGAAGTAGTCGATCATCCTGTTGTCCAGCATCCCCATGGCCGTGAACTCGTGGAGGCCCGGCAGTCCCTCGGGCTTTTTGGAGAAAGCCGTGTAGATGTAAGTGAGGGAGTGTTTGCCTGCACAGAAAGAGATATTTATTAATTATTACACAAAAGGTGGATGAGCTCTAGAGCTGACAACAGATAATCCACATTTAAATATATAAATATATATATATATATATATATACACACATACACACACACACACACACACACACGTGTATATATTCACAGATATAAATAAATAAAACAAAATAAATAAATAATTAATACTATAATATAATATATATATTATATATAAAAAAAATAAAATATATATATATATATATATATATTTTAGTGCTGGGAAACTTAACGCGTTAACGCATTAATTAATTAACGCCGACAATTATTTTATCGCGCATTAACACATTTTTTTTTTCATTATGTTGATGAACAGTGAGAGCTGTGTTCACATGCTCTGACTGTATGAAGACAGAAGACACACATTCTGATGAAACGTGTGGAACATTGTATTCATGTTGCACAGCAGTGGAACGTTTAAATAGAGTCACACACTGAGCACAGATAGTAGAAATATAACTGATACTGTGTGAAGAATACTGCTGTTAAAAATAACTTTATTTGTTTAAAGTGATTCAAACCAAATGTTATTGTACTTTTGTTCATATAGCAGTACTTTTAAAATAAAAGTGAGCAATACACTACTCTTGAATTCCTTGTTGAACTTTGCGCATAACAATGAGGTTAAAAATTGTAATCGTTGCCCAGCACTATAATATATATATATTATTGTTATATTATTATTGTTATTAAAACACACTTCCTGTCTCACTTCCTGCCACATCTGCGGTGTACACAGTTAGAAAACAGAGATAAAGTATGAACTGTGTGTATAAATATAATGAATATCTGTATTTCTACAACTCTCAACAACAAGCTCCAGTTGAGGAAAGTCAACTGTAACAGTGCTGCTTTGTTTATGAGCTCATCACGTCACAGATATGTGAACTACGTCGTCTGCTCACTTCAGGGACCGCAGGAAAAAGGTGGCGATTATGGAACCGAGCCAAAATATGTCCAAAGAGCAATGAACTCTAAAATATGTCTGAATATGATCACAGCTCCACTGATTAACTCATCACACAACAGATCTGAATTAAGAAAAGTGAATATTAATGTCTCATATCTTTATAACACCAGTGAGAAACCTGCTGTCATAACTGAACTGACTTCTATCCAGTTTATTTGTATATTCATGTTACTTAATAATAATAATAATAATAATAATAACTAATTGTAAACACTCTGATAGTAGAGACATTGTGAAGTAAATAATACTCAGGAGCTCCACTGTGATATATTTCTTTCTTATGAGTTATTGTGAGAAATACATTAAATATTTTAAATACATTATATATTAAATACATTAAATATATTAAATACATTAAATATTTTTAATTCAATATTTTAAATACACTTAATATTTTAAACTAAATATTTTCAATACACTGAATATTTTAAATTAAATATTTTAAATACACTGAATATTTTAAATTAAATAAATTCAATACTTTAAATACATTAAATATATTACTTCAACAGAAAACTTTATTTTCTTGGCTTTTAGGAAGTTAAGATGTTTCAACATGTTATTATTTGATGAAAACATTTGATATGAAAGTGATGTATTATTGACTGGACGTTATTAATAAACATAAACGTAAACGTGTAGCGCTCAACTTGCTTCAGACTGACGCCATGTTTAACACGCAGTCTAATAAATACTAACGATGACTGACGTAGTGAATCCACATTTATTCTCCGTTCTGATGAACTCAGTCTTAATAGAAGAGGTGAAAATCAACACAAATGTAAAAACACTCAACGTCCATTTAAATACATTAAACTATAAGAGACAGAAACGCGGATTTTCAGAGACGTATTACTTCTTACGTTCATACTTTCGCTTTCAAACGGAGTCACGTCAACGAGTCAGAGACGTTAACTTACCGCAGTTCACCGTCACAGGTGTCCCCAAAAGGACGAAGAGTGCGATTAAAAACATGTTGTCTTCAGGCCGGACCCTGTGCTGTCTGAGAGCTCACGTTCTGTCTCATGTAGGACCGAGTTTTCTCTGGGGTTCAGCCCGCAGCTCGAGCACCTTCTCTCGGCTTCCTGCTTCTGTCGACTCGGTGTGTCTACATGGTCCGTTCAGGGGCGGCTCGTACATGACATGTGTGTGTCGCAATTTAAAATGTATGAAAAGCTACTTAAGTTATGGTGAGAGTAATATTACACCACCTTTAACGATGCTGGATGGAATTTAACTAACAGATATAAAATAAATCTTTGCACTTTTGTTTAGTTAGTTTATTTTAATATTATTCTATTTCATTTATTGTGCATTTTTATATTTTTATAATTTATATATTTAATATTTAATATTTTTTACTCTGTTATTTGTATTTTATATATTGTGCATTTTTTATTTTTCATATTTGTATACAAACTGTAAAAACTGCAATATAAATAAAGTCCCCATGTTTTTATACAATAAGAAATTTGACTAATCCTAAATTATTAATTAATTATTATTAATATATTATTACTTTATCTTTATTTCATTTTATTTGTATCAACTCGCTTCATTCCTACATCTCTCATCATATTACTTTATGTTATGCTTTTTCTTATTTTTTTTATATGATTACACTCTTAATTGTTTTAGTCATTGATATATTGTGCAAATATTAGCTGGTTATATCTTCATAAAAGTGATGATTATTAATCTATTCACGTGTTGAATACTGTGAATTAAACAACAGACTACATCTGAACAATCAAGACCTCATTTTGGGATGTGAGAACTTTCAACAGGCATCAGTGTTTATTCTTTGTTTTGATTTATCCACGATGGAACAAAGACAATGACCGACAGCATGAATATGACCACTGTTTACAGATTTACGAGCATCAGTGAACGCACCGCGTCTGCAGCTTCCATTTTGTGGTTTGTTGTTGTTCTGTAACTGAGACCAAGTCTGTAAAACCTGAATACAGCAAACGATACAGTATTGTGTCTTATGAGACAAATACCATAACAATAATAAATAAAATATGAAAACTTGTTTTACATAGAGCCGTACATTTGTTCCACAGTCTGAATTACACTAAAATTACATTTATAACACAATAAATTATGTTGTAATTAACTAAATAATTATTTGTATAATGATTTACTGTTAACCATTATGATTGATGGATGATACATCATTTTAAACATACATATATTTATTGTTAACATTTAATACACCCTCTATTTATAACAGGGCACTAATATAATCTTCAGTGGTGGAAAGAAACAAAGTACATCTATTCAAGTACTTTACATTTTTGAGTTTGTACTTCTCTTTCACTTCATCTCAGAGGGAAATATTGTGCTTTTTGCTTCACTACATGTATTTAAAGAGATAAAGTTACTTTATAACTTTAAGAGTTTATAAGAAAACACGTGATCGCTGCTGCGCTGCGAAAATCATCCAATCAGACAATTCAGAACGGGTTGCTAGGCAGATTACATTACAGCAGGTTGTCAGACGGCACAGGAAGGATCATAATACCAATGAAGTACATTCACTCAGGTACAATACACAACTTAAGTATTTCACTTGAATAATTCTATTTCATGATACTTTGTACATTTTAAATATATATATATATATATCTATATAAATATAATATATATATATATATTTAATATCTATATATATATATATATATATATATATAAATATAATATATATTTAATATCTATCTATATATATATATATATATATAAATATAATATATATATTTATTTTTTTCAATGCAAAAACATATTTGTAAAGTAACTAAAGCTGTCAGATAAATATAGTGGAGTAAAAGTTGCCATGTTTCTCTCTGAAATGTATAAGTACCTCATCATGAGCAAATGTACTTGCATCACTAGTCTGAACTCTTTATTTATTTCCAACAAAGTAACACACAGAGAATACTTCCAATATATCAATTCCTCTTTATTTATGTACATATCTTATTACAGACGTTAGACTTTGGAGTCGACAGAAGTACTTTGACATTTACGTTGACTTTTGCTGCCGTCTCCTCAAACACAGAAGAAGAAAAACACCGCGAGGAACATTTTTACGCCGCAGTGTTCAATCCCGTCTACTGCATCCTAATTTAATGCTGTTTGTTATAGTATAGCTGAGTTTTGTTCTTCTTCTGTTGAATACTTCCTCTAACTTAAGTGCAACCTGCCGTGAACCTTTTTATTCTTCAAGGCGGCGATCCACTGGGCAACTTCTCCAGCAACGTTTGGTTGCCATGAATCATTTAAAGAGGTGTTGCTGGAGGCCGTCGTCGTTGCCTAGAACATTGCCGAGTGTATCACCGCCCTCATATTTGGAAAAGAAGCCCGTTTACTGAATCACCTCCTCTCTCCTCCCTCGTTTAAAAACCCCTCCCTCATCAGTCCACCTCCGTTCCCCCTCCTCCTTTAGTCCATCCATCCCCTGTCGGTCCATCTTTTCCTCCCAAAGCGGAAACCGGTGCCTCCTTTCTCCCGGCTGATGGCCTGGAGGCCTCCAGCGATGGAGGTCAGAGCCTCGTTCCTCTTCCCTCCGTCCTCCCCTTCTCCTCCCTCCTGATAGTTCATGCTCTCCAGAGAGAGACCCACGGGGAAGGGCGACAGCGGCTGAACCACCAGGTCTCCTCTCTGGGCCCTCAGCAGGGCCTCTTCCTCCCAGGACCCGCCCTCCACCTCCTCTTCCTCCTCCTCCTCCTCTTCCTCCTCCTCTTCCTCTTCCTCCCCAGGCCTCAGCATCCAGTCGTCATCCAGCGCATCCTGGAGGTGCAGCAGGGCGGAGTCTAGCAGGGCAGAGTCCAGCAGGGCGGAGTCCAGCAGGGCGGAGTCCAGCTCGGCTCCGTCCGCCGGGGGCAGCAGGGCGGTGGGTGATCGGGGGTACGAGGTGACGGTCCGAGGGACGAGGCAGAGGAGGGCGAGGGAGAGGAGGGTGAGTTTAGCGTCACCGAGACGGAAAGAAAGTCTCATCTGGAAACAAGAGGACGAATTTCATCAAAAGAGTTATTTTCATTATAGTGCAAATCAATCCACACAGCGCAGATAAAGAACCTGAAGGCAACGGGACCAGACTTTGGAAATCGGATTTCCGGTTTGTAGTCCGAGTAGTGTTGACCAATCACGTTCAAGCGTTCTTCGGTAGAATGCAAGTAAACGGTTCGTTTACTTGCATTCTACACAACTGTAGTCTGGTATGAATGTCAGGATTGAGCACATAAAGTATCTGTCTGTCTGTCTGTCTGTCTGTCTGTCTGTCTGTCTGTCTGTCTGTCCGTCCGTCTATCTATCTAGACAAGGGTACAAAACTCAACACGGACAAGAGAAAAAGTTAGCGAGGACAAACATTTATGAATGAAACTTGAAGTCTGTTTGGTACAAAAGACTCATCACCTCCATTAAAACCAGTTTAAGATGTGTTGTTGAGCAGCATGAACTGGAGGAACGAGTCCATCATGTGTTCATGTTTTAAAGATTTGAACCCAAAATGCAATCTGGGAACCTGTCGTCTGAGGATGATTGAGGATACTCCTCATTTATTGTGCGTTTACCTACGAAATTCTAGCAACATTTGTCAATTTACACTCGTAAATGTATACAGTCCTTTCAAAATAAAGCGCTGTCTTCAAAGGAAACTAATTAGTTAAGTTCAGGCAACACAACTACTTAGTTTGGTTTTAGGAAAATATCATGAAATACTTAGTTAGGTTACATATTTTGAATTAAACTGAAAAACTTTGTAATAAATTTCACAGAAATGTATTTAACAAACCTGTTAAATGACAAACATCATAACATCTGTAGTGATGAGTAACTAAGAAGTATCATTCCCTCAAGTAAAGATAAGTGCTCTTTCTTTCAATCCAGTGTATTTTCACCTCGGATACAATAACTGAATAAGTTCAGAACTAAACACAAAATAACCTTTTTGAAATTTTACTTTCCTTTTTTCTAACCGTCCCAAAGAAAAAGAAAAATTCTCAAACACTCAAAATGTAGAACAAGAGAATAATCACCAACGTTGATAAATAAGCAGAAATAATAGAGAACTGAGCGCTAAGCATCAACAACTCTCAAATGAATGGATTAAACGACGCTGACATGCAAAGTAATGAAATATGCAAAAGAGAAATCCAACTAAAGCCCTCTGATGATACATTTTGTGTTTTTTGCTTTTTTATTTTTTTACTGTTATAATGTAATTTATCTGCTTTGTTCATATTGTTATTGTTTTTACTGTTTTTGTTTTTACAATGTAAAGTGCGAGAGTTTGAGAAACTTGTATCGCGCTAAACAAAATAAATTTTACTAATAATATTATCATTATTAATAATAATAATACAAATATAGAATGACAATAATAAATATGTTGATTAAGAATAATATGTCTTGCATCAGCATTTTTTTTAGAATATTAAAAATTAAACATTTTGGCTGCATTGGACACAAAAATTCTGCAAGAAACATTTTGACAAAAGTGTAAATTAAACTTTTAAAAGCTTTTACTGTTTTAGTTTTTACAATGTTAAGTGCAAGCATTTGAGGACCTTTTAAAGCGCTAAACAATTTTTTTGAATTAATATTATTATTTATTATTATTGTTATTGATAACAACAACAACAATAGTAATAATAATAAATGAGTCTTGCAGCAGCGTTTTTAACAAATTAAAAGCTAAACGTCTTGGCTGTTTAGAACACAAATATTCTGCAAGAAACATTTCAAAAGTGTAAAATAAACAGATAAAAACTGAAAAGAAGACAGGAGTAATAAAGTTAGTTACATCTTTTAGCACCAACGAAGAAGAAAAAAGAATGAAAGTCACATTTCTTACCTTGTGTCGCGCTCTAACTTGTTGTATCTGATCTCGCGTTCGCCGCCTCTAAACCTTTTTAAAACCCGCCCTCCTTCCTCCGGTCACAAGGCTGCCGTCTCCTCATTGGTCACAAGGCTGCCGTCTCCTCATTGGTCACAAGGCTGCCGTCTCCTCATTGGTCACAAGGCTGCCGTCTCCTCATTGGTCACCAGGCTGCCGTTTCCTCATTGGCCGCTCGCCGCTCATGACGCACGTCGGCCGTATAACCTTCATTCTTTCAGCCGAGAAACCTCCGGGGTCCACTTCAGCGACGGGGGTCCAGAGTGTCGTCGTAATTAACCGCCGCTTGATTGGGGAGCCAATTCACAAAAGAAGGAAGCAGCCAATTCATTAAGAAGACGAGGGCAGCTTCTTTTGTCGCCCGTGAAGGTCGTCTCCCTGTGAAAACACAGACACACCTGAAAGAATGTGATTCAGACCGTCAGGTCTTCAGAACCTCAAAACCCAAACGACGCTTTTCACAGATTTAGTTTGTCGCCAATTAGATGACAAAAGGATCTGCAGAGCGTTGAATCTGCAACGATTTCTAACTTCAGGCTTTTTTTTTGGGGTCAAGACACAAAGTTCAGTGTTGGGAGAAAGTATTTAAATCGTTTACTTCAGAGAAAGTAGCAACAAAAGTATTCCATGACAAGTAAAAGTACTGCATTCATGATGTCACAGAATTTTTAGCAACAAAAAGTACTCACGTTGAGACATTTCAGGCAAAAACATTATTTTCCATTGTCAATTTTGGTCTTTTTTTCTTCCATAACTTGTCTTCTTTCAGACTAGAGAAAATAAAACATTTATTTTATACTTTGTTTATTTACGTCTGTAGATTTCTCTTAAATTCACCAAAAGTTACCAATAGATAACGCATCATTTGCATATTTGAACACAACATTTCAGAAAACTTGTAATACAATAACTCCTGGTGTTGATGTGAGTGATGAAGTGGTGAAGTGTGATGGTGATATCTACGAGTTCATGTTGTGACCCTCTTCACCTGGAGACTCTTCTAAATGTCTGGACTTTAAATAAATGTCTCTTTAAAGGAGCTTTTCTATCAATGGAGTTTTTCTCACACTCTGATCCAGAAATCTCCACTTCAGTAGTTCTGACATCCACCAAACTTCACACCTTCATTCCTCTCTGTGTGCTGAAGCTTTCTACAGAGGGCTTTGTTAACACACCACTCACACACTCATTTATACACATTTATTAATAACAACATGGAGAAAATGTCTGTTGACAGTATTTTCTGATTTATGGAGAGATACAAAGAGATATCATAAACTCTCTCTGTAAAAACATTTGACTCTAATATGTCAACAACATGAAACAAGAATTTTGAACCTGACTTTATCTAATGTTCAGAATTATGTTCTGGAAATGTATGAAAATTAGCACATATTTAATAAGATAATGCCTCATTTGCATTTTAAACATAACATTTCAAAAAACTTGTAATACAAAAAATAATCATCTTAATGTCAGTAATGAACTGGTGAAGTTTCATGCTGATATCTATTAGTTAGTTTTTTTACCCTATTCATCTGCAAGTATCAAAGTATTGTATTTATTTGTATTATTATATATCATTGGTTCATTATTATTGATGTATTAATATGAACTTTAATGTTGTCATGTAAAGGTTGGGCTCGCGTTGTAAACGTTTGGTAGTGTAATCTGTAACAATGGATCATATTTAATAAACTGATCTTAATTTGAAAAGCAACACAGCTACAAAATAAAAATGGTGAAGTACATGTACCTCAAATTTGTAAAGTAGTTACACTCCATCAATGCACAAACTTGTTTCTGTTTTCTCTCTGTAATTAAAATAATAATTCATTAATCCGTTGATTACTTTGTATATTGAAGCAGCCCTGTGGAGTTTTTCACCACTAGGGGTGATACTGAGCAACATTTTCACAAACGGATTGTAGATTTTGTTACTTTGAAGCAATTTGCATTCGAAAGTTCCATATAAATCATACTTTATGATTAAAGTTGACTTTATCCTGTTTGATGTATATTATAATATAATTCAAAATTGGCCATAGATTCTTTGGTATAACGCTACAATATTAAAATGATAATCTCAAGCTGCAAATCGACTTAAATTATGTACTTTTATGTACTTTTAATCATGTATAATTTTCAAAATAAACTTCCGTCTTCACAGGAAACAAATTTGTTCACGCAGCAAAACTACTTAGTTAGGTTTTAGGAAAAGATTGTGGTTTGAGTTAAAATGATATAATAATATGAAATATATTTTTTAATAACAATAATATTAAATAACTTTAAAAATTAGCTTTGCAAAATGTTTTATGTGGGAGGAAACACATGTGTTAAGACATCAAAGATCCACAAAATGCATTTCGGAGGGAAACACTGAACTGAAAGCTGAGAAGAACCTTTAACTTTGATATAAAACGTTATATTACAAGATCTTGTGAAGTTCAAAATAAAAGTTCTAATCAACAAAAATTCAGTTTTCAAACACACACACAAAAAAAAATTCTCACTCCTGAGATGCTGGAAATGTTTAAGAAATTACTTCAATGATGAACTGATTATCAAAATAGCTGCTCATCATAAATCAATTAATCAATCAGCTAATCGTTACATATAAAGGTTGAGCCACAGCTTGTGGAGCACAAAGAGGAAACGTGTGAAACCTGTTGATGGTTTATTCACAGAAACAAACAGGAAGCAGAAGAGAATCTTAAATCATCAGATTTTAAATAGTATTTAAATAGATGAACAAAGTGCTTGTTGGTGGAAACATACCCAACAAGTTGTACACAGTCTGAGAAATATTAAGTTCATTCTGGACTTTTGGAAACTGTGGGGAAAAAAAGCAACTTTCAAGGTCAACATACGAGCTTTCAGCTACAGCTCATGGACTTCTTCAGGGTCATCATGTGACCATGCCAGTGGTGGAGAAGAAGTATTCAGTTCCTTTGCTGAAGTAAAAGTACTAATACCACATTGTGAAAATACTCCACGACAAAAACCGTACTAGGTGAAAGTGTGTAATCAGCTAAAAGTACTTTATGTACTTGAAGTAAACGTATTGATTGATCAGTAATTTTACTTTTATATCTGTTTCTGGATTAATATCATATGGCTCCTTTAAAAGTGTTGTATTATTATATGTTTTTATGTTGTAGTTTGTCAATGTGGAGCCAATGTTGTATACTTTGCATAGTACTAGGTAGATAGTATAGTACTGCATCATATTATATAAGTATTTCATTTTTAATTGAAAAAATAGTAACTTTTACTGTCAAAGAAGCTTAGTGCAGTAAAAAAGTTAAATATTTCCCTCTGGAATGTGAAGTGAACTAAAAGTACAAGTCAAATTGAGCAATTTAATTAATATAATTAGTTATATTCCACCACTGGCAGCAGCCATTCAACTCTTTATACGATAGTTTTCATTTTTAGTGGCGGAGTCCGCCATGTTGCCTTCACACACTCTGGGGATTCACAGGAAACGATGCAGCATATATTGATTGATATATTGATATATCGGTGTTATCAGAGCTGGATTAAGTGACTGCTGATGAAGAAAAAAACAAAACATTTCCTGCTGATTTCCTGTTGTTTCACATTAAAAGCGTTCAACTACAATTTTTCACTATTCTCTTACTTTGAAAATCTGTGGAGGTCGTGTATACGGACCTCTGGACTAACAGTAATGTTGTCTAAAAGCACTATGAGGATCAACCTCTCCTCCTCCGGCCTCCTGAAAGTCCTCGTAGGCCTCTAGGGAGGAGATGCACCCCGGTGCACTCTGGGAATCATAGTCCGGGAAGAAGGCGGGGTTTTGCAGCCGAAGCTCCAGGCCGACGGCCGGACTCCCCGGTGGCTCGCCGAGCGGCGCGGTGAGCAGAGAGAGCTGCAGCTGGTCGATGGTGCTGGAGGAGGAGGAGGAGGAGGAGGAGAAGGCCTGTGATTGGTCCGCTGGGGAGTCAGTCGCCATGGTTACGCCTCCAGAGGGAGCGGAAGGCGAGTTGACCTGAGAGTCGTCCGTGGTGACGGAGCGCCTTAGTTTGGCTCGAGCGTTTTGAAACCACACCTGAGGGAGAAAGAGAGAGTGTGTGTGTGTGTGTGTGTGTGTGTGTGTGTTAATGTGTGTGTGTGTGTGTGTGCATGTGAGAGTGTGTGTGTGTGTGTGTGTGTGTGTGTGTGTGTGTGTGTGTGTGGTACAAAATATGAGTGAAAGAAGAACATAAAGAAATTTAATGAGGTACAAAATGTCTTTAAATGCCACAGTTTTCTCACAATGTAGATTTGATATAACATTACATGTATATATATATATATAAATAAATAAATAAATACATATATGTATACATATTTATTTATATATACATTTAAGATATACAAGATATTTTAGCATATTTTCCCACTTTGGACTTTGATTTCAGAATAAATAAAGTTTAATTCTATCTCTAATAATAATAATCTCCACAACATCTGTAAAATAAGACTAAACAGGTCGTCTAAAGGGGAGAACACCAGCGTGAACCAGGCGGTGACCTCCGGTTCTGAAAAGTGAAGCCAAAGCTTCACGTGTTAAAGCTGCATTCTCTCTAGTGTCCACCAGGGGGCGACTCCTCTGGTTGTATAGAAGTCTAGTCTAAAATGACTCTACTTCTCTCTTGATTTATTCCCTCAGTAAACATTGTAAACATGAGTTTATGGTCTCAATCTCTAGTTTACAGTCTTCTTCAATACAGCATGATGTTCATTTAGTACATTATGGAACATTTAGAGTCAAACACACCATAAAGAGGGGATGATTTAGGGGCGGGGCTACATGCTGATTGACAGACGTAGAGACGTAGAGACTCCTCCTCAGTCCAGATCCTCTACGACATTCTAAGTGTTTGGTACCTGCAGGACTCTCTTGGGGAGGCCGGTCTTGTGTGCGAGGCAGTTCCAGTCTTTGCCGTCTGGGTTGTGCTTCTGGGCGAAATACGACTCCAGCGCTCGGAGCTGCTCGCTGCGGAAACACGTCCTGATTCGCTTCGTCCGCCTGCGGGTCCGCCCACCCGTCGCCCTGTCGTCCAATCGTGGCTCAGGACTGCTGACGGACTCCTCCCCTTCGCCTGAGACCTGATTTTGAGCTGTTTCACACACAGAGTTTGGTTTGATAGATTAGAGAGTGTGAAACACATCGTATTGTTTTTCAGTCTCTTTGTACAATTTGATGTTTCCTGCTGCTGCTAGAAACACTGAGACTGAACCAGACAGCCAAAACAATAATAACAAAAATAATAAAATAAAATAAATTAAAAAAATAAAATAATGATATAATTAAAAAAAATAATGATATTAAAAAATTTAAAAATTTAAAAATTTAAAAATTACAAATAAAAAAATGATGACATAATAAAATGATGAAATAATAAAATAAAAAATAATAAAATAATAATATAATAAAATGATAATATGTCGTATATCATATGTCAGAGGCGTGTTTTCAGCATATTGCCACACATTGCAAAGACTTTCTCTGCCGCTTCTCGTTTGTTTAATCTAAATTTTTACCAACAAATTAATGTTATGTTCATGTCTGACTTTATTTCTGTGTGAACCTACATATGATGAGAAAAGAGACATAAAAAAAGAGATCCCAGAATTTTATCATCCCCTTTGAATTATTTATGCATTCATTGTATTTGTTTTTAATGCTTTTTTTCATTGTTGAATTCATGTATGCATTCATTTATTTTTTTATTCCAGAATGTATTTGTTGTATTATACATTCTTTAATGCATTTATTTATTATTTGATGAATTTATTCATATATTTATTTATATATTATTTAATGCATTTATTTCAGCAGATATTTCTTTGTTATTTTTTTGCATTTTTTCTTTAATGCATTTATTTATTTATTTTTTAACAAAAAAAATGTTTACGTTCATAGAATGTTTTCTGGTGAATTATGCCCTCACACACACACACACACACACACACACACACACACACACACACACACCTTCTCTCAGACTCGGGTTGGGCTGGAGATGGTGTGCTAGCGGGACGCTCCCGTCGGCCCCGTGGTAATGGGACTGACAGTAGAGGTTGTGGCCCTGCACGCTGTAAAGGTTCCCAGGCGTCAACGTCACGTCACACTCCTGAAACACATTGAAGAGGAAGAGAAAGAAGAAGGAACTTTAGTTAAACGGAGGGAAATTGTTGCAGTACAAAGTAGGAAGGAGCGGGATTTAAAATATCAAAAAACAGAAAACACAAACGAGGTTGACAGGAAGTCATAAGATGCGCTCCAATGATTATGTCCAGAATATGTTCCGTAGTTCAGAAATAACTTTTTATTGAAGCTGCTGTGAGGAACTTTAATGTTGTGTTGATTCTGGCGGCCCCTGTGGACTAACGTGGTAGTGTTTCTCTATTCAGTAATGGCACTTCTACCCAAACGACGATCTTTTCCTAAACTTAAACTTAAGAACAACTATAGAAACAGACCATCTTCTCTCTGATGGAGGTCTGATAAAGGATCAAGACTACACTGAGACTGGTTCATACAGAGGATCAGGACTACACTGAGACTGGTTCATATAGAGGATCAGGACTACACTGAGACTGGTTCATACAGAGGATCAGGACTACACTGAGACTGGTTCATATAGAGGATCAGGACTACACTGAAACTGGTTCATACAGAGGATCAGGACTACACTGAGACTGGTTCATATAGAGGATCAGGACTACACTGAGACTGGTTCATACAGAGGATCAGGACTACACTGAGACTGGTTCATACAGAGGATCAGGACTACACTGAGACTGGTTCATATAGAGGATCAGGACTAACTGAGACTGGTTCATATAGAGGATCAGGACTACACTGAGACTGGTTCATATAGAGGATCAGGACTAAACTGAGACTGGTTCATATAGAGGATCAAGACTAACTGAGACTAGTTCATATAGAGGATCAGGACTACACTGAGACTGGTTCATATAGAGGATCAAGACTAACTGAGACTGGTTCATATAGAGGATCAAGACTAACTGAGACTGGTTCATATAGAGGATCAGGACTACACTGAGACTGGTTCATATAGAGGATCAGGACTACACTGAGACTGGTTCATATAGAGGATCAGGACTACACTGAGACTGGTTCATACAGAGGATCAGGACTACACTGAGACTGGTTCATATAGAGGATCAGGACTACACTGAGACTGGTTCATACAGAGGATCAGGACTACACTGAGACTGGTTCATATAGAGGATCAGGACTACACTGAGACTGGTTCATATAGAGGATCAGGACTACACTGAGACTGGTTCATACAGAGGATCAGGACTACACTGAGACTGGTTCATATAGAGGATCAGGACTACACTGAGACTGGTTCATATAGAGGATCAGGACTACACTGGGTCAGGACCAGTTGAAATGCGTCTCAATGCTTCTGTAAATGTTTCTTATGAAGCTGAACTACCTGGCAGGAGAAGCAGTGAGGATGGAAGGTCAGCTCCCCGGACCTCATGACCAAAGCGGCGGCTGGGATTGGCTGGAAGCAGCGAGCGCACTGACCGCCTCCAAACATCCTGAGAGCAAGGGGGAGGAGTCAACAACAAAAAAAGAAGGACGTCAGCAGATATCAAGCGGCGCCGCTGAGGACCCTTCAGGTTCACGGCCCGTTCCCGCTGACCTGCAGTAGTCCTGCTGGCAGTAGATGTTCCCGTCCCTCCAGTACAGCGACGGGTGCGTCTGCAGCTCGCAGTGACACTGGCTGCAGCGGAGGCAGGGGGCGTGCCACACGCTGCCCGCGGCCAATAGGAAGAAGCGGTCGCACACCTGCTCGCCGCAGCCGGCGCACGTCATTGGCTCCTGGATGGACACGGCTGTCGGAGTCTGGGACAGATTCATGATTCATTTTTTAATATTCTGTGTTTATTCTAAGACCTTTACACTCAACGCTTAAACACCAGTGAAATAAACACAATTACAGATTACTTTAAGTACTTTTAGCTGATTTTATACTTTCACTACTGTTACTGCGGTAAAGGAGCTGAACATTTTCCACCACATAGTCACATGATGACCCTGATGAAGTCCATGAGTTGTAGCTTAAAGCTCAGGAAACAGAGACTATGTGGACCTTCAAAGCTGTTACAGTGTTACAAAACGCTGTTCCCCAAAGTCAAGAATGAACTGAATATTTTTCTCACATTTTGTCCAACTTGTTTTGTTGGTTTCTTCTACACACACTTTTATACGTCTATTAAAGTCAGAAGTGTGTGATTCCTCTGCTTCCTGTTTGATAAAGTTATTTTGAATAAACACAAACACAGTAACCCTCTGAACCCAAAATGTGTACAAGTGTGTACCAATACTGGGGAGAAGTAAATAGAGGCTCCACGTGTTTGGTATATTTCCACGCTCTACCGCTCTGTGTTCAGCTGAAGTTTCACAGATTTTTTGGTCACGTGACTCTTGGTCTCAGACGAGTCAATCACGGCTTCACAATTGCGCTGAGAAGCTCAGAATTTTATGTTTTTTACAGAAGCTGTTTAAAGCAAACTAAATTTGAAGTGAGACGTGTAGAATAAAATGTTTTTTGATGAAATATCAAACATTTTTAAGCTTCGATTCGGTTAATTTGGTGATTGTTTGAAGAAAAGCAGCAGTTGTACTTGTAGTGGAGTATGTTTACGTCGTGTTCTTAGTACTTTTACTTCCTCCACCAACGTCACGCTCACATCGTCTGCAGCAGCACCGTCCTCCGGCTCCTCCGGCTCCTCCGGCTCCGCCCCCTCCGCCTCGTCACCACGGTCACCGCCGTACAGCAGGTCCTCCAGGACCCGGTCGTCTGGCGACATCATGATTGTCCTGAGGAGGTTGATAATCAGTCCACTTGATAATCACAGAGAGCTAAAAACAGACTCGGTTAATGTCCCTGGTAATAAACGACAACGACAAAAATCAAATTCATTATGAATTCATTGTGCTCTTTTTTCATGTTTAGTCACATGAAGCGTGTTTGAACACTACAGGAGGCCAGATGTTCACAACAAACCAGAGTCTTTTAAATTTGACTTTCACGGTTTCTCATCATTTGGTAAAATCTAAATTAAACATTAACATGACTAAGTTGTCTCTCTTATTAAATAATTTCTTATGCCACACTGTTTTTATTCTTGTATTTCAAACCTGCCTCTTCAGCTTGTTTTTATACATTTTTAATAATATTTAAATGATATTTTGTGGTGTGTTTCCTCTCACAAACACTGTGAAGCTCTTTGAACTGGCTCGTTGCTGAAATGTGCTGAATGATTAAACTCAAGATCTCAGGTCATTGAACGCACCAGTATTAAATGAACCATCAGGTAAGAAAACACAAATATCTGACATACAGCGTCTGTGAATTCAACTCACAGAAACATTCTTTATTAAACGTGTTTGTGGTTGAGCTGTATGTGTGACGGGTACTGTGCCAATAAAGTTTATTTTGATTATTTTCACACTCAAAATAATAATTTTAAAGTATTTATTTTTAATTTTAACAGAGAAAAGCACGTGGTCAACACATATGTATGTATATATATATATATTCATATATTCATATATTCATATATATACATATATAGTTCATTACATAGTTAGTGTTTTTTTTTACTTAATATTATAAAAAGAGTGTTTTGTTTCCTTTAACTTTAAATAAAACACAGATTTTCTATATTATTCATTCATTTTTAATAATGTTGACGCCATCATTTACTAACATTCACATCAGCTGCTACTTAAATTTGTTTTAGACACTGTTAAAGATTTTTTTTTTTTTTTTTAATAAAGCCAAAAAGGACTTAAATAGATAATTTTTCATCGTTTTTTATTTTTGACTCTCTTGTTACTTTACTTAAAAATGACGAGTGTGTAATAAATAATACAATTTACAATAACAGTAAAAATAAGAATATCAAAAATACAAATTCATAAATCATAAATACGATTAATATACTGTGAAATTATTCGGTAAACACAAATTTCAATGTAGATTATATATCAGCTGAGATAATCAATTCATCTTTTTGTTTATATTATATTATTATAAACTGAATATTATTGGATTTTGGACTGTTTAAAATAAATAAGACATTTTAAAGATGGACTAAACTGTGAGGAGCAATTTTCACCATTTTTTGCATGAACGTCAGTCAATAAAGAGTGAAGTGCTCCTCTCTCCAGTCAGGAGCAGAGGAGGAACATCTTACCTGGTTCCTTGTTGAGAGGCTCCTGGTTGGTTTCCACTGAGCGCGCTCCGTACGGACCCTTCAAACGACAGCTGAAGATCTCACCTGTGGCTCTTCTCAACGTCTCCTTTATTGTCTTGATCGTTGGCAGATTTGTCGACCTCTCACTCCTGAACCTCCTGTCTTGTGGTTTCAGGATCAGTTTCCAGTCTTCCCTGGAAAGCGCTGACCTGAGATTTGCCTCCACCCTCGTCCCTCGAACCAATCACAGTCACCTGAACACCGACAGCGGGACCGGCGGCACCTGGGCCTCCCGCCTGGCAGGCCCGTCCCCAGGTGACCTCCCAGCTCACACCTGTAAACAAGAGAGCAAGTAAAGACCGATGTGATTGGCCGCCCGGTGAGCAGATGGGTGGGGTGGGGAGGCTGCACCCTGGGGACCAATTAAATAAAACAAAAGGGTGTTTGGAAGGACGTCTGGGATCTGCACTCGAGCATGAAAAGACAACGGCTGGAACTCCACTTTCCCCTCGATCACCTGGCTGCATTTGGACCAAACTGGTTTCTTCCTCCTGTTCAACATCATTCAAAGATACATCGAGATACAGTCGACCTTAAAATAGATTAAATTAAGGTACAGAATGAAACAAATCGTCCTGATTAGTCACAAAATAAACCATTGAAGTGGGTCAGACAGCATTAATATAACAACTCAATAACAGAGCAGTGATTGAACAGAAGATGTGTTCTGAGAATTAAAAACACTGTTTAACAACAGTTAATGTGATTAAAGTGAACTCAAAGAACATGAATGTGATATTTTAACTGAGAACTGATGTTTGGTGAGAGAACAGCTGAGAGAACAGATGAGAGAACAGATGGGAGAACAAGTGAGAGAACAGATGAGAGAACAGATGAGAGAACAAGTGAGAGAACAAGTGAGAGAACAGATGAGAGAACAGCTGATAGAACAGGTGAGAGAACAGGTGAGAGAACAAGTGAGAGAACAAGTGAGAGAACAGCTGAGAGAACAGTGAGAGAACAAGTGAGAGAACAGCTGAGAGAACAGGTGAGAGAACAAGTGAGAGAACAAGTGAGAGAACAAGTGAGAGAGCAGGTGAGACAACAGCTGATAGAACAGGTGAGGGAACAACTGAGAGAACAAGTGAGAGAACAGCTGAGAGAACAACTGAGAGAACAAGTGAGAGAACAAGTGAGAGAACAGCTGAGAGAACAAGTGAGGGAACAAGTGAGAGAGCAGGTGAGAGAACAGCTGAGAGAACAAGTGAGAGAACAGCTGAGAGAACAACTGAGAGAACAAGTGAGAGAACAGCTGAGAGAACAACTGAGAGAACAAGTGAGAGAACAGCTGAGAGAACAACTGAGAGAACAAGTGAGAGAACAAGTGAGAGAACAGCTGAGAGAACAAGTGAGGGAACAAGTGAGAGAACAGCTGAGAGAACAACTGAGAGAACAAGTGAGAGAACAGCTGAGAGAACAAGTGAGGGAACAAGTGAGAGAGCAGGTGAGGGAACAGGTGAGAGGACATATATATAAACAATATAATTTGTATCGCTAAAACAGCTTAAGCTAGCAGCTAGCTCTGTTTAGCTTCAACAGAGATAAACATTTAATTAAAGATAAGCTGCACAACCGAAGTATGTTTATTTTGATGAGTAAGCCTTCTTTTTCCACCATTGCTGAAGTGACTATATATATATATATATTTAAAGATAATAATTATACATATATATATACAGTATATATATATAGAAATAATAAATGTCCTCAGTACTTTTCTCAAGCATGTTCTGAGTATTTGATCCTCTGATGCCAACAAAAGCAATGATGCAGCTTTGATTTTCAAACATTTTATTAAAAATAACAAATAAAACACGGAGAGCTTTGCAGAGTGAATACAGAAGGACACAACTAAACTCTCCATCACTCACCTGCGTGTTTCCAGGGTTGAACCCACAGACAATACATATAAGAAGGTGTATCTGAAATACCTCACAGCAGGTGGCGCTGTCGAGCTCTCAAACACATGGACTTGATCAGACATTGACATCTTTTTGGAGAAATTCCAGCTCAAAACAATCATTTATTAAATTTAGACCAGCATCAAATTATATAACGATTCTGTATTTTACTGCGTGTTTAACTCTTTGGCAACTGGTTGGTATTTATTTACATCAAAATGTTTAAAGTGCTGCAAACATCGGTTACATTTACACCTTTAAAAGTGAGGCTGCATTATGAAAAAAAGGAAGAATATTCAGATGTCTATTGGTCGGGTAGGAAATACAAAACCGCTCAACAGTGAGGAATCAGCTGTTATATTGACGTCTCTCCTACAATAATAACTATTCTAACATATAAGTATTATTCGGACACTAAACGTATTATGTACATTTGAAATAGTTTTGGCCCCAAAAGAAGAAGTGATTCAAACGTTCAGTCGATGTGAATATCGAGATAGTCTCTCTTTAAAGTGATCTGTTGAGCTTTGCTAAAGCAACGCGTTGCCTGTTAATTCCAGCTTGCTCTAGGCTGCTTTTATTGTGAAACACGTTGCCACTGAAACAGGAAGCTGTTCATGTTTAAATCTGCAGACATTTTGATGCTAAGCTTCCACTTTCTTTTTCTAATAACCGGTGATTTCTTCTATTCTCACTCAACTGCTGCTGTCCACGTACAAAACACAATATTATTTATTAGAAAAGTGAACTTTCTGCAAGCTAAGAGCACACAGGGAAGCTTTGGTGGCAACTTTTGGAGAGGGGTGTGTGTGTGTGTGTGTGTGTGTGTGTGTGTGTTTTGTAATTTGGGTGAACTGGCCCTTTAAATATAGAGCAGGCGGGAGCAGCCCTGCTTTAAAGAGAAGATACAAACTGTACAATAACATACAGATAACTGACCTCTATACAAATTAAAAAATGAGTCTTCATCTCCTCTCCTCTGTGTGTGTTTGTGTGAGTGTGTTTGCACGTGTGTGTGTGTGTGTGTGTGTGTGTGTGTACACACTGCTGTCCATCATGCATCATGTTTTTAGTTCATGGTCCTCATCCTCTGGTCAGAGGACTGAAGGCTGCTGGTCTCATCTTCATCTCAGTGAACGGGATGGAAAACTCTTTTCCTTTCCAGGCGGTCCAGATCACACCCTGACACACACACACACACACACACACACACACACACACACACACACACACACACACACACACACAGTAAATGAGAGCGTATTCTCATAAAACAGTTCATATGATATCTTACGAAAAACGTTTCTCCTCATTTTTCACGCACCTTCCTACAAACGTCCAGCAACATGTGTCAATTTATACTCGTTAAATGAGTACAGTCTTTTCAAAATAAACCAGTCTTCACAGGAAATAGTTAGGTTTAGGAAAAGATCTGTAAATACTTAGGTTTAGGAAAAGATGGTGAAATAGTTAGTTAGGTTTAGGAAAAGATGGTGAAATAGTTAGTTAGGGTTAGGAAAAGATGGTGAAATAGTTATGTTTTGCTATGGTCATCAAATGATCTTGTGTGAGTATATATAGGCTCAACATCGCTCACACAGACTGGGGGATTGCTTTCTCGACACTTCACGACCTGCAGAAGAATTTAATCGATTCGATTTTAAATTCATGATGAAATCACAAATCTACCGTCAGAAAATCCTGTGGTCGTTTTGTTTAGCTTCAACACCACCAAACAAGTTCCACTTCCAGCTCAAGGGAACCAAACTAAACCGGCAGACACACCTTAACGAACGAGACCACGTCCACACTAACAGAAATATACTGTGAAAGTTCTCATCGCTTCACCTGGTGACGGACGTCGGTGCCGTAGACGCCGTTGAGGTTCGCCTCGTGGCAGTTCTTGTACCACCAGCCTCCGCGGTACGACATGGCGCAGCGGGTGATGAAGAGCGACAGGTCGCGGTCTTTGGTGGAGAAGACCCGCTGGCTGTGGTAGCTGAGGGAGTCACCTGAGACCATGAAGAAGGGAGAGGAGACACCAGGAGTAAAGGGTGCTTTCAAAAGTAAACAAAAAAATCACTGGTTTCCTTCAGGAGATGTTACAAGAAACATGCTTGAGATTTAACACTAATAGAGCTGTGAAGCCTCGCCCCTTCTGATGTCTCCAATGGGAGATTTTTTTTAAAAATACGTAGGGAAGTCAACGACGAGAGACAAATATGATCCTGTTTGAATTGTGCCATGATTTACACAAATTGAATTTGTTAATTTAAAAAATAATTTTGTCTCAGTTTGTCGTAGTAACATTTAGTTTTTTGTCAAACAGCTCAGACTGAGTACGTTACCGACACCAACATGGCCGTTAGCTTGGCTTGCTAGCTAGCTAGCTAGCTAACTTGCATCGTAGCTTATTGCTACTTTTGTGTGTGTCGTCTTTCTACCTACGTAATTTTACAGACTTAAACTTCATGGTTTTATGACAAAATGCAATTTTCTTGACGTGCAAAATTGTCGTTTAAATGAACAAACATCATATCTGGAATTCCAAAAAGTATTTGTCTCTTGCCGTTGACTACCATAAATGTTTTTTTCTGAAGTCCACTCCCATGTTGGGAAGGGGCGGGGCTTCTCCCCTCTTCTTACCTAAGCACGTTTCCTCTCACCTGCGGTGCCGCTGTATCCGCCCACGATCAGCTTGTAGTTCCTCTTCACCAGCTCAAACGTCGAGTATTTGGCGAACACCGCCTCGTCTTTGTCCCGCAGGTCGACACGCAGACTCATCCGGGTCATCGATGTCAGGTTGTAGAGGCTCTCCAGGCCTGGAGCAGCGAAGATAAAACTGTCTCAGATAAACATGACTTCCTGCTTGTGTTTACTTCTGGTTTCATGTTGTTGTTGTTTCTGAACAAAGCGGTAACTGACTTTTTAAAGTTTCTGGAATAAAAACTGGATTCCAAATTTCCTGCCATTGAAACGTCGATGCTTTGAACCTCTAATCCAAACTAATCCAAATGTTTGTTTCTTCTCCACTTCCACATTAAAGTATTATGTTTCCTGTCTTCTTCATCCAGCTTTTTACTTTTAGTTTTTGGTGCTTTTGTCAGGAAAATACAAGAGCGTTTGTTACGAGCTATAGCTAACAGTTTAGTCTGGCTTTTTGTGTTGCAGTGAAATTTACTTTTTACCAGCGTTTAAACTACTACTAACTTTATTCAGATTGGCCTTACTGTGAACACTCAACATGTGTCTCAGAGAGTCTGTCCCTTTTTCTCACCGAGCCAAAACTCTCCACTCAGACTTCCAAATCCTTTAGTGTAGTCCTTCCAGCCTCTGAAGAAATCCACGGAGCCGTCCTTCCTCCTCTGGAACACCTGTAGACAGGAAACACACAGGAAAACCTCCTTTACTTCCTTTACTTCAGTAAAAGTACTACTACCACAGTGTAAAAAAAACTCTGTTACAGTCAAAGTCGTGCATTGAAAAAGTACTTAAAGTATTCTCACTGTGACTGTTATATATATTCTATCATTAGATTGTTATTATAACCTTATTACTAATATATTAACATTATTACTAATATATAAACATGTATTAACATTACTACTTATACATTAACATCATTAACATTAGCTGGAAGAATGACATAAGAAATTACATAAACCATTAAAATAGTTGCCAGTTTATTTAATTTAGCTAGTTGGTTAATGTTCTGTCAATCGGCCAATTAACTAATCATTTCAGCTGTACTTGTATTTTTCATTCATTATTTTTATTTAAAACCTCAGAAAATACATTGAGGAAGAATCCTTATGTTAATGGTGCTGAGGTCTACAAACTTTTTTAGTTTTATTTATATATAAATCAGATAATTTAACTAAAAGAACAATATTTCACTGTGAATTGTTGTGGATCAGAAATATAAAGTAGCATCAAAAGTTAAAGACTTAAGTAAAAGTACAACTTCGTTAAATTTGTACTAAATGTAATTAATTAATTCTGGCTGTCAGTGGCGTCACCGTACCGTCCAGCCGCCGCCGTCGGTCTCCATGTCGCAGGAAACCATCATCGGCGTCCCGAGTTTCCCCTGAGGGAAGACCTCCACCTCGCCGGACGTCCTGATGCCGTTCAGCAGCTCCTGGGAGCAGTCTGTGGGGAAGGGGAACCTCAGGGTGCCTGAGGAAGAGAAGGGAGGAAGGAGGAACACAAGAGGCGTGAACGTTAGCTCTCCATCGGTACATCCCCATGATAATGGTGTAAAGCGTTCGAGGACGTTACCGGTGGTGAAGTCAGTGGAGATGGCAGCAGAGTATCGGCCTCCGCCCTCGGCCTGGAGCTGCACCGCGTACTTGGATCCGGGGTGAAGTCTGGTCAGGTTGTACTCCGTCTGCGAGGCGTCCACCATCACTTCCTGTGAAGACGCACAAAGATAAATATTTGGTAAATTAAAATTTGTTTTTGTTTGCCAGAGCGGTAACCTCCGGTTCTTTAAGTGAAGCCAAAGCTTCACGTGTTAAAGCTGCATTCTCTCTAGTGTCCACCAGGGGGCGACTCCTCTGGTTGTATAGAAGTCTAGTCTAAAATGACTCTACTTCTCTCTTGATTTATTCCCTCAGTAAACATTGTAAACATGAGTTTATGGTCTCAATCTCTAGTTTACAGTCTTCTTCAAAACAGCATGATGTTCATTCAGTACATTATGGAACATTTAGAGTCAAACAGACCAGGGTGGGGCTACACGCTGATTGACAGGTCTCTACCATGGCGTTATTAAATATTCATAATTGCAAACAACCAAGATGGCAACGGCGAAAAAGCCAAACTCAAGGCTTCAGAATACAAACACAATACAACCACCTCTTATTTACAGTCCGTCACGTTTCAACGAGACATTTAAATTTTCACATTGATTCATTTAAATCATTATTTGAGCTCCAGAAAGGGGAAATTGTTTGACAAAAGTTAAGAGAAAAGTCTGAGAACTTATATGAGTTACTGTATCAGAACTTATAGTTTCTTCTTGTTCTCTTTCCCATTAATCGCCTCCGACCACTCAGGTTCCTCTGGAGACCCTTTGGAGGGGCCTGACCCTTAGGTCGGGAACCACTGGACCATTTAACTGTATATAAAGTAGTTAAAAGCAGCTCCAGCTGGAGCAGTAATATGATAATACATCAGTCCTTCCTCGTGTGACATTTTACTGCAGAACAAGTACTTTTACTTTTAATATTTTAAGTTAATTTTGCTGATAATACTTTTACTTTTGAATGCAGGACTTACTTGTAACGGAGTATTTATTACATTCATGTGTTTGTACTTTTACTTGAGTGAAAGGACGAGAGACACTTTTAGTTTTGGGACAAATGGATGAAACCCTCCTCTCACCTTCATTTCCTGTCCTTCGCTCTGATAGGTCAGTCTGTAGCCGCTGGCGGGACTTGAAGGTGGTTTCCACGACACCAGGGCGGTGCGGGGGGTCACGTTGTTGGCCTGCAGATCACGTGGGCCGTCACCGCCTCCGCTACCAGAGCCTGGAGAGGAAGAGGGGAGGCCTTCTAGTTATTTCTACGGCTTCAAGGTGTGTGTGTGTGTGTGTGTGTGTGTGTGTGTGTGTGTGTGTGTGGGTGGACCTCCGGTCGTGGTGAAGCTGGTGGAGGCCTCTGAGCTCTGCGAGCTGCCCAGCAGGCTGCTGATGGTGACTGTATACGTGGTGGATCCCTCCAGACCGCTCAGCTGCTGCTCCGCTGCGTTTCCAGAGACGGTGATCCTCAACTCTGAGTCTGAACACACAGAAACAATCAATCAGTAGACGTTTTGTTATTATTATTAATAATATTATTATTATTATTGGTATTATTATTGGTATCATTGTTATTATTATTATTTTATTATTTTGCTTTCATTATTGTTGTTGTTATACATATCATTGTTGTTTTTATTCTTAATATATTATTATATTTATTATTACTGTTATTATTAGTTCCATTATTATGATGCTCTGCTTTAATTAAAGGTATAATATGTAACTTTTCCACATCAAAATGTCTAAAACTGACTATAATATATAATCTGTTGTTTATTTATATAATATAATATTATATAAATAGGTAAATATTGTTTTAACCCCACAATCGATTGATAACTTTCCAGGTTCAAATTAATAACACAAAATATAATCCAGAAATAAACGATGATGTATTGTATTAATCTATAACAAGCTATACGTATATATATATATATATATATATATATGAAAAAGAGCTCCACATTTATGAGCTGCTACATTAAAGTGATCAACACATTAATGCATCAATAACAATAAATGAGACGTTATTGTGAAATGAAGCTATTGTGATGCTTTTGTGTAATTTATTAAAAAAACATAAAGTTCTGGTTCTTCAGTGTTTCGATGGGCGGATGACATCACTCACCGGTCCCAGCGCCGTAAACGATGGCGTACTTATCAACGGCGGCCATCGCCGGACGCCACAACAACAAGGCCTTGGTGTCCGTGACGTTTAAGGCCTGCAGGTCTGTGGGCGGGTCGGGGACTAAAAGAGACATAAAGATGGTGAGAACCACCAAAAACAAGACAATTACTTAATGACGACACGTTGTTGGAATTCACAAAAGAGGCAAAAAAACCCAAACAAACAAAGAAAGCAGAGAGAAGATTATTTCAAAACTGTGGGACGAATCGAGTAGAAGTGTTCACACCAAACACGATTACATACAAAGTCAATGCAAAGACGCACAAAAAAAGACGCATAATTTGCGTCTTAGCGGGAAATATTTCAGCTAGATGGAGAAATTGGCGTGACCCTGTCAGCGTTGAGATTCTCCTTTTGTTGTCCTGATTCAGAAATAGAGGGAAACATGATTATTGAAACCATGTGTGGTCACCAAGAGCTCAAAGATAGTACCATATATTCATAAATATGTTTATAAACAATAAGATCTCTGCCGTATTCATCCCAAGATTACGTTCAAGCAGCTTCATCGTTAGCATAGCCGAGCACTGACGGATATTTTTTACAAATCAGCATCATTATGTAGTTATTTCGGCATCTTTCTTATCCATTTATTGCAAATAAATCACTGTTAATGTGTTTATTTTAGTTTCATACCGCTCAAGTATATCAGCGATACCGACAGGAATGAGAATATTTTAAGAAAAAAGGAAACTCTTATAGCTGTTGAAGAACAACACCTCATGATTCAGTAATGCAGGGGTGTTTTTAAAGTAGAGATACTTCATATTTGAACATTTATTATATTCTCATTGCATTCAAGAGCAGCTCCGCTAAGACACAATAAAACTGGACTCACGTGTCGTGACGGAGTCTTTGATCGGATCGCTCTCGTCCAGTCCGAGGACGGAAATGACGCTGACCTCGTAAGAAGAACCAGGCGAGAGCTTCGATAGGCCGAGGGAGGAGTCGTCCGAGTCCACGGACACCGACACCGGCTCACCTGCAGACACAGAGGAGCGCCAAAAGTTAACGATGCATTTACTTGTCGAGCTGAAATGTGCAGGACATTCACAACAATCAAATCTGACGACAAGTAGCGACAAGCAGCGAGGAGGAGTTGGACAGTTGGACCACCGGCCCGATGTTCAGCTCATCTCCTGTCACCAGTGTAGCATTATAGCATGGTGGTATTAGCTAACATTTTACATTTTAACACGCGCATGTATAAACAAAGCTTGAAAAGCCAGCTGTCTGATAGTTAGCTAGCTAGTTAGCTAGCTAGCTAGCTAGCTAACTTTAATGCTACAATGGTTACAGAAAATGAGCCTGGCGACAGCAATGTGCTTTCCTATGCTTTGACCAGAGTGTGTGGATGTCACATTAAGTTTCAAAGGTTTTCTGAAATGTTATGTTTAAATATGCAAATGAGGCATCATCTAATAGCGAAATCCTTAACTTTAAAAAACGGTTATATATGATTTTATATATCTCTGATTCTTTGATAAGTAGCCAAGAAAAGTAAAAGCCATACTAACCTCAGACACTTGTTATATATCATTGTTAAATTAAATTAAATAAAACATGGGTGTCAGTTCTCACCCTCCTCTTTGTGGGTGTAGGTGACCTTAAAACCACTGATGGGGGTCTTGGGTTTGGTCCACGAAACCGTCAGAGAGTTATCCGTCAACTCACTGAAGACGATGTCGGTCGGAGGCTCCGGGCCTGAACGGATACGAAGAATACCATGAGAGAGGTGGATGAAAGCACCGGAAGGAGACGTGGGAAGTGAAGAAGAAGTAAAAGAAAAGCTGGAAACATGAAGGAGAACTTATGAAATAGGAAGAAAGAAACATCAGGTGAAGTAAAAAGAAGAGAAGAAGGTTTCATGAAAAGACGACAAAAGTGGCCACTAAAAGAGTGAGAACAGTGTGTTCATTATTATTTTATTCATCCACACGTTTGCTATTAGTGCTCCGGTGAGTCTGAGTGTATATATGTACAGTGCAAACATATATACAGTATACAAATCATATACAGACACGTAGTAATACAACAATTAAAAGCAAGATGATGGATCCTGGATAGCAGCGAAGGAAAGAATGGTGACATTTAATAGTTAGCTGGTCGCTCAACAACCTGAAAATAAAAGCGTGGCCGAAGTGAAGGATGTCAACACGAAGGGAGAGAAGATGAATGAAAACAAACACATTCAGATATTAATTCAACACAGTCAGAAGATTTAAAGCGCCGGGAAATTATATCGGGGACTGATTTTGAATCTTGCTATAGTGTGGATTATTCTTTAACAACTCTAAGAAGGGCTGGGCATATCTTAATATATTACACAATCGTATTATTAAAAAGAAGAAACAAGACTCTTCTTGGTAACACCCAGAGCTGTTATATTATAAAACTGATATGTTCTTTAATTTATTTTTACTTTTCTTGTAAACTCATGGGATTAAAGGACTATTTCACCCACAAAATTATTATTTGTAACTCAGTAACTCAAACTGTTTCTCTCACACGTCCACGGTGAACGAAGACTTAAAACACAGAGAAAAGTCTTGACGCTTTGAAGTAAATGGAGGCAACGTTTAACAAAAGCAAAACTATGTCAAAACTATATCACTACGCGTTTTAAATGTTAAGCTTTTACCGAAGATGCATATGTTTTTGAAGTGGTGAGCATACGACTGGATTGATTCTGCACGAGTCGCGAGAGAGTTTGTAACCTAACAAAGTATTTCACGATCTTTTCCCAAACCTAACAAAGTATTTCACGATCTTTTCATAAACCTAACAAAGTATTTCACCATCTTGTCCTAAACCTAACAAAGTATTTCACGATCTTTTCATAAACCTAACTAAGTATGTCTTGATCTTTTCCTAAACCTAACAAAGTATTTCACCATCTTTTCCCAAACCTAACAAAGTATTTCACCATCTTTTCCTAAACCTAACAAAGTATTTCACCATCTTTTCCCAAACCTAACAAAGTATTTCACCATCTTTTCCCAAACCTAACAAAGTATTTCACAATCTTTTCCCAAACCTAACAAAGTATTTCACCATCTTTTCCCAAACCTAACAAAGTATTTCACCATCTTTTCCCAAACCTAACAAAGTATTTCACCATCTTTTCCCAAACCTAACAAAGTATTTCACGATCTTTTCCTAAACCTAACAAAGTATTTCACCATCTTTTCCTAAACCTAACAAAGTATTTCACCATCTTTTCCCAAACCTAACTAAGTATTTCACCATCTTTTCCTAAACCTAACAAAGTATTTCACAATCTTTTCCCAAACCTAACTAAGTATTTCACCATCTTTTCCCAAACCTAACTAAGTATTTCACCATCTTTTACTGACATTTTCTCCAGGGAGTGCAGTTAGTGACAGTGTGGGCTCCATGGTAACACAGGTCAATTCATCAAGCAGCCTCAGTGTTTTGTTCTCCGTTCACTGTGGAGGCATGAGAGAAAAACTGTTTTCTACAAGAATTCAAGGTAACACGAGGTGAGCAGCTGCTATACAAACGGTCATTTTGTGGGTGAAGTATTTGTTTGAAACGTGGATGTGAGAGGTGAAGACAGACCAAAACGTACAGAGACCAGCCGTGGTCTTACCCTGGTTGGGGTGAGAGGTGAAGGGGTGTCAGTGAAGCTGGCTGTTAGCTTACCCTAAATGAGAGAGAACCAGAGCAGCAGTGAATGAATTGTGTTGTTATGTTGTTATGTTGAACTCTCGTTTGATGTCAACTCAGTTAAAATAAAAGCTGTCTCACTAAAGGGACGCTGGATATAGTTCTCAGTTTGCTGCCAGTCTGCAGTCCTTGAAGTCATTCATCAATGTGGCTTGTATTCTATTTTATTACTTCTATTTTTTATACAAAATGTGTGGGTTACAAATAAAATATAGTATATGATGAAGTATTAACATTCTTTAATATAACTTAAACCAATCCTTTACTTTCAAAAGTACTAGTAGCATTACAAGTAAAGTCATGCAATGTTACTTCAGGATAAGTATGCAAGTATTATTAGGAAAATGCACTTGTTGTATTAAAAGTAAAAGTACAATGCAGAAGAAACTCAAAATGTTTAAAGATAAATTCAAATGATTCAAATCTTCTTATTTGTGAAGCTGGAGCCATGAAATGTTTTTGCTAAACATTTCACTTTTTATCAAATATAGTTGCCACTTCATTTTTCTGTCAGCTCACTAATTGTTTCAGTTTTACTTAAATATACTGTTCAGTAATTATTACATTAAATATTGTTATAGTTTACAAGTTCTTCTTGTGCTTTGTATGAAGAAATCTTAATTTATAAAGTAACTAAAGCTGGTAAATATTTGCTGTAAAGTAAAAAGTAGTGGCACAGAAATACTAAAGTTAGTACCTCAAAATCATATTCAAACACAGAACTAGTGTAAATGTACTTTGTTACACAAAAAATAGTTTAGGTTTGGTGAAGTTTAGGCAACTCAAAAAACATGGTGAAATTTGCTTCTTGCTTTTATTTCTGGTGATGTAAAATTGGTGAATTGCTGCATATTTGTATAAAATCTGCTCAATATTTTTGATAGAAACTTACTGGAGGTTTAATTTCCTTGAAGAAGCAATTACTACTCACGATGAAGCAAGTATGGAACTTAGAATCAATCAAAGATGAACAAACTGTTTGCAAGCTAACAAAGTTAGCCAACATGCTAAAGGCAAATCATGCTAATGTTGCTGACCTGCAACTACAAGCCACAACAAGCTAGCTAGTGCACAACTTGGCTGGCTAACAATGTGACAAACTGTCAATGCACATCTGAGGTTTGACATCAAATAACCGTGTTTATGGTTGAGAGTGTCAATGATTATTATAATGTTTGACTGCTAATTCATGAATGTTCATTAAAAGGGGACGAATGAGTGCACAAACAGAGCATTAACACAAAACACAATCACTTGATTGAAATTTCGAAGAAGATCCACTGAAAACAAACACAACAGGTTAAGTCGTCACCAAACCAGCGATGAAATAAGAAAAACATGGGGTGAAACTGTAAATCGTGAGCTTACAGTTTTCAAGAGCACCACTGCACTTAAGCTCTTGAATTGAACATGGAGGAAGCATTTAGTGGATGAGCAAACATTTCCAGTCATACCCAACACGACAATTAGTTAACAATAATTTTTTTGGTTTAAATCAGCACAAGACATGTAAAGATATAAGATGTGTGCGTGAAGTTTTCTGTAGAGGACTTCACAACATTGACGGTAATGTTGTCGCATTGTGCAGTTAATGGTCCACTGTCACAATGGCTTGTACCTGTACTGATGACAAGCTTGTGTAGTCTGGACAGAAGGCCGGGTCCCTTTCCAAGCAAGGTCACGGTGTACTTGGTCTGAGGAGGAAGATTCTCAAACTGGAAAGAGCGAGCTGAACCAGGAAGAACCTTTTTGAAGGTTTTGTCACTTCCTGGTACAGGGTTGGCTTTTGTGCTGCTTAGGATCCTCGGACCTTGTGCAGAGACACTTTCAGGTACTCTATTTTCATCTTTAGATTCTGTTTCTTCGGTTGGATGATGCTTTGCTTCCTCCTCCTCATTGCCACCCTCTTTCTCAGAGTCTTCTTCATCTTTCCCAACGTCTCTGCTTGTCACCACAAAGTTTTTGTACTTTTCTTCCGGTGTGTCCCATATGAGCGTAAATCCATCTGAGGTCTGGTTCGTTACTCCCACATGGTCCAGAGGTTCCCTTGTGACTCCGGAAGAAGATCCATCTGATCCCGTTGGAGGTTTGGAATCAACATTTCTTGTCTGCCCAGGATTACTGTCAAACAAACCTTTTGCGGTATTATTTGTTTTTGTTTCCTCTCTCCGTTTACTCCCACTGTTGTAGCGTCTTATCTGGGCGTGATGCTGTGCGGTTGTACCTCTTGATGGTGGTTGGCGCTTTGGAAGTGGTACTGGTCTTGGCGCTTCATGTCTTGAAGCGGAGGAAGTTTGTTTGACATTTAGTCCACCTCGACTTGTAGCTCCAGTGTTTTTGCCAGCATTGACTCTCTCTTTATGGGTGTCAGAGTCAGAGGTTGGATCTGGGGTGCTAGTTGTTTCTTCTCCGGATTTAGCTGTTTGGATCGGAGCATTGTCCCATCCTTCTAGTTCGTTGATCTGCGGTCTGACAGTTGTATCATGGCCATCCATTTGGGAATGGGGAATGACTTCTGCAGTGTCTTGTTCTCCTGATTGTCTAATTTGGACTCCTTGGGTAGGCATGGGGGCATCCTGTCTTCCTGATTGGTTTTCAGGGGTATTATCGTTTTCTAATTGCATAATTTGACCTCCAACAGTACTATCTCCGTTTAGCCTTTTGTTTGGGAAAAACTTCCTCATGGGCCCTTTATGTGGGTGTTGAGGTGGTCTCAGGTTTGTGCGGGTTTTGTTTTGGAAACGTCCACCATACAGTTGCGGCCGACGGATGTAACCACCGTTGTTAGTGGGGCGATGAGAGGAAGGCACTCCACTTCCTCTGATGGTCTGATTGAACTCAGTGGACATGCTTGTCGAGGACATTCTTGTCCCAACTCTGTCTACATTCTTGGCTACTTTTGGCCCTGTATCTTCAGCTTGATAGGATTCTTTGGAAACAGGAGAAGAAGAAGTGGCTGGCAATTCAGTGGAAGATACCTGGTCCATCCTTGTATCTGACGCAGGATTTAAAGGTTGAGAGGGCGGAGGAAGCAGCCTCAAATTTGGACGTGTCCGGTTCTGAAGAGCTTCAAAGTTTGGACGACGCAGCAAGTATCCTCCCTTTGGGGGAAGACGGCGAACTGGGATTCGTCCTCTTCCTGTTGGCATCTTTTCCTGGTTTTGTTCAACTCCAGAGGATGCAGTTGTAGTTGCCCCATCTTCATCTCCACTCATATCCCTTACTGGTGCATTTACCTCAACTGAAGATTCAGGCAGCGAGGCAGATGAAGATGGTGAAAACGATAATTCACTCGTGGATGTATGCCTGGTCTCTGTCTCTCTTTTAGGGACTAGGTTCAAACGGGGAGTCGAATGGTGAGGAACTCTCAAATTTAGACGGGTTTTGTTCTGAAACAATCCTAAGTTTGGGTGCAAACGACGTATGTATCCATGCTTTGCAGGTGTGCGTTGGAAAATAGGTCCTGAGGGTGGTAGTTTTCTGTCTTCAGGTGAGGCAACGTCAGTCGCACTTTTGCGGTTATCAACATCTAGTTCATTGCTTCCAACGGAACCTGATTGATCTGAGCTGGAAAGGGATGATGACGGAGTTGATGGTGGTAATGATGATGGTGGTGACGGTGTGGATGAGGGTGATGACAGTAACAGTGTTAGTGAGGATGATGGCGCTGCTGTTGATGAAGATGGAACATGTGAAGGTGGTGCTAAAGAGGATAGGGATGATGACCGTGCTGATGATGATGAATGTGAGGTTGATGAGGACGATGACCAGGATGAGGATGGCGACAATGGCCTCAATCCCCTTAAAATCTGCTTCCTCGCTGTTTCTGCATTAACAGAGAGATTTGATGGTTTGGACAGGTGAACAGAAAAAGTTGTAATATTCAAACTGTCAAAAGTGTCCGTCAGGAGTTTGAGTAAAGGATCTGGTGAATAGTCGCGGTCCTTCTCCGCAGACGAGGGTCTCAAGTCATCTGTTTCAGAGGAACCTTGATCTGAACCCGGTGTCTTTCCTACCATCGCTGTTCCGTCCCCTCTATACCCACTGCCTTTGCCCCGATGGGGTAATCTAATGTGTGTTACTTTAACTTTGTTCATACATTTCTTCCCTTGGCTTCCAACAGTCCCAGTTGGCTCTGAAGACACTGGAGCAGTGTCGTTTCCCTGGCCCGCCTCGCCAACATCTGGTTGCTCTTTGGAGCCGACAACAACGGTTGGTTCCTCGGAGCTACTTTGTCTGTTTGTATCTGAATCGGTCCCAGACGGTACAGCTGGATTCTTGTCAACCATCCTCTCGGTGCTTGATGCCTCCACGTCCGGATCTCTCATAGACAAAGCTATTGTCCTGTCTCTGATAGTGGGGACACCTGGTTTAGGTTTTTTGGGTACAATTGGTGCCTTCTTCTTCTGTCCCATGGGGGGCTTGTTCATAGGGCCTGGGCCAAACTGTCTCCATCCAGGAACAACTCTGGTTGTGTTTAAACGGAAAGGGCCTGAGACATTTGGCTTCCTGTTCAATGCCGACCTTTCCGTGACTTTGGGCATGGTGCCATTTATCCCCATCTTTTTGCTGACTGGAGGTTTAGTTCTTGCAATCACAGAGGTTGTGGAGTCTTTGTTAGGGCCATCAATACCTCCGACTTTCACTTCCTCCTTCCTACCCTGTTGGTCAAAGACGTGAACCTCAGCTGAGGGGTTAAACTCTTGGTGTCCGTCGCCGATATCTTGTCCAGGTGCTAGCGTCAAAGCTGCCGTGGTAACCCTTGGAAAAGTCTTCCCTAAAGAAAGGAGCGAGCATTCGGATTCAACGTTAAGGTCGTCATACACTACTGCTGTTAATAATCCAGAAGAGCTCACATCTAGTAAAGGAAGAAAAGCAGTTTTAATATTCGTTAAAATAATTTTCAGGAAACCTGATTAATAGTAGTTTGTCAGTTATTTTGCAAGAGAAAACAAACAACGCAGGGCAGTAGGATCCATGTCGAACCTGCAAGGAGAAAATTGAAATATGATTAATGTTAAGCATGGACAGAAGAATTCAACATGGTGTCTGTGCGTTGAGAGGGAAATATCATGACAGCGTTCAGGAAGCAGTTTGAGGGACATTATGAATTTTCTTGCTCCTGGAGGGTTGAGGCAACACCTCGCTTCGTTACCTTTTACTGTGACGTTTCTCCGCGGACTTATGTGTTTTAAATGATGTGTTCTTTCGAATAATGAGGTGTCTGGACACAAAGTTTCACTCAGCTGAAGCAAAAGGTACTCTCACCTGAATACAATCTGGAGGAAAAACATTTACGTTCCTCAAACTGATTATGTGCAAGGTCGAAGTATCCATGATTGTTGTTTGTTTTGGAGAGTTTCTTTTAATATCAAAATTACATTGCACCAAGCTTAAAACTTAAAGAATGAGTCTGTTGTCATTCTATATTTCCTACAAATCACATTAAATAGACCAAAACTAACAATGTGTTAGTCCGTCTCGTAATACTTTCTGACTTCCTGTCATGTGGCTCTCAGCTCCAACCCCATTTGTTCCTACTGAAGACGTAAATCTTTAAAAACGCAAATATAATTTTCTCAAACAACTGGGAAATAGAAGGAAATAGTGCATTTGTTGGGGACTATTTTCAGCAGCGGATTAATCCACATTTGATGCTTGAGTGAGTAAAAGTTTTCAAGGAGTAGAAGTGGAAACGTTCCCAAAAGAAAAGAGGAGTTTTCTTAAATCAAACAACACTGTTTTTAATTTTGAAAACTATTGTGACATCTTTTGAGCTAATATAAGTTTGTTCATTGATGTCAATAGTTCAGCTAAACATTGTTCCTACTCACCTGGAGTAACCTGATTGGTTGCTGGTTTGCTCCGACTCGTTCCCTTCTCCGCCACCAGTTCGACGTCGTACAAACGCCCCGCCTCCAGCTGCCGGATGTGGGCGGAGTCCTGTCCAGCCGGGACCGTCATCTCCTGACTCTTCCCCGCTCCGTCGTTGAGCGTGACGATCAAACGGTACCTGTCGATCTCACCCTGCGACTGCTCCCATTGGACCACCGCAGACGTAGAGGTCGTCTTGACGACTCGGAGGTTGGAGGGACCAGAGGTGACTGAAGACGAAGACGAAGAAGAGTTTTTACAGCCTCCATTCTGCCAGGTAACATGTAGCTGTGGGAGTGACTCCATGGTGGAGAGTAGATACACTTAAATTAAATTTACTCTGCAGATTTGGCTCAGCTCTTCTCTTAACTTTCCAGAACTCACAGCCTCCCTGCTGCTGCCACAGATAACATCTTTCTGATGTCAGGCATTGATTCCTTATGAAAACTTAGCCACTATTACGTTAGCTGCCAACATAACTAAGCTAATGTCAAATAGCAACGCGTCGGCGGTCTTTCCTTCAACATTGTGGATGCAACCTCCAATCCAGTTGCTTTATTTCTTTTGCTGGATTATGTTGTGGATCTTTACAGACTTATCGTTCCATGTTTTGATGTTTGTTCACAAGTCGAACGTTAGGACCACTTCAACGTAGATATAAAGACTGATTAGTTTCCCAGACTGTACTTGAGAGATTCTACCCGGCCTAAGTGTGACGTAGCAAAATGGCCGCCGTTTGAGGTGAGTTATGCGCCATGAAACATGGCCTCAATAGTTTAGCAGTAAAAACTAATTAATGACACTGATTGACAACAAGATAATGAATGTTACAGACAAAATGTAAACTTTAAAACTTGCTCTTTGGGTCATTTACAGCTTTTTTATCCGGGTGTTATAATAAACAATTATCTTCTGTCTGCTGATGTTTTTGTATTTATAGGAAGGAGGAATAAATAAGGACAGCTCACGGGTCATGAATTCAGCGGAGCTCTTGGCTCCCTTCCTGCCGTCGATCTCTCCGGTGACGCCGACGGTGTATTCCTGACCGGCTGCCAGGCCCGTCTGGGTGAAGGTGGTCAGGCTGCCGTCCACCTGGACGCTTATCTGCTGGTCACTGTCCTTCTGTGTGGACCAGACGAAGAAACACAACAAATGAGAGTGAGTACAAATATATATATATATATATATATATATATATATATATATATATATAATCACACTTTGAAAAGATGTGGAGGTGCACTGCACTGAAATATGTATTCTTATTTAAGAAATAAAAACAAGGGAAAGGCTAAACAAGCCAAATATTAAGATCAGTAAAAACAATAAAGTTTTTTTTTTTTTTTTTATTGGGTTTTTTTTAAACAATTTTTGGGGGAGTTGTTCCTGTCAGAGGATGTCACATGTGTACAGATTGTAAAGCCCTCTGAGGCAAATTTGTGATTTTGGGCTTTATAAAATATATTTAATTGAATTAAAGGGAATTAGCGGCCAACAATCGAAACAAAAGATGCAGCAAAAAATGGTTCCAAAATAACAATAACCATAATAAATAAACTACAATATAAGTGTGAAGGATGCAGTGAAGTTACTTGGTAAAGCTTTTGTTGAATCTCTTCGATTTTATTTATTAATTTCTTTAAATTCATAATACATCAAGTTATCTACATCAGTTATAATTGTGAATTCACTGTATAAACAGTAATAAATCATTGTGATTTGAATACATGGATCACTCATAAGAGTCACAGAGAAGATGTTAAATAGAAGACGTGGACTTATTTCTGAACTCTGTCACATCTGATCCATCAGCAAACAAAAAGCTGAGTTCTTAAAGTGCAGCACCGTGACGGACCAGCAGAGGGAGTGTTTCCTCACTGACGGCTGATTATTAGCTCTAAACTATTGGATCAAACACATCCTGAGTAATAATAAGAACAACACACCATGATGTAATCATTATCATTAAAGTGCATGAAGAGTCTGAACAGCCTGAGTGGAAACTCTGTGCTGTCTGTAGGGCATCATGTGTGTGTGTGTGTGTGTGTGTGTGTGTGTGTGTGTGTGTGTGTGTGTGTGTGTGTGTGTGTGTGTGTGTGTGGGCGAAGACTGTATGCTGTGCTGTATTTTGTACTTTCTGCAGATTCCGGAACCTAAATGTACTGAAGCAGAAACAACAATAATCCAGAGGGGAAAGTTAACTGCACTTGAAAGTCTTCTTGTTTGTGAGTGAATGTTTGCTGCAAATCACATGTGACCACGAAAAAATAAAAGCTGCAGGAGGATGATGAGGATGATGATGATGATGATGATGATGATGTGTTGTTGTTAACAGTAAAGAGACAACAGTAGCCTATGAAGTGAAAATAAATTTAAATGTTCTTACAACTTGTTTTTAAAATATTAAAAAGAATATTTTTCTATATTCGGATTTGTGGATTTAAAAAAAATAAAGATAAAATATAATTTGTGTTTTTTTGTGATTGGTTTGAAGTGTTGTATTAATAAAGTTCATTATTATGTAATTGTCATTTTTTAAAATATATATAATTATATTTACACTTTAAATTACTTTGTAACTCAAAGATAAGTGCTATATAAATAAAAAGAATTACTATCATGATAATTTAAATATATTTATTAAATATATTAATCTCTAGAACAAGTTTTTTTCCCCTTCAGTCTGATGAGAAAACTAAACATCGAGAACCATAAACACTGCTTGTTTATTGATTACTGTCGTGTCATTTCAGACTCTGTCGTGACTCTGTGTTCAGTGAATGTAATTATCCTCAAAATATCAGTCTGCATCGCTTCACGCACTTCACACAAAGTTCTCATTTATTCTCTTTATTGTTGAAAAGCCTGGAACGTCCCCTGAATGAAACGCTTGCTCACCAGTTGCTCAGCTGGGAGCGCTGGGCTGGCGTTTCTAATGAATGGACACTAATGGCCGTGGTGGTGGCTGCCCGGTGACGGAGCCTCAGAGGTCGCTTTCATCCACTTCCACATGGATGAGGGGTGACATCATTAAAACTGGGGCCCAATCCCAGCGTCCCCCCTAAAGCCTCAAACCCTGAACCCTCAAGGACTCACTGACGTCGCCTGGTGGGTGGTTGAGTGTGAGAGGCTGTCAGGGCTCGACATGGTGTGAATATGAATGGGACATATCAGGTTACCATGAAAACGACAACAAATAAGATGTATAATTGTGAGTATTTATTGTATACTTTGTACTCTCTGATTTGAACGTCTTCAGGCTCTTTCCTCCAGATGAGGTGATTTAATATCATCTATTTATTCGTTTTTGTCAAAACAGATTCAAAGACAAAATCAAATATTTGATGAATAAATAAATAAATATTCTGATTTCATGTTTTATTTTGTTCCATCTTCCACCCTTAATGTCTTTGAGTAAATATAATAAGACAGGCTGAACACTAACACACGTGAGCCGTCCTCTTTGTTCACCTTTTTTTTTACGTCTCCATGCGTCCACTGGTTACCCCGTGTTTAACGTCACGTTGCTATGATTTGTGGGTAATTCCCTTAGGCTAAGTCAGCATCCTATGCTCCATCTTTTAACCAATAGTGGTTTTTGACCGTCTCCATCTTGGTTTTTGACTGTCTCCATCTTGGTTTTTGACTGTCTCCATCTTGGTTTTTGACCGTCTCCATCTTGGTTTTTGACCGTCTCCATCTTGGTTTTTGACCGTCTCCATCTTGGTTTTTGATTGTCTCCATCTTGGTTTTTGACCGTCTCCATCTTGGTTTTTGATTGTCTCCATCTTGGTTTTTGACCGTCTCCATCTTGGTTTTTGACCGTCTCCATCTTGGTTTTTGATTGTCTCCATCTTGGTTTTTGACCGTCTCCATCTTGGTTTTTGATCGTCTCTAAAATATTATATATATAAAAAATATAGAGCGAATGCAGGTTCAAGACACTTCAGCATTGGCTTCACTTTTCAGAACTGGGCGTTGACACTTGGTTTTAGCATGAAATGGAAATACTACTAGTAAACTACAAGTACCTCAGTTTTGTTCGACAAACTGCGGAACATTATTCATGAATCTAGTGAAGATGATTCAGTTTCAAAATGTGAATTGTTGAAACATGAGATAGAAACATGTAATATGTTTTCAATTCATTGATATAAATACATAAAATTCACAAAGTTGAATAAAATGTAGAGTCCAAACTGCATATACAGGAAATATTAATATTATTACTAATACTTATAACATTAATAATAATAATAATAATATAATAATAATAAAACATATATATATATATATATATATATATATATATATATATATATATATATATATATATATATATATATATATATATATATATATATAAATATATCTATTGGTTAAATGAAGAATTCAACAGGTTTAGTAGACGGAACATATTTAGATCATTGAATCATCCTTTTACAGCAAAATGTCCAAATGTCCTCCGGTTGTTCAGATGTTTCTGTTTTATAAGATTGTTGACTGAATATTTTGGGATTCTTGGACAGAAAAAGTAATTTAAAGACACCAACTTTGGCTCTGGGAACGTTTGATGGACAAATCTTATAATTACTTGCAGCCCCTTAAAAACTGTGAAGACGGTAATGTGAAGATTTATATTAACAGTCATCTGGAAACAATAAATATTTATGGGATGTAAACGTGGTTCATGAAACCAATTGAACTCATTTCCTTGCATCCAGATGTTCTCTCTCTTCGTTCCTCAGAGACAAACCTTCTTCTGTTGACGATCTGATCTCAGCCTCTGTTGTTGTTGTTGTGACTGTCGGTCCGGTAAACATCTCTGTCTCTCTTCTTCTTCTTCTCTCTCTCTCTGTGTCACAGCTGTGGGCCGGCGGTGACGTCGTCCTTCTGGCAGTCGCCATGTTTTTGACAGTGTTTACGCGTTTCCGTAGCAACAAGCATCCCACATCTGCATCTTTTTTCTCTCTTCAGCTCATTTCACTCACTGACTTCCTTTCTGTTTTCATTCTGAGCTTCGTCTGTTTGTTCTACCGTCTTCTATTTCATCCCCTTTTGGCGGAACGGTCGCTTTCAGAGAATTATTATTTTATTTTATAAATCATTAGATGCTTTAAGGGGAGAACACTATGTGAATATAACTAATAGTTATCACCATGGAACTTCTGCAATTCATTACTTTACATAAGCCAATTACCGTTGTGAGGAATTGTATGTATATTGAGTGTCTGTGGGGGGGTTTGAGGAATGTGCCAGCAGCGGGGGCAGGATACGTGCTGGATGAGTGAGGTGTTTGACCAGAACAATGAGTTATCAGCCAATCGTGGAGCTGATCGATAGGCTGAGGAATGTAACTTTGGGGGGACAAGAGGACTGTAGATCCGAGGAGAGGATCAGACCTCCCGGACGGGGCCTCACTTTCATGAAATTGTTATGTTTGTTTTGTTATTATTAGTGTATTCGGTTTGTAACTGTTGTGCTTCTGTAGTTATTAAATATCTTTTGATTTTAACTGGAACCAGCTGATTTTTTGCCACTGCTTTGCTGACGAAAGACGCAGCAGTGGGAGACATGCGGCCTTCCTTTGTCTAAGAGAGTTGAGAACCGAACACCGTTTGCATTACAAGTTTTCATCAGATTTGTGGTAATTTTCATACATTTACACAACATAAACAAAGCCAGGTTCAACATGATTGTTTCATTTTGTCAACATATTAGAGTCAAAGGTTTTTAAAGAGAGAATTTGGGATATCTCTTTGTATCACTACATGATTCAGAAAATACCATCAACAGCCATTCAAAAAAAATTGTTTTTGCCATGATTTTATGATTAAAACATTCCATAACTCAGGCTGTGAATGATCAGCCGGATTTCATGGGAAGGCGCAACAATAGCACGATAATTTACGGACATTCTGTGTGTCATGATGAAGTATTTTAGGCTTTGATTGTGTCATGTTAGGTGACGTTATTCCTGTGAAATGGCTGCAGTGTGGTTTAGACAACAAGACCACTTGGTTAGGTTGAGGAGGAACATCGTGGTTGGTCTTAAAATCAGTAAACAATGTAATTTAAGTAAAACAAGCTTCACAAACTTCACTAATGTGGAGGTTTTCTGGGCGCATCCAAACGAGAGGAAAGACCCAGAACTCTTCATCATTTTTAATAAATAAAGCTGATTTGCGTTTTACTACGAAAGTCCAGCAACACGAGTCAA
Organism: Cebidichthys violaceus; assembly: GCF_023349555.1. Lineage (NCBI taxonomy): Eukaryota > Metazoa > Chordata > Actinopteri > Perciformes > Stichaeidae > Cebidichthys > Cebidichthys violaceus. Next base: position 228,115 of record NW_027176957.1, on the reverse strand, counting down.
TTCCGGCTCATTAGATGCATATTAACTTCGTTCCTTTTGAAGAACTAGATCCACATTCTGGCTTTTTCAGATTGACTCCACGCTGACGTCTGTGCGGTAAATATGAAGCTAGAATAAGCAGCCGTTAGCTTAGCTTAGCATAAAGACTGGAAACAGGGGGAAAGAGCTAGCCTGGTAACAAGGTAACACCACACATTCATAATTAAGTGTTTAAAACAAGTTTTTTTGAAAGACTATAGCAACTATCTTGCTTTATATGTAAATACAAGTATGAACATGTTGATATCTTTGTGCTAAGCTAAGCTAAGCTAAGCTAAGCTAAGCAGCTGCAACCTTATATTGAATCAGACAGGTATGAGAGTTGTATGAATGTTTAAATCAAACTCTCTGCAGGTAATTTGTATTTTTGTTCTTCACTTTTCTGTCTCTGGTTTGTTTTCCTCCCTCATCTCTTCTCTCTCTGTGTTTCTCATGACCTCTCTGTGGGTTCATGAAGAAGATTACACGTCTTCATCACGTCCTCTCTCTTCACTTCCTGTCTTATTCCCTCTTGCAGACGTCCACCCGTCAATCATCGCTGACGGCTGTGGATAATTCCTGGAGTCCAGAGCCTCTCAGAGTCATTGCTGAGGTTTAACTCCCTCCACGACGTCACCGCGGGGAGATCGCCGCTCTTGTTTTGTTCGAGGTGAACGCTGTAACTGTGTGTGAAAACATGTTTGAGAGGAAGCCAGAACATGTGCGGTGAGGTGACTGCTCTGAGAGTGTGTGTGTGTGTGTGTGTGTGTGTGTGTGTGTGTGTGTGTGTGTGTGTGTGATGCAATCCAAAGCAGTGACTTGGTTTCTTTTCATCTCAGTGACGGATTTGATTTCAACTGATTTAGAAAGTGAAGTTGAGTCTTTTCTTTGTTCTCTCACAAATACCAACGCAATTAGTCATTTTCCGATTCTTTAATGCCTTCTGCCGCTGAGTGATCGCACATGTTTGAAGTCTGATGAACGAGTGAAGCAGAGGTTACTGGTTTACGGAGCCTCGATGAGGGCTCAACACTTGCTTTTAAGAGCGGTTGCCAGGCAACCAGGCATCAACTTTTAGATTGCCGGAACTGAAAATATGTTTTCCATTTGAAGTCACTTTACATTTTGAGTAATTAAGACACTGTGAAGACGTACACCAGCTAAATGATGAACACGTGACATGTATACATGTCTACAGCTCAAAGATGTCGGGATACTTTTGTTCCTTTTTGTTTGTTTGTTTAGGTTCATCAGGTTTTAGTTTGTGATGTTGACGCTGTAGTTGAACTTTTCACCCCAAAGTCAAATTACTTAATTAGCTTCATCGTTGTTTTTAAAAACAGATGATTGTGCACACGCAAAAAAAAAGAAGTCTGATTCTGACTGTAACTGTCACTAATGCAACAAATAATAAAAATGTATTCATTTTGTCTGTCTCTATTATGTGTTAGAAACTGGTTGCCACTAATGGCAAGACTTGGAAGCAATTAAAGGTTCTAAACAAGAGATTGGGAGCATTTTGATTGCCTCTCAACGGCTCTCAACATGGCGACGGCTTAGCCGGCGGCTAACAGAGCTAACAGAGCTAACAGAGAGGGTTTCTGCTTTTACATAAATGCATGAGTAATAATAATCTAATGCTACAATATATAAGAGCAGGAAAGTCACAGTTAGAATACTTTTGACTGATTATACTAACATACTTCTACTGCAGGAACATTTCCACAGTGTTTTAGTACTTTTGCTGAAGTAAAGGCTCTAAATACTTCGTCCCTCGTTGGTCTTGTTCGTCACAAACTCGGCTGGAGTTGTCGATCTGCCCCCTGAGTGATGTGATTCCTCTTAAACAGACCTTGTTGCTACGTTGCAGTGGATGTTTGTCCAACAGAAGCAGAGAGGCGGATGATTTGATGAGGTTTGTGTTGCCAACGCGACACACCCTCTCTGCCTGTTCAACGATCTGTTTGGTTCCTGAAGGTCGGACGAGTGTGAATATATAAAGATCTGGCTTTAGAGAGCAGCGATGTAGGAAATGAAAGAAGAGAGATGAGGTGTTTGTGGGTGCCGACTACTGATTTCATCCAACTGCAGTATTTGGCAAGTTTGAACAAAATACCCAAAATCAGGTTCAAACCTACAGCTGGTCTTCTATCAAGTCAAAGAGACGTTTCTTTAAAAAGAGGATTTAGAGAGAACCCAAGTCGTATAGGATGCTCATTAAGTTCTCAGGAACTTCACATGTGTGTTTATAGACTCAGTGACCTGCGTCATAATCTTTGATGGATTACTGAGATGGCCGACCAAGCAGAGGACCAGGGACCTTCACCGACAAAATGTGACGTACCAACCAGGGAGAGTCACAAAATGACCAAAAAGAAACACAAAACAACTACAAAGAGATGAGAAACAACTACAAAGAGATGAGAAACAACTACAAAGAGACACAAAACAACTACAAAAAGACACAAAAGAACTACAAAGAGATGAGAAACAACTACAAAGACACAAAACAACTACAAAGAGACACAAAACAACTACAAAAAGACACAAAACAACTACAAAGAGATGAGAAACAACTACAAAGAGACACAAAACAACTACAGAAAGACAAATTACCACAGGGAGACACAAAAGAAGTACAAAAAGACGCAAAACAACTACAAAAACCAAATAACAACTACAGAAAAACACAAAATGACCTGAAATAGATTCATTCATTAATGGATCACTAATTTACTGACATTTTCATTTAGTTTTTTACAAGTTGGAGAAGGTTTTTTTTTCATTTTTCAGCATTATTCCATATTTTCACATACCTTTTAACTGTAAACAAAACACAAATTATTAAATTATATAACTATATAATATATAATTCGTAATGCACTTTTAAAAGTAATTATTGTACACTTTTTATTATTATTGTTATCTTAGAATTACAAGAATACAATAAAGTTGAATTAAGCTTTTGTTTAGATTATTTTGTGCTGATTTATTTTCTGCTCCTTGTTGGCTTTGCTTTCATTTCTTGGTTCATCTGCACATTCAGACTTTATTCATTCATTGAATTTTGTTTTAAATAGTTGAAATAAAGTTAAAGAGGTAAAGTAAAGACGCTTTGAGGAGATCCGGCTGCAGCCTGTGTTTCATATTTCGGATGAAATCTCAAGTGTTTAGCACAAACATGTGAGGACAGAGCTGCTGGTTTAGATGAAGATGAAACAGTTAGTCAGAATTTATAAACTTGGCCTTTTGATCCAAACATCAAGAGGACTCGGTATTCTTTTCCAGGGAAGAGACGGATTTGTTGTTGTCATCTTGAGTCTTCCAGGGGGTCACTTTGAATTTGTATTTATTTTTCATCGTGTTCGTCTTGGAGAACAAGTCTAGTCTAATCTGATCTGATTTGATTTGATTTGATTTGATTTGCAACACAGAAATGACTTTGTTCTTGAATAAATAATCACACAGCCTTGTGGTTGTTATTATGACATGCTTTGAACCACTGAAACTTTTGCATTTTTGAAGTTTTAAATGTTTTAAAACAGATTTTTGGTGGATGACAAAAATAGGAGATAGAAATGATGCTAAAAGGACAAATTTACAGTTTTATCTGTGTCTATAATATACCTTTATATAACATAAAGGTATATTATAGATTGTAATCTAAGTACTTTTGTTGCCTAAACTGAACTGAGTTTGTTTCCTGTGAAGAAGGAAGTTTACTTTGAAAAGACTGTATTCATTGTTGCTGTTATAACTTGTTGCTGGACTTAAAAAATGGGAAGTACCTTTTTGTAAAATATCATATGAACCGTTGCAGACAGTAAAGGTTGTTTAAGGCGATGATCAGCAGTTCTTGTGTTCAGACTGCAGACTTCATCGGCATGTTTGAAAGCTCCTTGAGGAGAAGTTCATCCCGTTTGAGGCCTTCGACCCCCTGAGCAGCTCTGAATGCTGGGACATCAGGACGCTGAGAGAGCAGACGTCTGGTCGTTCTGGTGCTGAGCCACAAATACATCTGCTGCCTGCATTACATGTAGAAGTATTGAGAAGTATATGTGTGTGTTGTTTATCCTTGTTTGCCCTGTTTACACCTCGTTGTTTGACAGATCACAAACAGTGTGAAGTGTGAATCCTTCCTTCCCTAATTCTTCCCTAAAGAGGGCGATTAATGACGATTAGAACCATTGCACCCAACAACAATAAATACATAAATAAATACATGTCGGTGACGACAGGAGACGTAAACAAAGGCTGAGTGAGTTAATGAAACACACTGTATGAGAGAAAAGAGGAGGAAGGACAACATCTGCATGTCGTCAGGAGGTTGGTACCTGGCTGGTGAAGGTGAGGTCGTACGTCTCGTACTGGACTCCAGGTGGAGTCCAGAGCAGAGTGACGGAGGACTCCGTGACGTCTCTGGTGCTCAGCTGAGAAACCCCCGACATCACTGGAGAGAGACGGAGTAGTGTTATTTATTTAATTATTAATATTATTAATGTATTTAATTATTAGTATTATTTATTTATTTAATTATTAGTAATATTTATGTATTTATTATTAATATTATTTATGTATTTAATCTTTAGTATTATTAATGTATTTATTATTAATATTATGTATGTATTTAATCTTTAGTATTATTAATGTATTTAATCATTAGTATTATTTATGTATTACATTTTATCATGAATTAATTTATTTTATTTTATTGTTACTATGATCATATTTATTGTTATTGTTAGCATGTAACACACAACCATGAAATTAAAGATACAAATTCTGATAATATGTATTTGACAATAAATATATAAATTCATGTAAAATCGTTCATAAATCATGAAGGACAACTGGTGTGTTTATTTCCATTGTGTAGTTTTATAGCAGTTATTAATGTTGATATAAATGTAGACTGAATAAAACTGCGTTTTCAGAAACCACTTGAAAGACAAAATGATCAAATGATCAAATCATTCCTGCAACAGTTTCCACTTCCTGTCTGTGAGACCAGTCGGGTCCAAACGCGGATCTATGTTCACTAACGTGTGGTTAAGTACATGACTCCGCTTCTCTCTCTGTCATTGGCTGGAGCCGCTCCATCCTAGCGCTCTCATTGGCTGCTCACGATGCAGATCATTAACATAAAGTCAGATCAGATCAGGGTTTATTTTCCCCTCCTGAGTGTGTGGATGAGGTTTCTGTCCCCCGTGTCTCGTTGTCTCTCAGTGTGATCCATGCAGTGGAACAAATGAACCAGCGGAGCTCCTTCGCTGCTCAAACTGATGAATTTATCAGCGTTTGGCGTCGAATCGGCAGCCGTTTGCCGACTCGCACCAAAACGATAAAATAAACCGCTCGACCTGATCCGCTGCTTGAAATAGAGATGAAGATGTTTTTGTCATTAAGGGTTTGATCCAGACCAGGTTCGGGATTTGGGAGCTGAGCGGGGCCTCGGTCCAGATTAGTGAGAGGAAGCTGAACGTCTTTGAGATTTAAACAACAATAATAAAGAGTACATTTAGCTGGAGAAGGAGGAGAACTCTCTCAACTCAAGTAAGTACAAGTACCTGAAAAATGTACTTAATGTTATTTAGGTAGAGCAGAGAGTTGTCGTACTTTTGCGTGTCAATGCGAGGTATAAATGCATGAATTGGGATCGGACTATCCAGACCACATTTGGTGACCGCAATGAAGTTTAAAGATCATCTTACTAATTTGCATATTGAGATCCGCTCAAGCTGCAGGAACAATCGATATGATGAGATATCGATGTCTTCGTTAAGGCTTCTGTGTTTTGATGGGTTTGACTCACCGGTGTCACAGTTGGGTCCCGTCATGCCCTCCTCACATCGGCTGCAGTCCGGTCCGGTGAACCCTCGCCGGCAGACACACCTCCCTTTGACGCACCGCCCCTTATTGTTGCAGTTACCGGGACAGCCTTTGGCGCCGCAGTCCGGCCCGGCGAAGCCCGCGTCGCAGACGCACTTCCCGTTCACGCACTTCCCGCGGCCGCTGCAGTCTTTGGGACAAGCTTTACCGGAGCAGTCCTCCCCGGCGAACCCAACGTCGCAGACGCACTGTCCGTCGACGCAGCGCCCCCTGCTGTTGCAGTTTCCCGGGCAGGATTTGTCGGCGCAGTCGTCTCCGGCAAAGCCGCTGTCGCAAACGCATCTGCCGTTCACGCACCGGCCGCGGCCGCTGCAGTCGTTCGGGCACGTTCTTTCGGAGCAATCCGGTCCGCTGAATCCAGCGTCGCAGACGCACTCTCCGTCCACGCAGCGCCCCCTGCTGTTGCAGTCTCCAGGACAGCGTGTCTCAGAGCAGTCCGGGCCGGTGAAGCCGCTGTCGCAGACGCATTTACCGTTCACGCACCGGCCGCGGTCGTTGCAGTTATCAGGACAGGCTTTTTTAGAGCAATCCGGTCCGGTGGATCCAGGATTGCACACGCAGCGCCCGTCCACGCAGCGCCCCCTGCTGTTACAGTTTCCAGGGCAGCTCGTCTCAGAGCAGTCCGGGCCGGTGAAGCCGCTGTCGCACACGCATTTACCGTTCAGGCACCGGCCGCGGTCAGCGCAGTTGTTCGGACACGTCGCCTTGGAGCAGTCCGGGCCGGTGAACCCAGGATTGCACTCACACTTCCCGTTAACGCAGCGCCCCCTGCTGTTGCAGTTCGCCGGGCAGGATTCGTCCGAGCAACCTGGACCGGTGAAGCCGGCGTCGCACACGCACCTGCCGTTCACACACCTGCCCCGGTCGCTGCAGTTGTCGGGGCATCCCGTCCGCGAGCAGTCCGGTCCGGTGAAACCGGGGTCGCACGCGCACTGTCCGTTCACGCAGCGTCCGTTGTCGTTGCAGTTTCCGGGACAGTTGGACTCGCTGCAGTCCGGTCCGTGAAACCCGGGGAAGCAGACGCATTTCCCGTCCACGCAGCGGCCCTGATCGCTGCACTCGTTGGGACATCCGCCCTCCTCCGGTTTGATGGAGCAACCTGCACCTGAAGCAGGGGGACGGGGGACAGACGCGTTAGACAAGGGAGAGGACAAAGACGGATGTAAAACACTTCGTGCTCCTGAGAAGAATTATTATACTTTTATGCAGGATTTTTACATTCCAGCATTCTAGATTGGTAGCAGATTTTTTAAATTCAACATTCCGACTTGAAGTGCTTCTTTAAAGCTGGTTCTGACATTTGGATTGTTTTAAAGTGTCAAAAATCCCCCAAAACGCAGGAACCCACTGATCCAGAGTCTAAAGATGTGAACGTCACCCTCGGGCCTCAGTGACAGAAGCTTTGGTTTGCTGCAGTTTATTTGTAGAGATTAATGTAAAACATGTATCTTCAAACTTCTTACTGTTTTAAAAAAAAAATCTGTGTGCGTGTGTGTGTGTGTGTGTGTGTGTGTGTGTGTGTGGGGGGGGGGGGGGCTCTAATCCTTTCTAATTAGAGTGCAACTTGCTTTGCTAATTTCAGGGAAGGAGAAGGAGACTGAGATCACACTGGGCAGCGAGCTGAGGACACGGACACACACACACACACACACACACACACACAGTTAGCTCATGCTCTGAGCTCTGCCAGGTTATAATGGGATCATTATGACGGAGGACGTGAGTAAAATAATTTAACTGACAGCACAGTCACAAGTAGAAATACTCAAGTACAAGTGGGAGGTAATTAAATAGGATTATTTGATGACGTAAAGATGACTGAACGGGCCTACCGGGTACAGGTCCAGAGGCCCAAAGAGTAAGGGGAACCCGCCAGACTTTACCAACAAAATATCACTCAAAGAGACGCAAAACAACTACAAAGAGACGCAAAACAACCACATAGAGACACTAAACAACCATAATGAGACACAAAACAACCACAAAGAGATGCTAAACAACTACAAAGAGATGTGAAACAACTACAAAGAGACACAAAACAACTACAAAGAGACACAAAACAACCACAAAGAGACACAAAACAACTACAAAGAGATGTGAAACAACTACAAAGAGACACAAAACAACTACAAAGAGACACAAAACAACCACAAAGAGACACAAAACAACTACAAAGAGACACACAACAACCACAAAGAGACACAAAACAACCATGAGACACAAAACAACTACAAAGAGACACAAAACAACCACAAAGAGACACAAAACAACTACAAAGAGATGCTAAACAACTACAAAGAGACACAAAACAACTACAAAGAGACACAAAACAACTACAAAGAGACACAAAGCAACTACAAAAAGAGGCTAAACAACTATAAAGAGACACAAAACAACTACAAAGAGACACAAAACAACCACAAAGAGACACAAAACAACCATAATGAGACACAAAACAACTACAAAGAGATGCTAAACAACTACAAAGAGATGTGAAACAACTACAAAGAGACACAAAACAACTACAAAGAGACACTAAACAACTACAAAGAGACACAAAACAACCACAAAGAGACACAAAACAACTACAAAGAGACACAAAACAACTACAAAGAGACACAAAACAATCACAAAGAGACACAAAACAACTACAAAGAGATGCTAAACAACTACAAAGAGATGTGAAACAACTACAAAGAGACACAAAACAACTACAAAGAGACACTAAACAACTACAAAGAGACACAAAACAACCACAAAGAGACACAAAACAACCACAAAGAGACACAAAACTACTACAAAGAGACACAAAACAACCACAAAGAGACACAAAACAACTACAAAGAGATGCTAAACAACTACAAAGAGATGTGAAACAACTACAAAGAGACACAAAGCAACTACAAAGAGACACAAAACAACTACAAAGAGACACAAAACAACTACAAAGAGATGCTAAACAACTACAAAGAGATGCTAAACAACTACAAAGAGATGTGAAACAACTACAAAGAGACACAAAGCAACTACAAAAAGAGGCTAAACAACTATAAAGTCCTGTAGGAGGTCGGGCTCATTGTCTCATAATCTGCCTGTGATTGACGAGTTATTTTGAAAATCAATCCTTAACTCTCTGATGATATTGATTCCATTGCAGCTGCATGTTTGTTACATTTAATCATAATATAGTTCTGTTGGTGGATTGGATGTTTTCTGTTTTCTCGTGTTTGGTTGGGAGGGTTGAGCTCATTCTTCTTTTGAACTTTTGTTTTTGTTTTCTGTTGTTGATTCCTTTGTTTTTTAATGTTTACTTTAAAAAGAAAAACTAAGGAATGAGAGTCTATTTTTACAAGAATCTAAATATTTTATTCATTTTTTCATCTGTCGGCTGCAGCGGCAGGTCACGCTTCAATGCTGTGTGTGTGTGTGTGTGTGTGTGTGTGTGTGTGTGTGTGTGTGTGTGTGTGTGTGTGTGTGTGTGTGTGTGTGTGTGATGCGTAGATGAGGCAGTGGAACAGAAGAAGCAGCTACAGGCAGAAACAGTGAAGTAATGTGAACACATAACACCGATTGGCTGAAACAAAGACATGTGCAGGCGGTCGTGATGAAGAAGAGTTTCAGTGACTGTGAGTCAGAGCCAACATGTATCGATTTATGCTTCATGTTAATACAATGTGTCTTAAAGGAGCAGCGCCGTCTTTTATTCACTTCCTGTTTTACATCCTCGTTATTGATTATTATTATTATAATGAGGTACTTGATTATGAATTGATTTTGTTTGAACTTCTTCTTTAGCTTCTTTAGCACTTTTAGGCTAAACTTATAGAAAATAATAAATGACTGGATCCTTTGTTATTGTCTCTAACTGAGTTAAATCCACGATGTTGTTTGGAACTAAATGGGAGTTTGGGAGATGTTTGGCTTAAATTATCCAAAAACATCTTCATTGATGATGCGTCAAAATTAACATAAAAATGCTAACGGCACCATGCTAACATGCTCACAACGCTAACAAGCAGGTTCAACATCTAGGTTTAGCATGTTAGCATGCTAGCACTAGCGATAACCACGGCTGAGGCTGATGGGAATGTCTGCAGAAAACTTAAAAAACGTCAATATTCTCATTCTTGGTTGAAACTATTCGACGGACACACATATCGGCCACGCGGTGGCGCTGGAGGGAATCGCCAAAGTCTTTAAGATTCGTCCTCTGGGGAACGTGAACGTCTGCGCAACATTCATCTACAGAAGTTGAAATAATTCAGTCTGGACCAAACTGACGACAGAAAAAAGGGGGAATTTTTTCAGCAAACAAGGAACATTCAGTGTTTACACAACACATGTTGCTATAAACACATGCTGCGCAGCACAGTAACAACACAAAAAACAGCTGTGTCAATCAGACTGTTAACAGATCCAGTAAGAGTCTAGACTGGTTTGTTATGTTACTGATATTAAAGGAATTGAGAGAAGATGTGTTTGTATTTGTTGTCATGGTGAATATGGTCAGATTAGGATCACCATCATTTATTTATTATTACTCAAATCTCTTATTAATTATGTCCTAATAACTTCATGTTGCAAGGTTCCACTGTGTGTTAAGGCGAGCGTGAACATGACATGACAGACGTCACAGACGTCACAGACGTGGTCGTTTTTATTTACACCATCAGCAGAACGACACAGTGTTAAGTGGTTTTTATAGTGGACCTCTCCACTGAAGATCACAGGACCCCTGAGGGACCCCAGGCCTCAGTTTGACTCCCAGTGGTCCAGACAAACACACATCAATCAGACACACACTCTTCTGCTGTTTCACATGAGAGATTTATGTATTTGTGTTTTCTCCTGCGCTTTGTGAGACGGGCGAGGCTCAGCTACAAAAACATGACGTCAAATAAACACGATGTTAAACTCAAAAATACCACGAAAGAATACTTGATGTATTGAACTACTTCTTATTTTCTACATCCAGCAGTTACACATCAGCATGACCGTTACGTCTTTGACTTTATGTCCACTGATGAACGTCAGTCCGGTATTCTCTCTCCTTTAGCTCCGTTTTTGGTCTCCACCACCTCCTGAGGGAAACATCTGTCTCTTTAGCTGCTGAATGCTCCTCTACGTTCTCCAGCTGGTCTCTAACGGAGTCTGTCTGCTGTTTGCTGCTCAGCAGGTCGTGAACAGAAGCTTCCCGTCTGGGACCGGTCTACTTTCTGTTCCCAGAGTCAGGACTAAACACGGAGAAGTAGCGTTCAGTTCTTCTGCTCCACACATCTGGAACAAAGTCCCAGAAAGCTGCAGGTCTGCTGAGACCCTCAGCTCCTTTAAATCCAGACTGAAGACTTTTCTGTTTGCTGCTGCCTTTGATTGAACCACATTCAAGGATTTTAATCAATTTCTGCATTTTACTACTGTATTTTATTTATTACACTGCACTGTTTTTAGCTTTTTAGTGTTTTAATAATGACTGTTTTTAATGTTTCAATGAATGTTCTTAATTGTTTTAAAATCTCCTTTTCTTTTGCTTTATGTTTTGATGCTTTTAATGGTTTTATGTGAAGCACTTTGAATTGCCTTGTTGTTGAAATGTGCTCTACAAATAAACTTGCCTTGTCTTCCTGCAGCTTTTATTCTGAAGACGACGCTGTGAGAGCGTTGAGGGAGCGAGAAGCTGCAGATTCAGCAGATTAATCTTGAGCATTTCCACATCAGTCGCCTCTTTAACTCTTGTTGCTAATTTAGAAATTAATATTTAAAGTTAGCTCTGGTGTCGACCTGTCAATCAGCATGTAGCCCCGCCCCTAAATCATCCCCTCTTTATGGTCTGTGTGACTCTAAATGGAGCATAATGTACTAAATGAACATCATGCTGTATTGAAGAAGACTGTAAACTAGAGATTGAGACCATAAACTCATGTTTACAATGTTTACTGAGGGAATAAATCTAGAGAGAAGTAGAGTCATTTTAGACTAGACTTCTATACAACCAGAGGAGTCGCCCCCTGGTGGACACTAGAGAGAATGCAAGTTAAGGACACCAACAACACGACTAAATACACGTACTCATTAGTTTTCAGCTGAACTCAGCAGTTTCAGGTGTTGAGTTACTCTGAACTTTTACCTTTGCTCTCCTTGGAGGTGCAGCAGCCTCCTTCAGGTCCTCCACATTTCTCCCTGAGGGACGACACCTCCCTCTCCAGCCCCTCCAGACGCTCCCTCAGGGCAACAAAGTCCGTCTCGCATCCGCAAGACCCGGATCCAGAACCGGAACCAGAACCCGACGATGGAACCAGTTTGATCCGATGGGTCAGGACCAGAGGGGAACCGGGGTTCAGGTCGATTTCTTTACCTGAGAGAAGAACCAGGTCGGATTAAAAAGACACGGGAGGAGAACTGTAGATGATCTGAGAAGTTTTAAGGAAAGAAATGTGTTTTTGGAAGATGTCAAACTATAATGAAATAAATAAAACCCGTTGTTTACCTCCCTGGCTGTCAGGTGAATCCCCCTGAGTGACGCAGCCCTCAGAGATCACCACCTGCAACAAGGACAATGGATCCACTTCAATCTCAAAGTCCCCAGTGCAAAGCAGAATAAATCATTTATTTATTTTATTTTATTTAAAAAAATAATATATATAATAATAAAATTAAATAAAATTAAATACATTTTATTTTTATTTGTTTCATGCTGGGACAGCATTTCAAAAGTAATATATTATAGAATAAAAATAAATAAATATTGAATTAAAATAAAATAAAATAAAATCCAAATAAAATAAAGTAAAATAAAATAAAGTAAAAAATAAAATTAATAATAAAATGAAATAAAGTAAAGTAAAGAAAATAAATAATAATAAATAAAATAAAATAAATCATATATTTGTTTTATGCTGGGACAGCATTTAAAAAAATATTTTTGCTAATTTTTTTTATAAAAGTTATATATTATAGAATTAAAAAAATTTAAATAAAATAAAATAAAGTAAAAAAATAAATAAATAAAGTAAAATAAAATAAAATAAAATAAAAAGTAAAATAACCATCAACTCACCTTGATGGAGTCCTCCTTGGCGTCCCTCGGCGTCCTCTGACCTCTGACCTGTAGCTCGTTGGATGGGGTCAGGAGGGCCGGAGCAGCCAGGAGGAGGACGAGGAGGAGGGGGGGGATGAAGGGAAACATCGCTGCGGTCAGACCAGGAAGAAGCTTCTCGGGTTGTTTAGAGAAGAAGAAGAAGAAGAAGAAGAAGAAAAAGAAGAAGAAGAAAAAGCTCAGGAAGTGTGAGCTGAGTGAAGCTGATTGTTTCAACGACGAACGGATCAGAAGAAGCTGAGCTGCAGGTGAAAGAGGTCAGTCAGATCCCACAGAGGTGATGACATCTACCGGCTGAGCTCCTTCTGGAAAACAGAAAACAAACATTTAAATCCACCTGAAACAGACTCTTCAGTCGCAATCAGCACAAATGAGTCATTCTATTTTAATATTTGAATTCTATGTTTTTGTAATAAGAGTCTCATCTTAAACTCTGCAGCATCAATTATAAACAACAAACAGCATCAAGCCAAACAAGCGTTCGATCAGAGGCTCCACTAGCGGTCAAAAGTAATCTGTTACTTTTTAAATGTAAACTGTGTTTCATAGCGAAACACTTGCAGTATTTATAGAGAATCTGACACGTTATTATCAAAGTACAGGAGCTTTCCCTGCAGCAGACATTCGGTAGCGGAGCGAATCCACCGATACGAGTCAAACCCTGAATGATGTAAGCGGGTTTCCCCCTCGAGAGGTTTACAACCAGAGCCGCTTTAATGCTTCTACTGCGTCTGCTCCACCCGATTCACACGGCCCACAACAACAGCAGTCTGTGAACGCATCTCTGATTGTTTGAGTGAAACACGGGTCGCAGTAGAAGACACTGAAGCGCTCTCCGAGGGCCCTTCTAGTTTGTTATTGTGCACATGTTCTATGCGCGGAACTGGATTTGTGTTTAGAACCCAGAGAGTTCTGAACACTGTGGATCTCTTGCGCTTCATTTAAAGGAAACGGTGTCTGGGAGTTGGCGCCATCTAGTGGTGACGTTACAGATTGCAAACGGCTGAAAACTCCTCCGCTAACTCCTCTGTTTCCAAGACAACGGGAAGCAGTGGTGGACGTGGAAAGAACTTAAAAGAACTTCTCTTATTCACATGTTATCATAATATCAGCGATTAATATTACATTCTGAATTCATACAGGAAAGAAAAGAGTTTTTGACTTAAAACCAATTTCTCTTCATTTGATTCCATTATTATTACTAGTTAAATGTTAATTATTTACACATGTCACAGCCTTCGTCTGAACAGGACGTGAACTATGTATTGAAATCAAAATGGTAAAACTACGAAATAATAAAAAAATACTAGAAACCTCATTTAAGAGCTGAAAATATTCAGAGACACAAAATCATAATTGATGCACAAATGGAGGTTTTCTCCCTCGTGGTTCAATTTTCAATGTTTTGAGTATTAATTTGTTTCGGATACTTTTCAATTACCTTATTTAAAATTCTTACAAAGACAGAAGCTAAGCGTAAACCAGCCTTCAGGCTCCCTCACGGTGAAGCTGCTCACAGGTGACCTGTGCTAATCAGACGTGACCCGACACACTCGGGGTTCAGCATCTGCAGCTTAACTCTCACCTCCGTCTCTATTGACTTCAATGGGAGCAATCAGCTTGTAAATACCTGCTGAAGACAGCTGCTCCAGCTGGACCCCTCGGAGGAAACGCGAGAGGGCAACGGAAGGTCCCTGAACGCACCGTAAAGACTTTCCCTCCCTGCCGCTGGTTTGCATTCGTCCCGTTTCAGCTTCAGAGGCCAAAATAAACTCCTTCAGGGCGGCTCGTTGAAACACACACTCGCTTCACGCAGTGAGGAAGTGACGCCTGGAGGCATCTAGATGTGAGGCTGTGAGCTTTTACTAATTATTTATACTGTTTGCAGAAGTTTAACTATCAAATGAATCTCTAACTTGCTTTAGAAACACCTAACTTCAGTTTCTTTCTGTTCCTTTTGATCACATTATAACTCACAAACAAACAGACCATTGGTAGGAGATTAAGACTTCCCGAGTCATTTTCTCACAGACTTCTATACGACCAGAGGAGTCGCCCCCTGATGGACGGTAGAGAGAATGCAGCTTTATTAACACGAAGCTTTGACTTCACTCTTCAGAACCGGAGGCTTGAATTCGGACGTTTTGGTCAAAACAAGGTTTGTCTGCATCGCAGGTCGATGGCGTGTTACGATGCCTTGATTGGTTGATAGTGATGTAATGATGACACGCCCCTCGTTAAGGAGCATCAATGACTCAGTGAGTGAAGTCTGAGCAGCCAGACGGAGACTTTCACACCAACAACACACCACGAAGAAACAGAAGCTCACAACGTTTGTGGTTTTCACATCAAATTACAGAATAAATGAAAAATACAACATGCAAACATACAATGTCTTCTCCTGATATTAATGATTTACTGGAAATGTTTGCAGATAGAATTCAATCAACTGTTTAATTAAACATTTTATCACGTTGCTTTAAATTGCAGAAATCTCTAAAATACCAGTTTTGACTCATTATGGGATATTAAGTGCAGCTTGATGGAAGCATAAAGCTGCAACATAACTAAACAGTTTCTGCACTTTTTATTTCCTTTATTTAATTTGTGCAAACGTTTCTCTGTTTCTGTTCTGCTGTATTTGTATTGAATGCGTTGAAGCAGGAGCCTGAAGATGAAGAAGGTGAATCCACCTGACAGTGCAGTGAAAACATCATCTCAACATCTGGAGGAACACTGGTTATCAAATGACAACAACTCTCTTGTTTTAGTCATTATCTTCTGTTTTGATTGATATTGATCAGACTGAAATGTGTGGATCTCACACAAGATACAGAAACAATAACAAGATGATTGCATGACGAGAACATTCACTTTTTATGATTAAATAAAAACTCTCTTTCACTCACAAAAGTTGAAATTCTTTTCTGAAAGTAGTTCATATTTTCTGTTCGGTGCAGAATATTAAACATATTGTTTTGTTCCCAAATTGTTTCAGCTGTAATCGACTTAATTTGCGAATGTCTCCTCATGCATATTAAAGCAGCGTCCATAACATCGGTGAAGTTATTATAAGATCCCCAATGATCGTGAGTGAAGGAGAATGTGAAGAAGCATCCTACCTGCTGTGAGCCGGCTGACGTTCTCTGTGTGAAGCTCTCATTGACTGACCGGCAGGACGAGAGGGATGGACAGAGAGAGAGAGAGAGAGAGAGAGAGAGAGAGAGGGAGGGGGGGGGGGGGGGGGGGAGGAGAGAGAGAGAGGGGAGGAGAGCTGTAAAGTTTTCTCATACTTGAAGAATTTGTCCTCCCTCTCCTCCTCCTCTCCGTCTCTCTGATGTAACTCTATGTGCTTTACAGGTCCCAGTTGGGCGGAGGATTTGCGATGGAAAACATCTGAATTTTTAAATGTTTTTTAGGGTAACCTAGAGGCCGAAAGATCTTTAATGTGTCCGTGACGTCAGAGACACACTCGCTCTCTCTCTCTCTCTCTCTCTCGCATCGGTTTCATTGTGATGCCGTCTGTTCACGGCGGAGCGGCTCCACATTTGGTTGCCTTCTGTCTGGTTTTGCAACGCATCGCTGAGACCTGAAACACTCAGGTTGATGCTGCCACGTTAGGTCTGCGTGGTTTCTGACAAACATCCGGACCACATGATGCACAAAGCTCACGCGGGATCATGGACGGATTACTGAGCAGGTCTACGGGGGAACTCCAGGGCCAGAGCCTCAGTTTGAAGTTACTGCCAACAGTTCGTGTTGGAAATCTGCAAAGAGGCACTAAACTACCAACAAAAGATGCCAAATATGAACAAGAGAACGAATCGACCACAAAGATGCTAAAAGTCTACAAAGAGACGTTTTTGGTTCTTGGTTTAAAGTCGTCCCCGTCTTGGTTTTCGACGGTCGCCATCTTGGTTAATGGCTTTCATGAAGTGAAAACACAGTGAAAGAGTTAAAGTTTTAAGAAAAAAACACGAACAACTCCCAGACAGGACAACGCCGAGGTAGAGACCTGTCAATCAGCGTGTAGCCCCGCCCCTAAATCATCCCCTGCTTTATGGTCTGTTTGACTCTAAATGTTCCATAATGTACTAAATGAACATCATGCTGTATTGAAGAAGACTGTAAACTAGAGATTGAGACCATAAACTCATGTTTACAATGTTTACTGAGGGAATAAATCAAGAGAGAAGTAGAGTCATTTTAGACTAGACTTCTATACAAGAGTCGCCCCCTGGTGGACACTAGAGAGAATGCAGCTTTAACTTGTCAATCACTAATAAAGCACTTTGAATTGCGTTTGAATTATTTGAAAGGTGCTATTCAAATAAAACTTTATTAACTTGTTCATTTGGTCTCTAAATAGTTGCAGGTTCATTTTCAGTCCATCTGAACTCGTTAGTATTAACATCATATCTCCAGGATGAATATGAAATGTTCAACTTTATTATCTATTAAGTTTACGACTCTGAACTCCGTCACCTGAAGCTCTTCAGTCCGTCTCCTCGTCGATCGACTTGTTTATTTCAGCGTTGCTTCAAACTGCACTGAAGAGCTGAAACGTTCTCGTCTCGACTGCTTCTTGGATTGTCTGAAACGGTTTCACGTCGGCTCCGCTGCACATTGTGGGCTCCGGGTTCACTGATCCGGTTTACGGTCCTCTTTACGAGTCCTCTCTGCTCCCTCTGGCTGCTCTCCAGACAGAAGCTGCATTCTTCACTCGCTGAGCTGCATCACGTCCTCCGGTTACTGCTGACCTTCTATCAGCTCTGAGAGGTTGTGAAATCAAGAGAGTGAATATGTGGGGGAAAAATCCACGTAAAAATACATTTATATTCTAAATATGCTCTTGTATAGTCATTATGTTTGATGCATTTCACAAAAAACGAATTATTAATCAAAACAAATGAATATTAACAAAAACGTTTAGTCAGCCAGGATGTTTTTGTTCATCTTGAATTTTCTATAATAATAATAATAATAATTATTATTATTATTATTAGCAGCAGATCAGATAAACATGAATATCCAACAAAAGACGACACAATAAAACGATGAACAAAATAAAATAAGACACTCACAGTTGATGTACAACAGGTGCATCAACTTTTTTCCATAAATTTGAGAAACTTACAATATATAATGTTCAAGATATTTAGTCAACATATGACAAATTGTTCATCCTTTTCACCTCTTTTAGAGAAATATTCAGCCGCCAATGAAGGTTTTTTCCAAAATGTATGAACAAACTAATAAAAAAATTAAATTTAACAGATAATATTTCATGCAAAACGCAGATAAAAATGTTAAATCTCAAATCAAACTGTTTACAAATGAATTGCAAAGGTATATTTATTTGAGAATATTGAAATAAGAGTGAAAACATCTGCAGAACATCTGGGCGCTCCAGTTAACACTCAGTGTGGTTCCAAATGAAGAACAAACAAAGTTCTACAACAAAACTACAACACACTGTGGAGCTCATGGATCTCCATCAGCTCTCTGGACAACGGAGGTGAGCTCCTCAAACATCTGTGCAGATGTTCCTCTCTGTGGAGCTTTACGTTAATGACAGGAAGTCGTCAAATTAAGCTGCATTTCAATTTCTCTCTCTATATTGTCTGAAGTACTGATTGTTTTTCAGCAGAGTATATATTATATATTTAAATACATGTATACACATATATACAGTATAATGTTACACTGATGCATCTTTCTGTGCATGTTGTTCATCGTACTATTGTCAACTTGTAACATTGATGTTTTTAAAAATGTTTAATTATGAATTGTTAAACATTAACATTAGTAACCAGTACCCTGCTCTATTAGTTAGAAAGTATCTTTAGTTTATTAATATTGTTGTGTGTCATGTCCAACATCTGGCTCTAAGGCATTAGTAAACATGTTCCTGTAAAACAAATAGAATAAAGAACATTTAATTGAATAACTTCTGTGTTCTTTAAAACAACGTTCCACAGACCTGTAACTGAAAAGATGAAGATGTTTGTGTTCTTATGATAAAGAGCAGTAAGTCAGTCCATCCAGCAGACTGACCTGCCACTGTGTATGAAGAGGTATCAGTGAAGGCAGAGAGTTCACAGCTGATCACCTTCACTTTCAGCACGCAGCTCAAAGGCCTCATCGGCTGGACGTCCACGGTCTCTTTAGTGACTGAAAGGCCACAGAAACCAGGACCAGACGCACGACGGAGCGACGGCTAATTGCTCCACATGCAGGATTTTTTTCCTGAGCAGAGCCAAGTGGAGTCGGTGGGAGCGAGAGCAAGAAAATAACGAGCACATGGATCCCGTCGAGCTGGAGAACGCTGATTGGAGTCGACGCCTACGTCTCGATTGTTCTGTCAGCGGCTGACTGACGGATGAAGTCTGCGTGTGACCGGGGAACGGACACCCGGCCCACAGACTGCTTCATGGACTCTTTGCCTCTCTGGCTTCACTCAGACGTCGAGCTCAGCAGCGAGTTACCTGAATCCACGTAACAGTCAAACAGTTAGCGGTAGAAGCTTCCACATGTGAACAACACGTGTCGTTATGAATCATAAACGTTTTATATCGGTTATTTTCTGTTGTTATTCAAAATCCATTGGAAGAATCAGAATCAGTGTGACGCTAACTTCCTGTTGGACTACAGAATTACGTCATTTCTGCAGCACTCTATAGATCTCGTTTCTGACTTTAATATATTTAACGGTCATGCAGCACATCTCACCATCGTTACAGAACCACAGACTGTGTTTGAGAAGTGGACGTAGTCGTCGTGACGTCAATCGTTGGTTTGTGGACTGATGTTTTGAAGCCTTGAGTTTTGCGTTTTGGCCGTCGCCATCTTGGATTTTTTGCAACCAGTGAACAGGAAGTGACCATATCTGGACTGAGGAGGAGTGACGTAGAGACGCCGTATACGTCTCTGATAGAGACCTGTCAATCACTGTGTAGCCCCGCCCCTAAATCATCCCCTCTTTCTGGTCTGTTTGACTCTAAATGGAGCATAATGTACTAAATGAACATCATGCTGTATTGAAGAAGACTGTAAACTAGAGATTGAGACCATAAACTCATGTTTACAATGTTTACTGAGGGAATAAATCAAGAGAGAAGTAGAGTCATTTTAGACTAGACTTCTATACAACCAGAGGAGTCGCCCCCTGGTGGACACTAGAGAGAATGCTGCCTGTAAAAAAAAAAACACATCAAGTTGCGCAGTCAGCATTAAAGCAACAAATCTAAAAATGTCAAACTCAGAGCTAGTTATCACGCTGTCATATTTCACATTTCTAGCATGAAATTCTGCCGACTCTAATTTGTTTCCTTTGTCCAAACACAGATGTTAAACCTGTGTGTTCGTATTTCCAGGAGTACGACATCGTTATTATTTCCCCCTGTCCTCATCACCATTAAATGATTCTGCTCTTTCGGTTTCAGCAGCTTGTTTCAAACCCCAGACCTGATCCCCAGAGTCCCATTAGAGGCGAAGTGAAACCTCCTTCAAACCCGTCGGATGTGTTGACTTCGTCAGAGAGCGACGAGATGAAGGGACGAAGACGAAGAGGGGAGGAAATAAAGTCAGTTAAGAGTCGTGTGATTTTGTGCCAAAAAGCACGGAGCGCTCTGCTTTTGACGAATGCTGCGTGAGTCTGAGCCGTCAGCCCAAAATCACCAATCAAGGCTTTGCGTGCGCGGACCATACGAGAGTCCACCAACGCTGTGAACCACCTCACTCTGTGCTGCTGGTCAAACACAGGCTATGGATTCTAAGTGCAGGTGGGAGCCTGTAGTGTTTGTGAGCCGTCGCTTGTCAAACTCATTTACTCTTTAAAGGTACAGTGTGTACGATTTGGCGCCATCTAGTGGTGAGACTGCAGATTACAACCAAACTGAAACTTCTCCCTCGTGTCGAGACTTTAGCAGAACTACTAAAAGTCCCTCTATGTTCACAAACGGCTCATTGCAAGGTAACGGAAACATTCTTAAAAACTACATATACACACACATATATATATATATATATATATATATATATATATATATATATATATATATATATATATATATATATATATATATAGTTTTTATATAAGTGTATATAAGTGTTTCAAATTACAAGCAAAGAGCATGATGGGAAAATAAAGTACTGCATTAACGTTTGAATCAAACTTAAATTTGATTAAAACAAACAAGGAAGAAGAACAGACTTTGATTTAATCAAGTAATCTGATTGAATTGATTCTCTGATGAAGATGTTGATTATAAAAACAATCAATACTTCAGAGAAGCTGGAAGCAGAACAACAAAGAGAGAGAAATGCAGTTCAACATGAGAACTTCCTGCAGCGTCCTCGTGTGCGGTCAAAGGACTTTAACTCGATGCTTCAAAGAAAAACATTGCTGCACAGATGTTGGAAAGAGGAACACGAATGATAGCGATCAATGTGATCAACTGATTGTCCACCCGGACCAAACGACACCGAGAGCGGAGGAGAGGGAGGAGGACCGAGATGGAAGCTAAGCTAACCCAGCTAGCTCCTGAGGCTACTCCGCCACCCGGTCTGCTCCCGAGAACAATAAGATGGATGAAACTAGACTTCAGGGGGAAGCCAGCGACGGTTTGTTTTATATCACACCAATCCTTCAGTCATCATGACAACAGAGGAAATGAGTCATCAGACGAGAGCAGCGGAGGTTAAAGCAGCCGAGTCCTGACGACCGTCAGAGAGGCTCGTACGGTGGTCGTTTCCCTGGGCAACCTCCTTTATTCTTCCATTAAAGACGACTCCATTACGTCCCTTTGAGCCGTAACCGTCTTCCTCTCTGTCGATATCGTGGTTAGATATTCGTAGAACTGACGGTTGATCGGTTAACAAGCGGCAAATTGGAAAGAAGTGAGAGTTACATCCTTCAAGGACGGAGCGATTCCCTTCATGCTTTATGGAGAAAATAAAAACGAAGCGTCTTTGAGCGGCCCTGAGCAGAACGCCACGCATCGATGACTGATAGAAAGTCATGACCTTCATTGGGGGCTCATGGATTCATCAGAGTTCTCTAAATGAACTGAGGATAGGGAGGGTAGAGAGAGATTCGGGAACCGTATTAGTTTTGCAGGTATTTGTTCATAAATAAACCCAAAGTATTGGTGATAGTAAAGGTTTTGGATCTCCAAAAATCAGTTTTCATCTTCAGCAAATCCTCAATTCATCAAACGCCTGTTTAAAAATAGAAGCTGGTCTGAAACTGGTCCACTTGGCTGCTTCGTGACTCGGTTCGTGGGCGGCCTGTTGACCTGCAGCCTGAGATTTTCAGGGTTCAAGTGAAACTGAAACTGCAGCTCTGTGGTTGGAGGTGTGTGAGAGTGTGTGTGTGTGTGTGTGTGTGTGTGTGTGTGTGTGTGTGTGAGGTATCGTTTCCTCCACTTCTTGTGTGCTGCACAGTCACCCCTCTGTGTTTCTAACCTCGGCGGCGGTTCTCACTTCAACCACAAAAACCACATCTGAGCATCGAGGAGCAGCAGTGAAGTGAAATATTGAAATACGACCACAAGTTTCCTCTGTAAGAAAAGCTGCAATATCAGTCCATGTTAAACTTCAGCTGAACATCTGAGACGGTAAACAGCTACAAAAACATGAGGAATAACTTTTTGTATAATATCACGCAAACCGCTGTTCGATACGTTGAGATAAAACTTCCTTAGTTGCGAAAAATAAAAACGTTTTCCTGCTTCTCGCACTACTGAGTTAGTATCAGGCGGTGACCTCTGGTTCTGAAAAGTGAAGCCAATGCTTCATGTGTTAAAGCTGCATTCTCTCTAGTGTCCACCAGGGGGCGACTCCTCTGGTTGTATAGAAGTCTAGTCTAAAATGACTCTACTTCTCTCTTGATTTATTCCCTCAGTAAACATTGTAAACATGAGTTTATGGTCTCAATCTCTAGTTTACAGTCTTCTTCAATACAGCATGATGTTCATTTAGTACATTATGCTCCATTTAGAGTCAAACAGACCATAAAGAGGGGATGATTTAGGGGCGGGGCTACACACTGATTGACAGGTCTCTACACAGAGACGTATACGGCGTCTCTACGTCACTCCTCCTCAGTCCAAATATGGTCACTTCCTGTTTATTGGCTGCGAAAAAGAAAGTCCACAAACCAATGACTGACGTCACTGGAAGTAAATTGTGCATTGTCAATTGTGTAATTCCAAAGGAAACTAGCAACATGTTGAATGCCGTCACACACACACACACACACACACACACACACACTGTGTGTGTGTGTGTGTGTGTGTGTGTGTGTGTGTGTGTGTGTGTGTGTGTGTGTGTGTGTGTGTGTGTGTGTGTGTGTGTGTGTGTGTGTGTGTGTGTGTGTGTGTGTGTGTGTGTGTGTGTGTGTGTGTGTACAAAGCTCCTTGTTGTGCTCCTCAAACTGGCAGCAGCCGTGAAAAACGACGGCCCAGACTGAGAATCTATTAGAGACGAGGGGATCCGTTCTCCGTACGACTCCAGCACAGAGTGACTGCAGCATTACCTTAGGGGGGATCGGGTTTTCATTAGTAGAGTAGCTCATGTACATCGGGCCCGGCAGGACCTGCCCAAACGTTACACAGAAGAAAAAAAAAAGACACGCAAAGGGGAAAAAGTCGGCCCTCAGGAACACGAATAACTCATGAGCCGGAGCTGTGACTTCAAATCTTTACTAGACGACCACTCAGCTGGTGCTGCAGACGGATATGAATTATGTTTAGAACGAAGCACAGCATGGGGCACGTGTCAACACTGTTACAGATGTCTGCAGACCGTGAACTTCAGCATGCACCGGGGGGGGGGGGGGGGGGGGGCTGTGAAGGTCTGGATTAGAGGCCAGGATCTCGTGGGTCTCGATCAAGAGGGAGGGTAGGATGGAGGATTAAGTAACGTCACTTCAGAAGTTATTTTAACACAAACGACAAGCTAACACAAAGTATTTCACCATTTTTTCAGTTTCCTGTGAAGAGGAAACTTTATTTTGAAAAGACTATTCATGCATTGAGCTGAAATTAATTAAGTGTCGCTAGAAAACGCTCGAAAAATGAGGAGCAACTTTCCGTAAGATATTCAAACCGTTGCATGACGATACGTCGCTCTTGGTGTAGATGGCTCCACCGTGAGGAACAGATCACTACACCTGCAGGTCGCTCTCATGTGGACATTGTTTGACTGACGTCTCTCGCTGCCAGAAAGGTGGACGAAGGTCTGAACAGAGAGAATATATCTATCAAGAGAGCAGATTAAACCAACCGGTCTTTACTGTGTCTTTACTGAGTCTTTACTGTGTCTTTACTGAGTCTTTACTGTGTCTTTACTGTCTATAGTGTGTCTTTGCTGAGTCTTTACTGAGTCTTTACTGTGTCTTTACTGTCTATACTGTGTCTTTACTGTGTCTTTACTGAGTCTTTACTGTCTATACTGTGTCTTTACTGAGTCTTTACTGTGTCTTTACTGAGTCTTTACTGTGTCTTTACTGTGTCTTTACTGAGTCTTTACTGTGTCTTTACTGTGTCTTTACTGTGTCTATACTGTGTCTTTACTGAGTCTTTACTGTGTCTTTACTGTCTATACTGTGTCTTTACTGTGTCTTTACTGTGTCTATTCTGTGTCTTTACTGTCTATACTGTGTCTTTACTGTGTCTTTACTGTGTCTTTACTGTGTCTTTACTCTGTCTTTACTGTGTCTTTACTGTGTCTTTAATTACAGAAACACTCAGCTGTCCGTCACGTCTTCAGCTGTTGACGGTGAGCAGCTCCAGTGCTTCTGAGACGGGTCGGACGGGTCGGAGAGGAGTCACACTCTGCAGCAGCTTCAACGTCTTTCCAAAACAAACAGCAGGACGGACACACACACACACACACACACACACACACACACACACACACACACACACACACACACACACACACACACACACACACACACACACACACACACACATGCATGAAGTTACTGCAGAAAATACATTTCACAAAGCTAGATTTATGGTCTAAAGTGTGACGTTTATCCTGTCTTATAAATAATTGTATTATAGTGTCTTTAAGCTACAGTATCAACTTAAAGCAGGACAATTGACCAACGCATTCCCCTAAAAATACATAGATGCTGATGATTATTATTTGTTTGTTTGTTTATGTGGACATATACACGTATGTAAAAAGACAGCAATAAATTAGTCGTAAGATTTTGTCACGAGGATATCTCAGATCATACTAAAAGAAAAGAGGATAAAAGATAAAAGCAACACAAAAACAATGATAGAAACGCAGAATTTATATAGAAGTTGATGTTTTCAAGTTGAGGTGTTACAATAACAACCATGAAATGTTATAAATCGTTGATAATTTAAGTCGACGATATGTTTGAAAGCTTTGTAAAAAGGTAGAAAATTCACCTCGACTTAAAATGATTTAAAAAAGAAAAAGAACGTCATTTGTAGCCAGTTTTTTAAATATCCCAACTGTCCCTTAGACTCTGCAGCTGGACCTACTAACGTGTTTTCTTCTGGTCCAGTCGTCACTTAACAAGCTCAAACAGCAGCATGGACACGTGGAGAGGAAACCCTGAGCTCAAATGCTTCACTAACTCATACTTGACACTCTGCAGAGCGCGACTTTAATAAAATATATCGACCGACGTGAGAGACAGACGGGCGCATGTCGGCCACACAGAGCGCCGCCGCGACTGACTCACAGTTTCCACTGAAACACGACCAGCTTCAGCAGCGAGAGAAGAAATATCCTCACCGTGGTGCTACCAGACACATGTGTACATACACCACACACACACACACACACACACACACACACACACACACACACACACACACACACACACACACGGTGCAGATGGAGCCGTATTAAACGCATGCAGAGCCGTGAGGTAAAAACCTCTCCGCCAATCAGCTGCCTGCCAGACCGGGCAGATGTGGAGACACTGAACTCTTTCACATTCATGCCAATAGACCCGCATGAGGCCGGTCGCACGACTCGGGGACCTCCTTAAGGATCTAGAGTCCCTTAGAACGTAGAACCATCCATTCAAGTCAACGTAGCAGGATGGTCAGAGCGGCGGCCATTTTTACGTTGCGTGGACTAAGTACTGTAGGAACCAAACCGACTGACATCACGGAGGTTTTGCAGTGTCAGGAGATAACGTGTTTGTGTTAATGTGACGTATTATCTGAAGATTAAGATATAAACAAGTATACAGGAGCTTCAACACGTGCTCCACACAAACATCAGGACCATTGCAAAGGTTGAACTGATTCGGGCCAAACCTGTCGACTTCTAAAACGTATTCTTTGATAAGGATAAAGGTTGATGTGGGGACAACGTGTGTTTTTGTTGGAGCTGTTGTCTTGTTTTGGTAGTTACCGCGTACGTTAGCCACCGAGCGGCCTCCAGACTCTGGTTTGTCCATCTCACAGAGAGACCGGAGCTGGAAGAACATCAAGAACCAGCTCAGCTATCGCTCCTCTGAGAGCCGAGGAGAGAGGGATGTGGGGGAAGAGTTTACAAGACGGACAGGGGAAAAAATGTCCGCCTACCTTTTTCCTTTTTCTTTCGTCCTCTCCTATCATCATTCCTCCACCATATGGGACTCGTCTCCTCATAAACGGCTGAGGGACAGAAACCTGGAGCAGCCTGGAGGTGGAGGACGCAACCTCTGACGGACAAGACGATGAAAAACAGAGAAAAGAGAAGCCGATGCTTCACGTGTTGAAGCTGCATTCTCCCTAGTGTCCAGCAGGGGGCGACTCCTCTGGTTGTATAGAAGTCTAGTCTAAAATGACTCTACTTCTCTCTTGATTTATTCCCTCAGTAAACATTGTTCATGGTCTCAATCTCTAGTTTCAGGTCCTCTTCACGGTGTCTAGTTATGTTTCACTGTCCAGGATCCGGTAGCTTCTAGTACCGTTAGCACATTGACAACTGTCCCAGCTGAAGCTAGATGTCTCTCAGTGATGTGACGTTTGTCCGTGGAGCTGGACGGACGTCAGTGACGGGGGGGGGGGGGGGGGGGGGGGGGGGAGTGTTGGTCTTTGTTTTGGCTCAGTGACACTGTGGGAAACAGACTTCCTGTGAGCCGACGCTGGGATGCTTGTGAACTTACTCAAATGTCAAATGTTAAGAGTCAGCGGTGTGAAGAGGTTTTCTGCATCTTTGCACATTTTTTGCAGACTTCGTCCTGCAGCCAAGTAGAACATACTGCTTCTAGTGTTGCTCTCTGGTCCCACATTCATACAAACAGTCTTCAGTAAATGAAAACACAGATACGTTCATGAAACATCAAAATTCAGACGTCTGAGCTGCAGAGACGTTTGTCGGCTTGTTTCCAGGAAGCTGAAAGCGGCCTTTGTGACGGCGGAGAGGAGGAAGAGGATTCTCCTCTGAAGGAATTCAAAGTATCGGGTGACGGATGGAGCAGGAGAATGTGAGTGATGCCGAGAGTCACGCCGAGTGGGAATCAGAGGAGGAGAAGAAACGTCAAGAAACAGGAAGACAACAGATGTTTGTGTTGACTTCATGAATGTGAGAAACCAATCAGCCAAACCGTTTATCCACGTAATCGTGAACGAGGAAGTGTGAAGGCTGTGAAAGCACACGAGTCAACGCTTCCTCGTACAACTGTTGTCCTACCAAAGGTCCTCGTTCTTCTTCGTGGGTTTTCCTAGGAAGGAAACTCAAGTTCAGGAACATGTTGTCGTTTGTGTTAAAATGACCACGAACGTTACGTGATGAATAAATCAACGGTTCACACGAACATCGACGAGGTGGTCGTATAGAGGATCAGGAGGACTACACTGAGACTGGTTCATATAGAGGATCAGGAGGACTACACTGAGACTGGTTCATATAGAGGATCAGGACTACACTGAGACTGGTTCATATGGAGGATCAGGACTACACTGAGACTGGTTCATATAGAGGATCAGGACTACACTGAGACTGGTTCATATGGAGGATCAGGACTACACTGAGACTGGTTCAGAACCAGTTATAAGTTCCTCACAGTCACTTTAAGTGTGATTGACCCTAAAATGTAAAGTAGAAATAAGATGAAGTGGTTTTGTCTTCCTTCACATCCTTCCGTCCCGGGTCTGAGTGAACCCGGACTACTGAAACGGTTCCAGTCTGCGATCCAGACGTGGAACGCGGTCTGTCCTCTGGGTCGGATCCCGCTGAAAACAACAGGAGCAGATCGACAGCTTCTGAAGTCACATCTGTGATGTGAGTTCATGTTATCATCGGGGGGGATTGGTAACTAAATATGCTGGAAGGACGGAGAGCAACAGTGATGTCATGCAGGTCCAGCAGGGCGGCTTTCCAAAAGTCATCATCATCATCATCACTGCTGGACTAAACTCTCTGTTCAGGAGATAAAGCCGCCTCCACAACCGTCCTCAGAGTCTGGATCTGTCTTCTGAAGGGAAACTCTCTCTCTAGTCCCTCTAGTCAAAAAGACCTGAACTATCCCTTTAAGACGATTCCTCATCTGTGCGTCTGTCGGCTTGTTTTTGGCGTTTTCTGTCTGCCAAAAATGACCTCACTGGGTCGCAGGTCACAGATGCAGGTTACACGATGACAGCGTGTAATAACTGGATTTAAGAGTGAACACTTCAATGATTTCATACCTCACAGTCACAGTCTTGAACACCTTCTCTCCAAACATTAACGCGGCACGGAGCGCCCGAAACAACCTGCAGCCATGAAACGTATCCTCCTCTCTGCCCTTTCCCTGCCCTCTCTGCTCCTAAACCACCGCGCTTACATGTTTCTTCTCACACTCATCAGAGCCGTTATTCCTGTCATGTGATACGCCACACATAAACGGGGCATTCTTCCCTTTTTCACTTCGGTATTTAATATCAAAAGCACAAGAGCAAACAGAGAAACCTCCCGTCTCTCTCTCAGCTCACAGAAGTGCTTTTATATCTAAGTAAGACCTCTGATTTACATTTTAAATATTTGCCATTCAGTGGATTTCCTGCCTCAAATAAGTGAATTAAAGCACAGTGAAGGTGCTTGTTTGAATGAAGACAGGACGGAGAGTTAAGGCTGCTGTTAATGTCAATATTCCTGCAGTGTGTCGGGTTTTATTACAGTTTCTGTGACTTTATTATTGAGTAAAGAGAGTTCAGTAGCTAAGACGAGGAAAGTTTCTCAACTTCAACTGTAACTTTAGTCCGGGAAATGATCTGTAGATGACATTTACTTTAAATATTCTACTACATAACAACGTAACGCAACAACATAACAACCTAACGAAACAATGCAACGCAACAACGTAACAAGATAACAATGTAACAAGATAACAATGTAACAAGATAACGATGTAACGCAACGACGTAGCGCAACGACGTAGCGCAATGACGTAGCGCAACGAAATAATGGAACAACGTAACGAAACAACGTAACGAAACAACGTAACGAAACAACGTAACGAAACAACGTAACGAAACAACGTAACAAAACAACGTAACAAAACAACGTAACGAAACAACGTCCTGTGCTTGTTATACTCGTTATTTATACCATGTAACTTTTAATAATTATCACTTAATTTACTTCGACAATTTCTCTGAACCGAATGCAAAAACACGACATTCAACATATCTGTGGTTTTTAGAAATGTCAATTTGATTTTCAAGAGACCTCGTTAATTTTGTGTCTCAAAACTTAAAGTCCAAACCCACAAACACAACAAGTGTCTCTGTGTTCAGACCTACAGCTGATTCAAAGGAGACAGACGGACATTAAACTACAGAACTGAGTTCAAACATTTGAAGTTGAGTTTGAGTTTCTTCCTGGAAAAAGGAAATCGTTTTATGACAAATATTTACTCTGCTGGAAAGCCTAATGAATAACACTCTTAAACAACCTGTGTGAAGGACACAGAGAGAAAACCTCTTCTCAGTCATGTTGAAGTGACAGTTTGCACCCAAAAGCCCAATTCTACTTACTTACATTTAACATAAATGTTTTGAAAAATGTGCATAATTTGTGAAACACAAACAGACATAAGAGCTTTAAATAGTTCTTTAAACTGTTTTCAGTGTTTAGAAGGTAAGTTGTGTCTTTGAGTTGTTACAATTTAAAACCTCTCAGACTTTATTAATTGTATTGTATTATAACTGTTAGATATATAAGAGAGGCATCTATCCAGAGTAGAGAAAAGTAAGAAAAAATTAATCTAAATTGAGCAGAACAATGTCTCCTCTCAAGGTCCATTGTTCTGAAGCTTTCGATTGTATCACATGGTCTTCATCAGCAGATCGGTTGTAGGCCAGAGGTCTAAACGTCCTTTTTTGAGAGATTCTTTAATCATGCTTTCATTCTTATTTTGTTTGTTTACCATTAAATCTAATCCTCATCCTGGAGGATCAGGACTACACTGAGACTGGTTCATATAGAGGATCAGGACTACACTGAGACAGGTTCAGGACCAGGTCAAAGGTTGTTTTTCACGGTGAACTCGTATCAATGAATACAGAGAGGCTTTTAAAACACATTGCGTTTGTTTTTGCCTCTTCATCACTACTCGGGATACCGTCAGCATCTTGTTCAAAGCTGAACCACCAGTAACCAGAACCAGAACAGTCAGAATAAATCTGGTTTCTTGTGAAATTTCTTTCCCTTGAGGTGACATTCAGACCTCTCAAATGGAGTAAAAGGTCTAAATGAATAAGTAACATAACACCTCATGTTTACTCTAAACACAGTTCAAACATGATTAATAGATTAAATGTGTCTTACTCTTCCTCCTCGCCGCTCGGTCGGCCATGCTCCCTGGTTAAAGGGGGTGTGGTTCTACCGCAGGCCACTTTAGATGACGTGGACCTCTGTGATTGGCTCAGATGAGCCAATCAAACACCTTTGTGCGTCACGTGACAGCAATCGTAGAGCTAGACATCCTAGAAAAGTCCCATCCACTAGAGCGCTGTGTGAAGTAAAGATCATATTAATATTTAACAGATACAAACAAAACTTCACCTCAAACAGTTTGATTTTACATTTAGTTAAATTTGTATTGTGGACATAAAGTTATTTATTATAATTTTCTTCATTTTCGGTCACCTTGCTGCCGATTCAAAGACTAAAAGATGGATGCATTGATTATTTTAATAATCGTTAATTGATCATTTATTAGTGTTGATTGTTGTGCATTGTGTTCTATCTGTTTAATGGAGTTCACAGTTTGTTCCTCTCATGAGTCGTTTGTTCTGTCACTTTGTTTATTCATCACTGTTCTTCCTCATTTGTTTATGTAAATAAAAACCTTTGTTTTAATCCATAAACTCGCTGCTCAGGTGTCAAACAGGTGAAAACACAAACATTATATTCACTGAAGAAACACATAAACGTTCTCACCACAAGGTCCCTTTAGTGGCTGTTCTGGAGCTTTCAGCCGTATTTCATGGTCTTAATCATCAGATGGAGAATGGATTAATAAAGAGAAACTTGACTTCTTCATTAGTTCTGAGTTCAGTCTTATGATACGGTGAAATGAAGACTTTGAGATGAGAGATTGATGGAGCTGAAATAAAAAGGTTGTGTTTATTGACTCCATTAGAGTGAGATAGAAGAGAAAGATCCACACAGACACATGTGACTCCTGTGTTACATTAGAGATGCATATTTCACTCACAGCTGTTCAAACCATCAGTGCAAACCTCAACATCTGGCTGAGGGGGGGGAGCACATTTATTGGGGATACATGACTGCATCGCACCTCCTCTAAAGTCCCCCCTCTGAAAACACAGCTGTCAGATTAATGGTTCCCAGGAGAGAACCCCCCCCCCCCCCCCCCCCCCCCCCCACCCCCCCCTCCTCCCCCCCCCCGCTTACATTAACAGCCCCACTTCTCAGACGTGACGGAGTTCCTTTAATAAACAGGATTCAGGACTTTGACGCAAACGGAATCTGTAGTGACCACTAGAGGGCCAGACGTGAAGAAGAAGAAAAAGAAGAAGAAAAAGAAGAAGAAGAAGAAGAAGAAGAAGAAGAAGGAGAAGATTGATACTTTGATACTTTGACACTTTGACACTTTGATAATTTGATCCTTTGATCCTTTGATACTTTGACACTTTGATACTTTGATCCTTTGATACTTTGACATGTGAAACAGTACTCGGGTCTTTCCGTTTAATAAATGCTCAAGTAGTTTGAACGTATAATGAAAATAAGGCAGATGTTTTCCCCCTGATGATAATGAAGTACGATGGAGCAGCTCTGTGAGATGGAGGTTTGAAGTGGTCACGCTGGTTTGAGCTGCAGTGGAAAACAAAAGGACGGGGATGAAGTGAGGCGCTGCGGTTTAGATTTGATGGACAGTAACGGGCAGAGCGTTCTGGTAATGACGCGTGAGACGAGGAGAAGCATCGCTGGTGATTACAGTGAATCATGAAACCAATTTGAACGAGGTTTGTGTTCATGATGGAATGGATCCAAGTCAGTCCGGAGCCGGTGCCGTGAAATGAAGGAAGGATTGTTCCGTCACGAAGGAATGAGATAAATGACATCAGCTGGTAGCACAAAGTCAAAAGCAGGGGATGCTTTAGGGGCGGGGCTACACGGTGATTGACAGGTCTCTACCAGAGACGTATACGGCGTCTCTACGTCACTCCTCCTCAGTCCAGATATGGTCACTTCCTGTTCACTGGTTGCAAAAAACCAAGATGGCGGCGTCCAAAACACCGAACTCAAGGCTTCAAAACATCAGTTCACAAACCAACGAGACGTCACGACAACTACGTCCACTTCTTATACAGCCTGCGGTTCCATGGTTCCATGTCGCATACTTTTTCTTCTTTCTTCTAGTACTGTTTCATGTAATATGCATCAACGGATACTTCTTCGTCATAACATTGAACTTTGATCCTCTTGCTCATAAAGCCGCTGTGCATTGTGGGTCAGAATAGACAGAGGACGAGCTGAGAGTCACTGAGTGGCTTGATGTTGGGAAGCAGGTTCCATCTCCTGCAGAAGAACTGTGATGATGTTGTTCTGACTCTGTCTCTTTGTCTCAACCCAAAACATCCTTGTTGTCTTTTTCTTTCAGCAGCAGGTCAGACATCTGAGTGATCTCCATAAAAACATCAAAGGTTTCCACATTATCAACCTTCTGACCCTTTTCACTGCTGCTACAATTATATTCCCACATGTCTATGTCCAGGTCGGAAGGAAACGTCACATTGTCAGCTGGTTTGAGGAGGTCCAGGTCCAGGTCCGGGTCCAGGATCAAACTGTCCCCCCTTTGGTGTCAAGCTGCGAACAAACTCAGCTGCTGGAGTTCTGCAGTAAAGATAAAAAGTGTTGAGTGTAAAGAGTCTTCACTGGGTTACTGGTAAACCTCAAACAGAGTAAAAGAAATAACTACAATCGGACGGTTAAATGTGCAGTACTACTACTTCTGTACTGAGAACGTGTTCATCGTGGGTTTGTATGTGATGAAGTGAGGTTCTGTTGGAAACACTGAAGAGCGACTCGGCAGGACGCTGACTTGTTGTTGGAGTTCAAGTCCGCTGATGAGTTTCTCATGTGAGAGCAGAGAAACACAAAAACACCATAAAAGCCTTCTTATTCAGGAGAAGACAAACCGTTCTCTGCTTCGTAACGACGGAGAGTTTCCTGCAGCAGCGTCTCACTGTGATGTTAACTACTTTCATTTATTCTGCTTCAGGACACAAAGTGGAAGAACGTTTGATCGTTATTCATTTTAAGGAGCACGTCGTCGTTCTCGTGGTGGACAGTTTTAACAAAAGATCAGAATCGATGCAGCAGAATCAAAGAGATCTTTTTTTATTATTCCACACATTCTTCTTCCTCGTCCAAACCTGGTGCCTACGTTACCCACAATGCAACTCGGACAAATCGTTTGAGTCTGAGATTCTGGTGTGTTGTGCTCGTAGTAACGGTGTGGACGTCCGCTTCACTTTGGTGGGAACACAGAAGCAAAGGTGCTAACGAGAACCACAGCGGGTTCTTCAGCTTGTCTGTATAGGAGAACCCTTATGATTCCAGGTGGAACCTTTTATAAAGGTTCCACCTGAAACACTTTCAGAGGGTTCTACCTAAAACTGTCTGTGAAAGATTCCACCCAGAGCCCCTTTATGAGAGGTTCTAAAGAGAACCCTTTTTTGGTGTAATGGTTCCACCCAGAATACTCTCTAGAAGTTCTATCCAGAACCTTTCCACCTTTTAAAGGTGTTAACAACAAACCACCCAGGGCGTTCTACCGAGAACCCTTTTATATTCGAATGGTTTCAATTAGAACCCACCCAGGGCGTTCTACTGAGAACCCTTTTATATTCAAAGGGTTTTATCTAAATACTGTTTTAATCCAGGGTTCTCTGGATTAAAAGGGTTCTTAAAGGAACCGTCAGTCTTACAAAACAAACTCGTTTTGAAGGAATAAGAGTTCCTCTCCTTGAGATTTGATTCATTTTTAAACTTTAAGTCGTCATCAGACGCTGACTCGAGTGACATCACCTCAGACGTCTCTCAGCTCCGTCTGGAGACTGAAGGTTCACTTCACACATGAGGAAGTATTAGCATCTGTAACTCTGTGTATTTTCCCTCGTCATCGAGACAACAACATGAATAAATAAATACAAATGTAAATGTTCTAACAACGGCAGCTCTCATCACGTTTATCTGGAACGCTGTCAAAGTCTGGATGTTTATCGTCCGTTTAGTGAAACTGCAGTGTGTTTATAGCGGAAAATATCTCCACATACACATTCTGTACTCTACTTCTCACACATACTGTGTGTGTGTGTGTGTGTGTGTGTGTGTGTGTGTGTGTGTGTGTGTGTGTGTGTGTGTGTGTGTGTATATATATATATATATATATATATATAAATACAGGCAGACTGCCTCCTATGAGGTAATCTGCTAAAACCTCGGAGTCCTAGTTATTTCCGTGACGGTTCATAAACAGATAATTCTCCTAATTACCAGCATGTTTAAAACAATAAACAGCAATTACAGAGGTTTAACGGAGAGTGCGTGGGCTCATTAATTGTGTTCTTCAACATGTGGGCTGATGGTGCTGATGGTGCAGCAGTGTTTCACAGAGTCTAATGTCATCCTCTGACAGAACGTCAAATGACGTTCTGGTTTCTGCTGTTGTTGCAGCTTTAACTCTCCTCTGTGTTTCCTGTTTCTTTCTCTTTACGGGAGCTTCTTGGCCGTCGACACCAAACCTCCTAAATCTGACGCTGTAACTGAGACACGCTGCTGTAAATCTGGACCTCCTGAGGGATGAAAACCGAGGACTTACAAGCTCCGAGGAGGTCGAGAGGAACGTTAAAAAGCTGCTACGACGGCTATCCTCGGCTAGAAATGCCTCCAACGCTTCTTTATGAAATGACGTAGCGGGGTGGAGGCAGACCTGCCGACTTGATTCATAGACGTTTTCAAAGCAGACGTCGTAGAACGTTGAATTAAAACTGTTAAGAGCATTAAGATGTCTGCTTGTTGCGCGTTCTGTTTGTCAGAATCTAAATTTCCAACTCAAGTTCAACGTGCGCTTCAGTCTAACCGGTGACCGTGTTGACTGGTGACTCTCGGCCGAATGCGTCCATAAAAGGCTGCCGTTGATAAAACAGACACCTACGTGTTCTTTTTGTGTAACGAGCAAAAGTGACGTCTCTGAGAGTCACCAGTTAACTCGGTCGCCGGTTAAACCTAAACACCGGTGGCGTCTACGGCTGGAAGCTGTTGGATAAAGAGAAACCTCCGAGTCTCTTCCTGGTGCTTGACGTTGTGTTCATGAACTGGATCATCTGGTGACTCTGGGTACATGTTGATATCTGGACACTAGATACTGGACCACCTGCTGATGTGTTCTACTCCTCACTAACATCTCACGGCTCTGTTTAATGCTTCATTCTCCATGTTTGGTGGTGAATGTTCTTCATAGCGGATCACCGTAGAGACACCAGACGAGTGTTTGCTACCTTTCAGGATTATATTTGACACCAACATATAAACTATTAATCTGAAGATAAACTTCTCTATTTAATAACTGCATTTTGTAATAAACAGCTTGAAAGGAATATTTAATACATTTTGTAATAAATTATGACATTACACAATATAATAACTAACCAGTTTTAGGGAAAGAAAGATAATCTACTGATCTTCTGAACTAAAGTTAGTCTGTGTGATTTAAGCTCGAATGCATAAAATAAATGTGTTATAACAATATTTATGAATGAAGACATGGTTGGTTGTTACATAATGCAACTCTCATTGTGTAATAAACGCTTCAATATTTATTATTTTATTACAAAATGCAGGCTGTTTATTACATAATGAAGTGAACATTTATTACATTTGTTATCGTTCATATTAAATGTGGAATTGTATTTTTTCAGCTGACATAAAAATCAACTTTGACGACTTTGAACTTATATAGATTTGTTTTGTTTACTCGCAAATAAAAACAACAACACAAGATTTATCCTAATTTATATGACCTGAATTTAACAACAACAATGTTAGAAAAGAGACATTTCATTTTCATTTCACACACACACACACACACACACACACACACACACACACACACACACACACACACACACACACACACACACACACACACACTCTCATCATATCTGTCTGGGAAAACGTGTGTCTGGATCTTTTCTTTGTGAGGTTTCACATAAATGTCTTTCAGGTCATTTCACAGTCTTATGATGAGTGTGTGTGTGTGTGTGTGTGTGTGTGTGTGTGTGTGTGTGTGTGTGTGTGTGTGTAGCATGAGATCAAAAGCGTTGGAGTCTGCAGCAGTAAGATAATGACTGGAAAGAGTTGTAAAGAGAGAGACGGACAGGTGTTAAAGAGCCGTCTGTCTTTTATTTAAAGCTCTCGGCTCGTTGCTGCGGTCCGTCTGGACTTCACTTCCCAGAGTTCACCTGTCAATCAAACGCTGTGGGCGGGGACTGAAGCGACGGGATGAACTGCCATGAGGTGTTGTACGGCCGTGCACGATCCCCAGAGGATGTTTCCTACTGACGACGGGGATCGCTTGACTCTTCCTCTAGCGCCACCATGAGGTCGACATTTGTAGTTGAAATGACGACAACTATACGTCCATAAATCTCTTTTTAGAAGTGCAGACCTCGCCTGAGAGTCGTCACGTTTTTAAGTTTTCTTCAGTATAAAAGTACTCCAGTGATAGTTGTGTGTACACAGGAGGGTACTGCTAGCGACTAATTCAGCATACTGTTAATGGGGCTAATTCACCAAAATACAAACATATCTAAGCCACTAGCGGTGGAAAGGTGCCTCACTGTCTGTCTTACTTTTAGTCTTACTGCCTGTGGTTTGTGTGAGCTGATGGTCCGAACTACGAGAATAATAATCCAGAGTTTCACTTTACTTCCAGGTTCAACAGATAGAGAAAGAAGAGTTGCTTAAATCTGCATTTACAGACACGTTTTGCTCAACTGCTCTCTTCTCTCCGATGTCTCATTTCTTAGTTTGCATCGACACACGAAGTTCACACACATCGTCCTGAAATCAGCTGTCAAGATGTCAACTTGAACAATTAAAAAAGTGTGTTAGCTCCATGGTTTTGTCTTTGAAGAAGACGAAGAAGAAGACGAAGAGCGTCAGAGAAAGAGAGAGAGAGTCTGTCATCAGATGCAGATTTAAAAGCTGCTGAAGAGGAAAACCACCACTAATACAGAGCTATGAAACCAGACAGTGATGAGCTCATCCACACACACACACACACACACACACACACACACACACACACGGTATGATATCATGCTGAGGATTAGAAATCAACTTGTTGATGAGTTTCTCTGGCACACGGTTTGCTGCGTGTTTCTTCCATCTCTAGATTTCTTAATAAATTCTGAAGTAAATTATTTTGTCTTTTGACATTTTAATGGTGACAGTGAAGAACTGTGATACTTCTCGTTTCTATCCCTGTGGCTACGTCGTTTTCTCTTGTATCATAGTACAGACATACATGTGTATATACTGTATATATATATATATATAAATATATGTGTGTCTGTCTGTGTTTAACACAATTTTGCTGACGTCTTTTCCATCAGTTTCCAGAAGCAGGATGATGTAGTCTGTGTGCAGAGCTACGTCGCCCTCTAGCTGATACAGATATATCTATATCTATATATATATCTATAGATATACTGTATATAGATAGATATAGATCAGGTTCTTCTTTCTTCCTTTTCTCTCACCAAGGCAACTCAAGAAGGAGTTGTTCCCAAACATCTTCCACTGAAGAATGGAGGAGGATAATATCTTGGATTCTGAAAATAAATCAGTTGAACGTGAACGTTGTTGCATCGGTCAGAGAGTGACGTAGTATACGGAGCAACTGAAGCCATGTGGTTCAATAGAGAGTATGACAGTTAGAGAAAAGACTAAGGGTGACACAAACACAGGACTTTCACCCAGGAGACCCTCGTTCCTGTGCTATTTGAAACTAGAAGTAAACATTGTTATAAATTGACTTACATTGCGTTACGTTGTTACGTTGTGACTGTCTTTCACCAAGGAGACGGCTGTTTGTGTCCCATGTGAAACTAAAAGTAAACGTTGACTTCACGCTTGTTACGTAACCGAGTAAGAAAGTCTGCTCATGGTGGTTATTTACTCACGTTACGCTGTTGCATTACCTTGTTACGTTGTCACATTGTTACGTTGTTACGTTGTCACGTTGTCACGTTTTTTACCCAGCAGATCGTTGTTCGTGTCCCATGTGAAGCTAAAGGTCTTTGTCTTTATGTTTATGTGAAGCTGCTTAATAAAGTCTGCTCAGGGCAGTTATTTATTTACTCCATTTATGTTATATGTACACAAACCTGAATCTTAACGTAAAAGATTTACGTTAGTTCAAAACGTCTTAAAGTAGTTTTGTTGATTTTTGGTTGAGCAATGTC
This sequence comes from Cebidichthys violaceus, assembly GCF_023349555.1. NCBI lineage: Eukaryota > Metazoa > Chordata > Actinopteri > Perciformes > Stichaeidae > Cebidichthys > Cebidichthys violaceus. Next base: position 189,139 of record NW_027176957.1, on the reverse strand, counting down.
AACATTCAGGTTTTCGGAGACGTACGATGGTTGCCGGGTTGCTTTGTCTACTGTGAGACCTTCAAACAGGTTTGTGGTCGTTTCAAATCAGGTCCGACCAGCTGACTGATCCCAGACGGACTCCAATGAAGGTGAAGAAACGAGTGAAGCTGAATCTAAAGAGTCGAATGCTTCAGTCATATTTCAGGTTTCTCACACACATTTGAAAACAATCCTAAAAATCCTGTTGTTGCTGTCATGATGGGGTGCTGAGCGTAGAATAACAATGTTTAAACTGTAGAAACCTTTTTCATGTTAAAGCGGTAGAGTTTCCTCTATAACACACTACAAATGGCTACTTCTACATTTTTAAAAAGGTTTCAAAGATGTTTTGTAATATTCAAATGTGAGTCTGAGAGGTGAAACAGGACACACTCAATGCTTCCCCCTCAGGTGAAGAACACCTGTGTGTTCAGATGAGGTGTGTTAGTGCCCCCCCCCCCCCACATCTCCTCAGGGCCGGTTGTTAACCTGCAACAACAACGACTGCTTTTTACGACTCTGAACTTTATCCTACAGCAACTCATTGAGCTTTAAGAGCCTGAAACGTTTACAGCTCCACCATTAAGACGAAGGGACGGATCACCCGAGGGCCGAGGGGGTCTGCAGCTGGTCCTGTGGTCTCTCTTCAAATGAGTTTCGGTTTTAAGGAGGTCGGCGATTGTTGTTCTGAGAGAATCACTGGAGAGTTTGTCATCAAATTTGCTTCAGAAATAAGTGAATAAACGTCAATAAATGTGCTTTGAAATCACAGAAAGAAGGAGCTCGTTATGAGTGCAGAAGCTGCCTCAGAACAATCATGTTGGTAAGTTTATGTTGGGTGTAAAAGTAACCCAGTGATAGTCATCTGTATGTTAGTGATTACACTGCTAACACACAATTCAGCATATTGTTAATTAAGGATTTTATTTATTAAGAAAAAGACAAAACTGAAACCTTGTCTCTCTGCTTCTTTTATCTTCTCAACCAAACTGGAACGTACCAACTGCCAGGTAAATGTAGGGAGAGCCCAACACGATGATGAATAAATACAGTGTGTGTATTCAACACAGCGTACCTGTGAGCTCACATATACATAGATTTAATAAAGTTATTGACCAGTCCTCCTTCACACAATCCTGTTTATCAGTGATGATCAGCTGATCGACGTCATTAAAGACAAACGGATTATTTAACAGATAAACTCGTTAATGATTGAACTCAACAAGCAAATAGGAGATCTTATTTACTTTATTAAATCTTTATCAAACTCAAACACTTCGTTTCCTACAAACAATAAAAGACAGAAGTTCAGACGAGTCGTGGAATTAGAAAGATGTATTTACATATTTAAATAATAAAAAGGACAACAAAAGTAGCGGACTGTATGTATGTATGTATGTATGTATGTATGTATGTATGTATGTATGTATATATATATATATATATATATATATATATATATATATATATTGTATTTACATCGTTACCACAGTGTGTGTGTGTGTGTGTGTGTGTGTGTGTGGGGAAATCCTTTTAAAAAAACGAATTAATAAAAGAGTGATTTCTGGACTCGGTGGTTTTTAACTCAAATTCTTCCTCAAACGTCACAATTAAACACAGTTATGATTTCAGAAATATCAGATTTAAGGAATGAAGTATGTAAATGATAATCACTTAAATTATTTGAAAATGAATCTGCAACTACTTTGATATTTGGTCATTTTCTTCAGATTCACTGTTCATTCGCTTCGTCTTCTAAACAATATTAATTCACTTTTATCAATATTTTTGGACATTTTATGACCCAAACAAATTTGATTCATTGAGGAAAATAAGTGAAAATAAATTTATAATAATAACCAATGCCTTAAACAGGAAGTAAAAACAGTTAAAAACCACCGACCAGAGGAGAATTATTTATACAACAGATGTTTTCGATAGAACATCTGCCTCTTGTCCACTTTTTTTATCTTTACATTTCTTTACACAAAAAGTAACAAATTCAATCAATCAGTATAAAAAAATGACAAAAACTAAAAAATCATATTTATATATTTTTTCCAGACTTGCAGTTCAGCGGGACAACGAAGACGACAAAGAGCTCCACAAATAAAACATGAAAATGAAAGACCAGAGCCAGAAATAAGAGTTTAAAGTCAGTAGTAGTAAAGGAACAGTGCTGCTTAGCCTAGCTTAGCATAAAGACTGGAAACGGAGGGAAACAGCTAGCGTCGTTCAGATCAAAATGTAACGTGTTTACATCTCATCTGTAAAATCAAAAGAGTCCAAACTACAAATCAGTTCTGTGCCGATTTATTTATGTAAAAACAACAATTAAGATTAAAAATAATAAACTTTTATTTTATTTTACTGAATCTTGATTTTTCACGTTTTATTATCAAATACAAAATATTCAGGAAGTTCTTTTTCTGAAAGTAAAATATGTGAATGTAAAGTTTTTATTTCTGTGATTGTCAGACTTTGTGTTTCATGTTTCGCTCTTAAAAGGGCCAGTCCAACAATTTAGTGTTTTCTCCTCCAAGTTAAAGAGACACACAGAAATAACAAGAGTAGAAGAAATAAGTGCCGCGGAGATATTCTGAGCCTACATTTCCCATGATGCCGAGGAAAATGATCTGTGTAAAACTGTTGGAGTGACTCTTTTTAAGTTGTTAGAGGAAAAAAACCACAAAAAACAAGATTAGAAAACAGACTTTTTGTTTGAAAAAAAAATAAAATGAGAAAGATTTGTAAAACAGGAAGTGTTAAATGTTTGAGACATTTTGTACAAACTTTATTTTACAAGTAAAAGAAGAAGATTGTGTTTTCATGATCTTCTCTGATGGTTTATTTTCAAACTAAAAGCTGAAGCTTAATGAAAGTTAACTGTACAGTAAAAAACCTGTTGATATTTCCATAAACGTGTTATAAACAGACAGAACATCCTGAGTTCATCCCATGAACTGAATATAAAAGTCAACACCAGCCGTCTGTTCCCACCCTCCGAGTCGCTTCATTATAGAAACTTTTACTCCTTTTTTTTGTTTATTATTATTATTTTTGTTGTCAAAAGATGAAAAGACAAAGAAATACAAAAATATAAAAAAGGTGACAAAAACAAAGAGAAATATCTACAGAAGGAAACACGGATATTTACAACCATTAAATAACCCATTCAACACAAAAACATGATTTTTATATAAAACACAAACTCTAGAATCTGACGGACGCCACATGAAGCCGGATCTTACGTTTAGTCTGGAGTATTATTCATGTTTTAACATCTATAGTCAGTAAACTTTGATCTGTTGCTAGTTGGTTCTATTTGGGCTTTTTGGCACCTTTGAAGGATGTGTTATCAGTGTACCTGTGGATGTATGAACTACCGTCACTGATCACTGTGAAGCTGAAGGAAACATAAAAACGTGACCATTCTCACTTCCAAAAAGATGTTTTTATGGTTCCTAAGCAGATTTATTCTTAATGAATCAGAGATTATTATAATAACTGAAGATTCCTTTTAAATATATTACACTTTGGATGATAAATGACCAGGAAAAGCAGCAAAGTCTCCACATGTTTGTCATTTTTTTGGGCCATTTAGGGTTGAAAAATGACAATTAACTGATTAATCAATCGACGGCTTTGTTTCACCTTCAGCGTGATAATAATAATAATAATAATAATAATAATAATAATAATAATAATAATAACAACAACAACAACAACAACAACAACAACAACAACAACAACAACAACAACAACAACAACAACAACAACAACAACAACAACAACAACAACAACAACAACGATGGTGTGAGCTTCTTTTTGATGTTTCAGCTGTTGGATCAACAGCAGCTGACCCCTAATGTGTCGGTAGAAGCTGTGACTCTGAGTTGGCTTTACAAACAGGACGTCTTAGTCACAATAATCACTGATATCGATGAATATTGATATGTTGCTATACGTTCCTTGTATGTTCTTCCAGCTAACGTTAAGATCCAGCGTCACGCGCCGAAAACCGACAACAAGCGAGAGTCACGACGACACGAACGAACAAACGCCACCTCCTCAGAAACGGTCAGTAGTGTCAAGGACAACAGGAAGTGACCTCACGACCGCCCTGCTGGCGCTGCACGGCCACAACTTTAACACAAACGGGGTTTATTGCTGATCAACACATTTAGAACATCAGGTGAGTGTTTAAAGTTTCTGACGGTGTGACTGTGCCGCTCTGCCGGACCAATCACAGCCACTTCCTGTCCTCCGCGCGTCATTCAAACTGTACACTTTCACAATTAAATATTAAAACGCAGGATTCATTTTCTAAGTGCGTTGTGCTGCCGGGTCTGCACCCGACGTCTAGAAATATATTCATATACATATATATATATTAGAATATTATCTTCCACAGAGAGTCGAGTTTCTATCGCTCTGTCGGCCATTTTGAATTAGTGATTTGCAGGTTTTTCGTGGACGTTTTTCTCAACTTTTTCTGTTTCCAGAAAAACTGCAGGAGCTTTTCCAGAGAGCGTTACCTGTGTGTACCTGTGTGAGTGTTACCTGTCGATGATGAAGACGATGAAGACGTTGTTTTAAAGACTCAACGTCAAACCTTCAACCTTCCCTCAGACCCCTTCTGATTGGCTGATTAGATATTCGTCTGTCCGTGGGCGGGCGGGTAAAGGTTGCCTCTGAGTCGAGTGGTGGTGGTGGTGGCGCCCTCGCAGCGAGGTGTGGTTTCCGTGGTGGTGGTGGTGGTGGTGGTGGGGGGAGGAGGGGGGAGGGGGAGGCGGGTCGCGGAGAGACGGCGGGACGGCGGAGGACTTGATGGGGACGATGCGGGTGTCCATGACCTCACAGTCGACCTGCATCATCATCTCGTAGCCATGAGAGGAGTTATAGAGGCTCTCTGAGGGAGGGGGGGTTTGGTCAGTTAGGCATTAACACTACATTACCCATGAGCCTCAGCTGCTCTCATGAAAATGAACCGACTTTAACAGTAAAATGTTTAATAAAGTTTCCACTTTGTGTCATTTTTTTTTTTAGCTTCAAGTCGTAAACAGAATCGTCAGTGACTGGATGCTTCTTGCTGAAGTGCATCTTGGGAGTTGTAGTTGACGTATCTCCTATTTAAAGAAGATATTTTTAACAACTTTTGAATAACTTTTGTTCTGATGGTTCAACCAAAGTGTGACATTATCAGAGCAGCTAACTTTACTTTTAAGTTTCAATCTAATTTAAAGCTTTGTTCTGTATTTCAAAAGTACATTTCTCAACTATCTTTGAGAATGTTTTGTTGTTTATGAAGCTGGTTGTCATTCATGTAGTTTATATACATCTCAGAGGAGCTGCAGCAGCTTGTAGTTTTGGTATATCTGGAAACAAAAAGAAGCTGACAGTACAGATTGATATTGAGACTCACCGTTCACAGACATGGCCGGCATCACCAGAGACATCTTCGGTCGGCTGGTTTTATTGTGGCTGATGGCCGGCAGCAACAGGTGATCCTGTAGAGAGACACGGACCAGGTTCAACTATCCCGCTTTCAAAAGACAGAATCACTGACGGGTCACGTTCATCGAGAGGAACTAAACCTTTTAAAAGAGTTTTGGCTGAAGTTTCTCCACCATGATAGTAAACCAGTTAGCAAGCGAGCTAGTTAGCAAGCAAGCTAGTTAGCTTGCTAGTTCCACCACGATTTCATGCTACAGTTACAGAACATTAAAAAGCACCACATTGAGCTGCCAGGTTTGGTCTACGTTACTTTAACATGCAGCCGAACTTTACCGGTTTTAAAATAACCGTTCATGATGGCTGTCACTGTTTCAATTAGCTTATGCTAATAGTTACCGCTAATTGCTACTAGCTAATCGCTAGGACGCTGACTATTGTTATGATTATGGTTATTGAAGAGTGGTGTAAAGGGTCTTTTATAGTGATGGAAACTGTATAAACTCTTACAAATATTGGTGAATTTGAGTTTACATGCGAGGCTGGCATATGTGTATGCTAGTGATTAGCATTAGCGCTAGCTCCTACTCCCGTCTCCACGGTCTACAGAGTCGGGAGACGTTGGTTTTGTAGGACATTTAATATTTAAATGTGAAGATTAGGACCTGAATCCATCAACAAACATGACTATAAACACATAAACATGAGTGTTCAGATGAAAGAAAGATTTAAACTACAGGGTGGTGCAGTCATTTTCAAGCAAAACCAAGTTTATTAAGATGAATCTAAAGAAAACCGATGGATGAACTGTGAATATCTGCATATTTAAATGTTCTAAGAGTATATTACAGTGGAACCCTTCAATGTTTCGTACCCGTCTGAAGGAGACCACGTAGAAAGTGTCCTCTCTGCGGTCGATGGCGTCTAGGAAGTCGCTGTAAGTGACCTCAGGACCAGGAAGCACCTGCAGCTGACTGCAGACAGGAAACAGGAAGTTCAGGGTCGTTATTGAGTCTTACTACAAAATAAAAGACTGACGCCACCAAAATATTCAGACGTGAAGATGTTGAGAGATATTTTGATGTTACTATCAGCTGTAGTTCTTGTTTTCATCTTTGATAAAACAATTAAATATCAGTTATTAGCTCATTTATGTTTTATAGTAAAGCTACTTTTCTTGTCTTCACCCAGCTGACAGAAACTCACTGGCGTACTTTCAGTACGTCTATAAACACACTTTCAGTTTCACAAAGCTTTGCATGTTAACAGCCTGAATGAACTCCTCACAGGAGAAACTACAGAAACGTCTTGACTCATAAACGTTTGTGAGGAACTGAACCTTTCTATGGAGCGGTGAGCCTGGATCGGAAGATATCTGGAGAAGTTCGTCTTCCTCAGCTGAGCTTTCTGCAACAAACAAAAACGAGATGGAAGGACAGTTAATATAAAGAAGAAGCCTTAAGAAGAAGCAGAAGAAGAAGAAGAAGACGCATTAAGAAGAAGAAGAAGAAGAAGCATTAAGAAGAAGCAGAAGAAGAAGAAGAAGCATTAAGAAGAAGCAGAAGAAGAAGAAGCAGCATTAAGAAGAAGCATTAAGTAGAAGAAGAAGAAGAAGAAGAAGCATTAAGTAGAAGAAGAAGAAGAAGAAGCATTAAGTAGAAGAAGAAGAAGCATTAAGTAGAAGAAGAAGAAGAAGAAGAAGAAGAAGAAGCATTAAGTAGAAGAAGAAGAAGAAGAAGAAGCATTAAGAAGAAGAAGAAAAAGAAGCATTAAGAAGAAGAAGAAAAAGCATTAAGAAGAAGAAGCATTATGAAGAAGAAGAATTAACAAGAAGAAGAAGAAGAAGAAGTTTCTACTGAACCTGGGCGATCTTGGCTTTCTTGGCGACTTTGGGTTTTCCTCCAGACTTCTTCCTGTCGATCTGGTGTCGTTGGACCCAACCTCTCAACTCGTCTGCTAGTCTGTAGAACAAGAGGAGAAAGAAGGAGACTTTAAACTGACAGGAAACTGTGATGTGACTTCCTGTATCCAGTGTGACAAAGTTCACACAATATCTAAAAAACCCTCAGTAAAGAAACAGACAGAAGGTAGAAGGGGAAAAAGGAAGGAAAAAAGGAATGAAGGAAGGAAAGAAGGGAACAGGGGAGATGAGAGAAAAGAAAGAGGGAAGAATATAAGAAGGAAGGGAGAAAGGTAAGAAAGAATGAAGGTTTGAAAGAAGGGAGAAAGGAAACAAGGGAGGATGGAAAGAAGGGAGAAAGGAAACAAGGGAGGAAAGAATGAAGGATGGAAAAAAAGAGGGGATAAAGGATAAAAAACTAATTAATTTGTTTAGTTATATGAAGAGAAGCAGGGGGATGAGGAGGAGATGAAGAAGGACCAGAAGAGGACACACACTCATATAAATATTTATATGTAATACATATAAATATGTATTCATATGTATAAATATATATAAAGATGTATTAAAGATGAGTGACTGACCTGAGAGACTCTGAGCGGTTGAACTGTCTGCAGTCTGAAGAGCTGAAGTAACGATCGATGTCCTGAAGAACCAGATCCTTCATGTCACTGAACACATCACTCAGGTTCCTAGGAAGAAAGGAAAGGAAAGAAGGAAGGGAAAAAAGACAACAGGGAAAGATGGAAGAGGGGATGGAAAGAAAGGAAAGACAAAAGATCATCTACTGAAGTGTGAGCTCACAGCAGTTTCCTCCCTGATTTCTCTTTTTCCTTTCATCCTTCTTTCTTTTCCTTTCCTCCCATCTTTCCTTTTCTCACTCCCTCCTTTCTTTCTTCATTATCTGTCTTTCTTTTCCTTTCCTCTTGTCTTTTCCTGCTGAGGAAGTGAATCAATAAGTGAAACTCCTCCTTTACTCCGTCGGGTTCTCCTCACCTGAACTGATAGGACTCTGCAGCTTCGTCTCCTGCGTCCTCCTCCGTCTCCGTTCTGTCCTCCACTCTGCTCGGAGGTTGCTGTTGCTGTTGCTGCCGTTCCTGTTGCTGTTGTTGTTGCTGTTGCTCGATCTCCAGCAGCCGTCGTCCCGTGTACGTCACCACGCCGTCCTGGAGGCCCGACAGCTTCCCGTCTGAGATGCTGCGGGACGAAGAAGTGAGAGCGCTCAGACACACCTTAGTGTTCACTGAGTCACATTCAGGGTTTGTGTTATTTAAATACTAATCCATATCAGTATTCATGAAGGTGACATTTAGTTCATGTTGTCAGTCACTTTACGGTTCATATCCGTTTACTGAGGAAAGAAAGTTCAAAACAGCTTCAATAACTAAATCTAATACTTGATGAATAAATACCTTTCACCCTTAATGTTTATGAGTAACTTTAATATGAACACACTGAGCCGTCCTCTTTGTTTACGTCTCCATGCGTCCACTGGTTACCTCGTGTTTAACGTCACATTGCTATGAATTGTGGGTAATTCCCTCAGGCCAAGTCAGCATCTAATGCTGACGTAAGGAAAGGGTTCATAAAGGATCAAAATGTCAGAGAGAGACTCAAACACTCGATGAGTTGACAGAACTAAACCCTCAGACTTTAAGAGAGTCAGAGAATCAGTGGGTCCGTGAGTCAGAGAGTCAGTGATTCACAGAGTCAGAGAGTCAGAGAGTCAGTGAGTCAGTGATTCAGAGAGTCAGAGATTCAGAGAGTCAGTGATTCACAGAGTCAGAGAGTTAGTGAGTCAGAGAGTCAGAGAGTCAGAGAGTCAGTGATTCAGTGAGTCAGAGAGTCAGTGAGTCAGAGAGTCAGAGAGTCAGAGATTCAGAGAGTCAGTGATTCACAGAGTCAGAGAGTTAGTGAGTCAGAGAGTCAGAGATTCAGTGATTCAGAGAGTCAGAGAGTCAGTGAGTCAGAGAGTCAGAGAGTCTGTGAGTCCGGAGGTTCAGGACTTTGGTCAAAGTGTTCCGGTTACCTGACGGGTCCGAAGCTGAACGTCATGAACAGCAGGACGGCCATGACGCACACGGCCCTCTTGTTGCTCGCTGAGTCGCTGCCCTGAAACACAAGAGAGAGAAACTCATGAAGCTCACAAACTAACACTGAATCTGAAGAGAACATTATGCAGAAAGAAAGAAACTTCACTTCACTACTACGCTGTTCTTGCGTCTGCATTCAACTCAAGAAGAATACAGAAATATTCATAATTTGCATATCAGTTTCAGGTTTTTTGGGTTTCTCTTTGTAACGTGTTTTAGGGTTGTGGATCTTCGTCTCTCTGAAGACCTGTTTCCTCGTGTTTAACCTGTTTGTTGTTAACCGAGGTTCAGCTGAACTGTAAACCTGCTGAGTCAGCAGGAGTGTTTTCTCCTTTCCACACTCTAGAAGGACTTGAGAAGTAGAGAGACTTCCTCCTGATTCAACTTCTACGACACCGATGGGCCAACGATAAACACACCTAAAAGCGGATCACCCTGCAGCATGAATATGAATATGAAACATATTAAAATCAGTGACTCTAGAAGTGAGGCGGACTAGAGGAACTGATTAAAGATGAATGATGAGTCTCTGTTGATTCAGCCTTCACTCTTTAACTTTATCTATGAAATCATCTCTGACATGCTGAGAAACTACGCCTCAACTTTAGCAACTGAGCTACTCTCTCTCCCTCTCTCCCTCTCTCCCTCTCCTCTCCTCCCTCACCTCTTTCCCGGCCAGTCTCTCCCTCAGCGCCTGGTTCTCCCGGCGGAGGCGTTCGTTCTCCTGCTGCGCCTCCCTGAGCTGAGCCTCCAGGTTCTGGAGGTACTCCTTCTTCTTCTTCCTGGACTGGCAGGCCGACTCCCGGTTCTTTATCATCCGTTGCTGCCGCTTCAGCACCTTCATCTGCACCGGGAGGAGGAAGAAGAGGAGGAGGAGGAGGAGGAGGAGGAGGAGGAGGAGGAGGAAGTAAAGGGAGGAAGAAGAGGAGGAGGAGGAGGAGGAGGAGGAAGTAAAGGGAGGAAGGATAAAGAGGAATAAAGGAGGAGGAGGAGGAGGAGGAGGAGGAGGAAGAGTAAGTAAAGGAAAGGGAGAAAAGGGAGGAAGGATAAAGAGGAATAAGAAGATGAGGAGGAGGAGGAGGAAGGGAAGGTAGTGAAGGATAAAGAGGAATAAAGGAGGAGGAAGAAGAGGAGGAGGAGGAGGAGGAGGAGGAGGAGGAGGAGGAGGAGGACGAGGAAGAAGAGGAGGAGGAGAGAAAAGGGAGGAAGCATAAAGAGGAATAAAGGAGGAGGAGGAGGAGAAAGAGGAGGAGGAGCATTGGGAAGGGAGAAAGGGGAGGAAGGATAAAGAGGAAGAGATGGAAATAGCCCAGAGGAGAGGGAGTTTTACAGACAAAAGGAGGATGATGATGATAATGAGGAGGAGGAAGATGTCGGGTCGAGTGAATAAGAAATGATGGAAAGAAAGAAAGGAGGAGCAGAAAATAAGGAGGAGAAGGATACAAAGACAGGAAGAGGAGAGAAAACAAAAGGTTCAACAGGTGAATGACATCATCAGATATATGAGACTCTTATCTATCTATCTATCTATCTATCTATCTATGAGACTCTTATCTATCTATCTATCTATCTATCTATCTATGAGACTCTTATCTATCTATCTATCTATCTATCTATCTATCTATGAGACTCTTATCTATCTATCTATCTATCTATGAGACTCTTATCTATCTATCTATCTATCTATCTATGAGACTCTTATCTATCTATCTATGAGACTCTTATCTATCTATCTATCTATCTATCTATGAGACTCTTATCTATCTATCTATCTATCTATCTATCTATCTATGAGACTCTTATCTATCTATCTATCTATCTATCTATCTATGAGACTCTTATCTATCTATCTATCTATCTATCTATCTATGAGACTCTTATCTATCTATCTATCTATCTATCTATCTATCTATCTATCTATCTATCTATGAGACTCTTATCTATCTATCTATCTATCTATCTATCTATCTATCTATCTATCTATCTATCTATCTATCTATCTATCTATCTATCTATCTATCTATCTATCTATCAGCTGATAGAAGAGGAGTCGGTGTGATGTTAAACCTAAACCGTTCAGACGTGTTGCTGCAGCTCCAGTGACTGAAGTCATTAAAAGCGTCAAACAAAGTGAAGCAGCAAAACACCTCAAACCAACCTCCACAACCCTACTGGTGCTTTTATCACTTCATCACTCGTGAAAGAGGTGAACGACAAAGAGCTGCAACAACTTGTGGAACTTGCTGAGTTTTCTGTAGAAACACGACTCAACACCGAAGAAGCTCAGCAGAAGCAGAGAGATGAACATCTAAAACATCTAACAAGTGTCCTGAAAGTGAAAACTCACTCACCTTGTATTTTGAGTAAAGATGGGTTCGTGGGTCTAAACACTGTGATCTGATACTAACAGGAGGGCTGTGACATCACACGCATTGAACCGTTCAGTACCAGGCTCAGGAGCAGAACGACGCGTTTGAATGGGACTAGTTGAGGAAACGTAACGTTCCCTCAGCGGAGCCACTGCGTTGACCTGCTGTCTGACACGCCCACCACGGAAGAACAACACTCTGCACGCTAAACTAGCTTAGCATGAACACCAACAGCAGCACACCTGCCGATCCACACGGGGCTGAAGGTCTGAAGGTCTACAGCCGTGGATACGAGACCTCTGAGTGATGGACCAGGCTGTATGAACATGCTTCATGCTTCATGCTACATGCTACATGCTAACTGTTGCTCCTCCACGAGCACGAAAACCCAAACGGAGAATCACATGTCCTAATATTTAGTTTCCTTCGTAACGATCCAACATGTCCGACGGTGCACGTCGTCGTTCATCCAGGTTCTACTCACGTCGATGTCGTTGGAGTTGTTGCCGGGTAAAGCCGCCGTCGCTGGGACGATGGGTTTGCTGGTGGGCGGAGCCGTGGGGCTGGAGCAGTGCTGAGGCATGCTGGGAGATACGGGCTCCATCTTCACGATGGTCGGAGACGAAGAGAGACACACCGACTGAGACAAGACCACTGGAGGAGGAGGAGGAGGAAGAAGAGGAGGAAGAGGAGTGGAAAGAGGAGGGGGAATAAGAAGAGGACGAGGAAGAAGAGGAAGGAGGATGAAGAAGAGGAAGAGGAGGAGACAGGGAAGAAGAGGAAGAGGGAGTGGAGGAGGAGGAGGAGGAGGAGGAGGAGGAGGAGGAGGAGGAGGAGGAGGAGGAGGAGGGACAGCAGAGAGACGCGTCATCAGTTCTCTGATTCTTATATAAAGTAAATGAATTCAGACGTCAATCACAAAGTGTGTTCACCAGGTCTGCTCTGGTCCATGGAGGGGAGGCCCTGCAGGATGAGGGTCTTGGCCGGTGTGGAGGTCTGCGTGACGGGGATGGTGGCGACACAGACCGGTCTGGGCTGGATGGGGGGCTTGGTGCTCAGGATGGAGGTCTTCAGTGTGGCCGGACCCGGAAGAACTTCAGGAGACAGAAATTCAACTTTAGAGTGACTTTAAACTTGAGAGTAATTTTACACTTTAGAGTAATTTTAAACTTTAGAGTCACTTTAAACTTTAGAGTCATTTTACACATTTTAGAGTAATTTTAGACTTTAGAGTCATTTTACACTTTAGAGTCATTTTAAACTTTAGAGTCATTTTACACATTTTAGAGTAATTTTAGACTTTAGAGTCATTTTAAACTTTAGAGTCATTTTACACATTTTAGAGTAATTTTACACTTTAGAGTCATTTTACACTTTAGAGTCATTTTACACTTTAGAGTCATTTTACACTTTAGAGTCACTTTACACTTTAGAGTCATTTTAAACTTTAGAGTCATTTTACACTTTAGAGTCATTTTAAACTTTAGAGTCATTTTACACTTTAGAGTCAATTTAAACTTGAGAGTAATTTTACACTTTAGAGTCACTTTACACTTTAGAATCATTTTACACTTTAGAGTCATTTTAAACTTTAGAATCATTTTACACTTTAGAGTCATTTTAAACTTTAGAGTCATTTTACACTTTAGAGTCATTTTACACTTTAGAGTCACTTTAAACTTTAGAGTCACTTTAAACTTTAGAGTCATTTTACACTTTAGAGTCATTTTACACTTTAGAGTCACTTTAAACTTTAGAGTCACTTTAAACTTTAGAGTCATTTTAAACTGCTCTGTGAAATGATTTGAATACAAGTTTCCATAAACATGACGTCATCGTCTGAACCCACCGGAGGTCTGCGTCTGTAGTCCACTGACGGTCTGCGTCTGTAGTCCACTGACGACTGACGGGATCGGTGTCGTCAACCTCGTCTGCGTCTGTGGTACGGATGACGTTGCCACGGTGATCTCCATGGAGCCCAGCGGGGGAGACAGAACGTCTCCGTACATGTAGGGAGGAGTCGGAGGGTTTTCACCTTTAATGGTGATCTGGATGAGGAGATTGTTATTATTATTATCATCGTGTTCAACTACTTTGACATTTTGGGGAAACAAATTCTCAAATAATAATAATAATAATAATAATAATAAACAGTTTAATATATTAAATTAATGCAAATTTAAAGCTCCTCTGTGTTTTATTGTTGTCTTGATAAATTCAGTATACGGTTTGTTTACATCTTCGATGTAAGAACTTAACTCAACACCAGTATTTTCACACTAAAGGTCTTGCAGCTTTTCCCCGTTATAGGAAGGCTTTTAATGTGAAAGACCATCAGGATGTGTTGAGACAGAGAACAACAAAATAAACAGCTGCAAATATCTTCAAAGAGTCCCATTAAATACAATACTTGTATTTGCATGAATCACACTCACCTTCATACGTTATTAAAAGTAAAACACACACACACACACACACACACACACACACACACACACACACACACACACACACACACAGTGTATTTTACTTTGTAAACACACCTGTGGGTCTGGTGACAAAGAAGAGCAGTCGGACCCGAGTGAGGAAGCAGGAGAAGGAGGCTCGGCTTTCACCTTGAACACTAGAAACACAAACAAACACATGAACCAGTAACGTGTGTGTGTGTGTGTGTGTGTGTGTGTGTGTGTGTGTGTGTGCGTGTGTGCGTGTGCTTACACATTTCCACAGGTAACGGCTGAGTGATGGTCATTTCACTTTTGATCACAGGAGTTTCTCCTTCAGAGAAAAAAAACAGGAAGAAACATCAAGACAAGGTTTTATATTATTATTAATGTATATATATATATATATATATATATATATATATATAAATAATAAAACAATTCATGAAGTACATCAAAATTTACATGAGAAACACATGACCCTTCATGAACTTAGAGACTTGAATTAATGTTGTTGTTGGAGGACGAGGCGTCTCTGAGGCCTCAGGTGTGTTCAGTTTGTTGTTACTGTCCGGTTCTCACCTGTGAGAAGGTTGTTGTCAAGGTGTTGCCACGGCGACGTGGGGTTGTCAGGATCGAGGGTGAGCACGAGGTCGTTGTCAAACTGTGAAGGGGGGGATGGGAAATTAGATTTAGACTGTGTGTGTGTAGGTGTGTATAGGTGTGTGTAAGTGTGTGTGTGAGTGTAGGTGTATAGGTGTGTGTGTGTGTGTGTGTGTGTAGGTGTATAGGTGTGTGTGTGTGTGTGTGTGTGTGTGTGTGTAGGTGTATAGGTGTGTGTGTGTGTGTGTAGGTGTGTGTAGGTGTATAGGTGTGTGTGTGTGGGTGTATAGGTGTGTAGGTGTGTGTGTGAGTGTAGGTGTATAGGTGTGTGTGTAGGTGTATAGGTGTGTGTGTAGGTGTGTGTGTGTAGGTGTATAGGTGTGTGTGTGTGTGTGTAGTTGTATAGGTGTGTGTGTGTGTGTGTGTGTAGGTGTGTGTGAGTGTAGGTGTATAGGTGTGTGTGTGTAGGTGTGTGTGTAGGTGTATAGGTGTGTGTGTGTGTGTAGGTGTGTGTGTGTGTAGGTGTATAGGTGTGTGTGTGTGTAGGTGTATAGGTGTGTGTGTAGGTGTATAGGTGTGTGTGTGTAGGTGTATAGGTGTGTGTGTGTGTGTGTGTAGGTGTGTGTGTGTGTATAGGTGTGTAGGTGTGTGTGAGTGTAGGTGTATGTGTGTAGGTGTATAGGTGTGTAGGTGTGTGTGTGTAGGTGTGTGTGTGTGTGTGTAGGTGTGTGTGAGTGTAGGTGTATAGGTGTGTGTGTGTGTGTGTGTGTGTGTGTGTGTGTGTGTGTAGGTGTGTGTGAGTGTAGGTGTATAGGTGTGTGTGTGTAGGTGTGTGTGTAGGTGTATAGGTGTGTGTGTGTAGGTGTGTGTGTAGGTGTGTGTAGGTGTGTGTGTGTGTGTGTGTAGGTGTATAGGTGTGTGTGTGTGTGTGTGTAGGTGTATAGGTGTGTGTGTGTAGGTGTGTGTGTAGGTGTATAGGTGTGTGTGTGTGTGTGTAGGTGTATAGGTGTGTGTGTGTGTGTGTGTGTAAGTGTATAGGTGTGTGTGTGTGTGTGTGTGTGTGTGTAGGTGTATAGGTGTGTGTGTGTGTGTAGGTGTATAGGTGTGTGTGTGTGTGTGTGTGTGTGTGTGTGTGTGTGTGTGTGTGTGTAGGTGTATAGGTGTGTGTGTGTGTGTGTGTGTAGGTGTATAGGTGTGTGTGTGTGTGTGTGTGTGTGTGTGTGTGTGTGTAGGTGTATAGGTGTGTGTGTAGGTGTATAGGTGTGTGTGTGTGTGTGTGTGTGTGTAGGTGTATAGGTGTGTGTGTGTGTGTAGGTGTATAGGTGTGTGTGTGGGTGTATAGGTGTGTGTGTGTGTGTGTGTGGGTGTATAGGTGTGTGTAGGTGTATAGGTGTGTGTGTGTGTGTGTGTGTGTGTGTGTGTGTGTGTGTGTGTGTGTAGGTGTATAGGTGTGTGTGTGTGTGTGTGTGTGTGTGGGTGTATAGGTGTGTGTGTGTGTGTGTGTAGGTGTATAGGTGTGTGTGTGTGTGTGTGTGTGTGTGTGTGTAGGTGTATAGGTGTGTGTGTGTGTGTGTGTGTGTGTGTGTGTGTGGGTGTATAGGTGTGTGTAGGTGTATAGGTGTGTGTGTGTGTGTGTGTGTAGGTGTATAGGTGTGTGTGTGTGTGTGTATAGGTGTGTGTAGGTGTATAGGTGTGTGTGTGTGTGTGTGTGTGTGTGTGTGTGTGTGTGTGTGTGTGTGTGTGTGTGTGTGTGTGTGTGTGTATATAGGTGTGTGTAGGTGTATAGGTGTGTGTGTGTGTGTGTGTGTGTGTGTGTGTGTGTGTGTGTGTGTGTGTAGGTGTATAGGTGTGTGTGTGTAGGTGTGTGTATATAACATTGAGTTTGATCATCTGAACTGAAGATGATTTTGTTGGTGACAGAATGTGAACGAGAGACTCTGATGTGTTAATAAATAAATAATAACATATAGAAGAATATGGACTTTCTTTATGGATAAAGAAACAAACAGTTAATGTAGTTTATTATAATAACGATACCTGATGCTCTGATCTCTGGTCGTTTACAATGAAACAGTCAATCAGTGTTCAGACCAACAGGAGGAGAGCTAGTAACGTTAGCAGCACCGCTAACGGCTAACCAACGGAGGTTCACTTCAGTTACACTATGATGCCTTCAGGCTCTGCTCAGTGAATTATAACGTTATCGTGATGTGTTCACGTGTAATCTGTAAAATATAGTTTCGGTAAAAAAAAAAATCCAGTAGTTTGAAGATGTTTTCACATGAATATTAAATAGATATTAGAGATGAATTATGAGCCGTTTACACTAAAAGTACAATATTGTATTTCTTGTTCATTTGAGATATATATATATATATATATATATATATATATATAAAAACCAAAATAGACGACTATAAACCAGTAGAACGATGATATCTTGATGTTTTTATCTGTTTTTGTGACGGTGGTGATCCTTTTAGAACAGCTGTTATAACTAAACTACAACGATCTGAAGTGTGAGCTCTTTAGAACATAACTAGGTGTGATTATGAATGTGAGACCGAGTGAAGCTGAGCGTTGGTGTTCTTCGGTTTCACTCTCGGTCGATAAAGCAGAAACCTCTTTTCTTTTCTTTGTCTCCGTACCGTCGGCTCGTATTTCGTCCCCCGGCTGAAGTCGGCGTCCTCTCCCTCCTCCATGCTCTCACACTGGTACAGACAGGCATCTGAGCGGAGAACACAGAGAACAATGCTAATATCATATCATATCATATCATATCATATATTAATATGCACGGGAAGGGAAGAGAGCCCACAATGCTGTCAGATTCAAACAACAACAGTCACACATTTACATTTAGACTTTTTTTGCGTAAAAAAGTATAAAAACTAGAAATAAAAATTAAAAAAAAGATGTCGATTAATTTTATTAATTGAATAATTGTTGCTGCTCTTCTTCATTGATTACGGTTCTCTGAACATAAGCTGCTGTAAAAAGAAAATAATTAAAATATAATAATCAAGATTCAGATCAGGACACATCTGTTTAAAGAAGAAATAAACAAGTTAAATTATATATGAAGTTTAAGACTGTAAAAGACATTCATTCAGTTTATTAATAACTAAATGATTAGTTGAAGCGTATTGAACTCAAACATCGTGTTCCATCAGTCGATTAATTACTCGTTTGATCATTTATTCATCTGTTTAAAGTCATTCATGAAGCAAAACCAGCTCCTCAAATGTAACGGATTTTATGTTTTTACTCTTCATATTTTATGGTAAACTGAATATTTTTTAGATTTTTAAGTAAAAATGATGACGTCACGTCTGGCGTTAGGCAATTTAAAAAAAATCTTTTGATATTTTATTAGTCGATCATGAAAATAAGCATTAGCTGCAGCTCTACCAACTACAATTTTTAAATAAAATCACATCAAAATCTAAGAAAATATAATCTGAAATTTATGTTTTTTATATCAATAATAATCTAAAATTAACAGTTTTCAAAGATGAATAAATATTCAATCGGTAATAATGAAATAACAGACGACACAAAAACAGAGTCTTAGACGCTGCAGGTAATAAAATAAAATAATTATAAATTAATTATAAAAAAGGAAATACATCACATACAAAATATTTTATGATTGAAAAAATATTTTAAAAATTAGCTTTTTATGTCACGAAGGTGTAAACTCAGAAAATATTTGTTAGAATAAAATATTGACACAGAAAATTATGATAATTAAAATTAAAAAAGCTGGTGGTTATTTTCACTTCTGCCTCTAATTGATTCTCACGTAATAATATTTACAATATTATCAATAAGATAAATATAATAGAGCTTTTAGGATGAGATGTAGTGAGTCTGAACACAGCCTGGATAATACAGATGTTTATGATTCAACATCATCACGCTGCCTCACTCATTAAAATAACAATCACACAAACAAAACATCCTCTTCATCAAACATGTCCCATCTTTACAACGAGCAGCTTCTCATTCATACTGACCTCCAGTATCTTCATATGTCAGGGAATACGCCTTATTGTGTATTCTATATACTAATACTGAGTATTTATTGTTCCTCTGTAATGCCTAAAAATACCTGCTGCTGTACTACAATAATTCTGTATAAAGCACAATAAATACACACACACAGTTTATACTGCTAACACAATATATATAGTGTATTTATATGTTATATTATGTACATAAGTGTGTACTTCTGGTTGGATGCTTAACTGCGTGTCTCATTAACATACGTGTACTAGTACACACCATATGGCTCGTACCTGGTGGATTAAAAACTTGTAGTAAACTGGCCAAAACTACAACATGTACTTTAAGATGCAGCCCATAATAACACCTCTTATGATCCATATTACATCATGACAACGAGCTTAAACTAGAAACACGTCAACAGTAGGACAACAGCGTGTTTTACGAAGAAGAAGAAGAAGAAGAAGAAGAAGAAGAACGTGCGATTTCACGCCTCCACCCACAAGAGATGAACTAACACATCCGGGTCCTCTGACTGAGGAAGTGTACACACTGCGCACACACACACACCCACACACACACACACACGCTGCACACACACACGCTGCACACACACACACACACACACGCTGCACACACACACACACACACACACACACACACACACACACACACACACACACACACACACACACACACACACACACACACACGCGCACCACTAATTCACCTTCGTTACCACATGAAACCTGTAATGTGAATAAAGGAGGATTTAAAAGGAGGATATTGAATCGCTTTAAACGCCTCAGCTTCGTTTCAACGGCTGTTGGCTCAAGACGAGCATCCGTTAGCTTAGCATCGCTTTAAAGATGCGCGTCTGTTTACCGTTGTAAAGGCTCGATACGTGAACTCACCCCAGTCTTCGCTTGTCAGGAGGTTATCAGCGAAGAAGCGCGTGTCCAGATCAGACAGCAGGTCCGTACTCATAGTATATCAATAATAATAATAAGTAATAATCACAGAGGCGTCGTGTTGTGGTGCTGCTGCAGATAGCGACGTGCTAACTAGCTAGCTTCGCAATATGACAGACAAGGAAACGCACTTTTTCCGGGGAAAGTCTCCGCCCACTTGAAACGGAGCAGCCAATGAGAACAGAGAAAAGGGCGTGATCGACGTCACGGAGAACCAATGGGGTGGTTGATAGAGTGCGATTGGAGCGCGTTGATGAGGAAGCCCGCTTTAAAGGTGATTTGGCCCAATCGCATCAGCGCGTTTTGATGGAGAGGTACAGTGAACCAATAGACGTGAAGGAAGTCCGAGCGTCGCCTCGCCCCCGCGTTGAATTGACATGCGCGTTAGCCAATCACGGTTCATCAGCGCAAATCAACCGTTGTGTTTGATTCAAGCGCTGTGAAAGTAAAAGTGCATATTATATCAGATTACACACGAAATATAAAACATGTAACATGACTATTATGTTTAATCTTAATGTCTTAGGTGTGGGAAGAAGAAGTTATTAAATAACTACACTGAGGGGCGCATAAATAAATGTGTTTTTATTGCATTACTGATGCAATAAAAACACATTTATTTATGATAATTACCTAAAAACATGTAGCTTATTGCTCTTAGTGCAGGTACTCTGATTTCATTGTTTCCAAAATGTTCATTCAAAAAAACTGCATGTTTCCTAAAATAAATAAACCAAAAATTATATATTTGTGTTTCTTTGAAACTAACTGCTTTTAATGCGTTATGTCAGTGTATTAAATGAAAATAAACCTCTGAAACAATCTTAGATGGTGAATCGTCATCTGTAGCTCCGGCTACTTTCTGTTAAAACACCAACGCTGTGAAAGATCAACCGATTAGCACAGGATGTGGGCCAGCAAATAAAACCACATACACACATATGGAAGCATATTTAGCATATAGTTGTGGTTTGACTCAAAGTCCGGCATCTTAAATTAAAACGATATCTCATGCTGGTTGTCTGTTTTGACATTTCCATATATGACCATCTTTTACAAACTTCTCGTTGATTGGTTGTCAACAATAAAGGAGCAAAACATTTACCTACAAGCTGTAAACTGTGAATGAAATAAGAAATAAGAGAACTCTTCAGACTGGTTGCTCAGAGAACTACCTGCTGCTCAACGTCAGTAAAACCAAGGAGCTGAAGAATAAAGGAGGTGAAGAATAAAGGAGGTGAAGACTCACAACCGTGTCTACATCAGTGGAGCTGAGGTGGAGCGAGAGAAGAGTTTAAAGTTCCTATCAGCATCAAAAACAAGCTGACATGGTCCTCTCCCATCTCCATGCTGGTGAAGAAAGCTCATAAACGCTGTATGTCTTATGGACACTTAATCAGGTGAAATGTCCCGAGCTAAGCTCTTGTTAACTATTACAGAGAAGCAACAGAAATCATACAAAACTGTTATGAGATGTGTATGTGGGTTCTACAGAACGTGGTTGGTACCAGCAGTGATATTGGTGACATGAGGTGCCTGCGAAGAGCTATGAGAGGATATTAAAAGAGAAAACCCAGCCAGACACAAGCTGTTCATCCTGCTGCCGTCCAGAAGGAGATACAGAAGTATCAGCTGATCAGCTTTTTTCTGCTGATCCAATCAAAACCGTGACACAAACGGAACCAAGTCATGTGATCCGTTGCACCCATAGCAAGTGTTCAAATATGCTCCAACATCTTTGAGACAACCGTTCATACCTGAATGCTCAAGTCAAGG
>NW_027176957.1:97500-165000 GCF_023349555.1 Cebidichthys violaceus | reverse complement strand
TGACTGTGACCAAAGGTGAGACACAAGAAGTCAGAGAGGAACAAAGAAATATGTGAGGAAGTAAAGCAGACTTCTTAGTACTGAAGCTGAGTGTCGTGTCTTTTGCTGTACTTCAGCATTTCTGAGTATTTGTTTGAAGTTCATGTTGTTTTTATTCTTAAAGACTTTAAGATGTGCCCTTGGTTCAATATTCAAACAAGATGAAATATTTTGTCACAGTCAGTATTATGAGAAGCATTTTTTTTTAACTGTTGTATATATTTCCTCTGTTCTACAATGAAGGTTATGTGATATCACCAGTGTATTTTAATTAAGCAAACATCCTCTGCATTCAACTGCTTTAAGTCGTGAGAAAGTTGTGTCTCTAAATAATAATAAACCACAGCCTTCTGAGGTGAAGAGCTTTTTCATGCTGTGTCTTTATGTCCTCTCTCTCACGCTGAAGGCAAAACCAGAACTACCACACCTACAAGAAGACAAACAGCAGCAGCAACACCTCTACCATCAACGACACCCCTGACCAATGAAGACACGACTACGACCACAAAAACACGCAAAAAGAAAGACAAAAAGAACAAGAACAGTAAGATGAGACAGATCTTAATAACACTCTCTAGGTTGAAAGATAGAGGTATAAATACATAGAAAGGATGAAGAACATGGACGTGTTACAGAGGAATGGATGGATTACTGAACATGTCTACCGGGACAAAAGGGTTCAGAGACTCCCTGACCTTCACCTACAAAATGTCTCAAAGAGACACGTACCAAACAGGAAGAGACTCAAATGACCACAGAGAGACACAGATCAACTGCAAAGAGACAAAAACAACCACAAAGAAACAAAGCAATCACAGAGACAAAAAATAACTACAAAGAGACACAAAGACTCACTATGGGTGTGAAAAGGGGTAAAACAACCACAAAGAGACACAGAGCAACTACAAAGAGACAAAAACAACCACAAAGACACAAAACAACCACAGAGGCAAAAAATAACTACAAAGAGAGACAGAGCAACTACAAAAATACATAATTAACCACAAAGAGATGCAAAACAACCAGAAAAAGATAAAATGACTACCATGAGACGCAAATCAACCACAAAGAGAGACAAAATAACAACAAAGAGACACAAATCGACTACAAAAAGACCAAAACAATTAGAGAGAGACCTAAACCACAGAGAGATGCCCAACAAATACAAAGAGACACAAAAGAACAACATAAAGAGGTTAAACACCTATAAAGTCAGTGTGTCTTGCACCTGTTTGTGTCTGTGTCCAGTGGACATTTGTCTCATAATCCACTCATGTACAGAGGACAACAGACTCCTGGCCACAGACATGTTAAAAAGGTCTTCTCTACAAACATGTTCTGTGTATCTTTGTGGTCGTTTTGTGTCTCTTTGTAGCACTTCCACCTGATTAAGGAAACATCCTCTGCATTCAACTGCTTTAAGTCGTGAGAAAGTTGTGTCTCTAAATGACATTAAAGTAATAAACCACAGCCTTCTGAGGTGAAGAGCTTTTTCATGCTGTGTCTTTATGTCCTCTCTCTCACGCTGAAGGCAAAACCACAACTACCACACCTACAAGAAGACAAACAGCAGCAGCAACACCTCTACCATCAACGACACCCCTGACCAATGAAGACACGACTACGACCACAAAAACACGCAAAAAGAAAGACAAAAAGAACAAGAACAGTAAGATGAAACAGATCTTAACATGAAATTAAATTAATGAAAAAGTGAGAGAGCTGGTAAAATATGAACTGTATGTATTCCTCTGCCCCACACAGAAGACACGACAACAAGACCAACAGGAGAAGCAGCAACTGTACCAACGTTCCCATCATGGACAGAAACAGGTACAGACACTGTGGACTACAATGAAGAAACAGAGAAACACAAAAACAAAAGCTGCAACTTAACGAATAAGATGAGACAGATAGAAATGATTTCAATTCTAATATTCAAACATGATTGTAACAGTTAAACTATGAATGCATACATGCCTGCATATGTGATCCAATGCGTGAACATTGATCATAGCTGGTGATGGATGACGATCTGGTTCTGAAGGTTTCTTTTCTTCCAGCGACTCCTCCTCTGTGGCAGATGTGTGTTCGTCCGCTGCTTGGATTCCTCTATCTGGTGATCATGATCAGCATCACTGTCACCACCTGGAGAAAAGGTGAATAGAGTTGGACGTTAAAGTGGTTTTTTGTGCTTCTGAAAATGTCAAAAGACAAAACTCAATTGAGATTTTTCAAATTTGGAGAAAATGGTGGAAGAGATCTACAGAGCGTTGTATTCATCATGTAGCTGAAGCACCACCGACAGGTGAAACGTCATCAAACTGATCGACACACATCAACATTGACATGAGCACACGTCATCCAAATTGTGTTGCAATTGCATAAAACATTCAAGAGTTATGGCAGTTGATGTCAGATTTACAAAAATCACAGAAAATGGTCACATTAATGACTTCTTTTTCAGGCTCATCTAACATAAAGATGCATTTTAAAAACAACAAAATCTATCTGGTCACATGAAGGTTTAAACTCCAAAGTAAGACAGGATTTAAACGACCACATGGTGGCACTGTTGCTATTGATCTGAACTTATTAGATATTAGATCTAACTTTCCATATTCTGAAGACAAACAGACAAAGTTGGAGTTCAGAAACCATAAACATGTTTGTAATAATTACCATAAACACGCTGTTTTAAATGTTCACACTGACTGAACTAATCTCCATGTTGATCTTCTCTCTTCTGCAGCTCGACAAATAGAAACAGGAAATCACCTCTGATCCTCCATCATGCTCAAACAAGAGCGCTAAAAACTCAAACTGCATCGTCCTCATTCAACACTGTTACATGAAGACGGTCCTTTCAAAATAAACTTCTGTTTTCACAGGAAATGACTCAGTTAGGTTTAGACAAAGATGGTGAAATACTTTATGTTCATGTTTTAGGGGAGTGGCTTAGGAAGGAGGCCTGAAGGGATGAGCTGTTATTGTTGACGACTTTCTCATCAGCTTTTGGGACTTTTGGAGCTCATGCTGAGAAATTCTTTCTAAGTTTAACTTTATGAAATCTGTAGAACTCTTGCTGGTTTCTCTAATGTTACCTTTTAATGAAGGAAAAGAAATGTCTTTTATCTCCGTATCAAGATAAATGCCTGAACATCTTCTGTACTCTGATTGATGTTTGATTATGAACTTCTCCTCCATCACCTCCTCTAGCTCCTCCTCCATCACCTCCTCTAGCTCCTCCTCCATCATCTCCTCCATCACCTTCTCAAGCTCCTCCTCCAGCACCTCCTCATCTGTGGTCATTTCTTCTTCTGATGATTGTTGATTGACGTCTCCGTTGTCATTTCCTGGCAGCTGGAGAACATCAACCAAAATAAAAAAGAGTTTTTGAGACTGTAAATTATGTATATGATGGGAGAATACTGTAATATTTGCATATATTGTTATTTATGCTCAGCAGCTTTGAATCAGAATGTGTCCTAATTAAAATAGCTCTATATGTTTTCAAGCGTACATATTGACATTGAGACTCAGAGTGCATTGTGTTTGTCATAAAGAGGGTTTATGAATAGAGATGTTATCAAAATAAAGTTATTGATGAGAACACCGTACTCCTGTTTGTTCTTTGTACATGAATAATTATGTAAGTCATGATCATGATCACAAAGTGAAAGCTGTTTAAACGTGTGATGTTTCTGTAGCAGCACTCATATTAAGCTGCTTCATTAAAGCTGAAATCACTTCAGACTTCATTTGTGTGCAAATGTGAAACTGACGAATGGATTCAGGATTTACTGCGGTTTCTGTCAAATAGAAAATATGTGTCTTTAATATTTAATACATCACATTTGTTGAAAAATGTAATGAAATTGTCAAAAACACTTAAGTGGAACGAAGGAATTGTGAGACAAAACATGCAGTGACGCCTGAACGGCCACATGGTGGCGCTATAGCTGCATAGAATCACAAACAGAGTACTGTTAAAACTCATTCCAATCGTTTTTTCCACTTATTTAACCGGCTGACCTGACATTAGGCCTACACTACATGTATGAGTTTCCCCTTAAGTTGCAAGAGTCATGAAAGTACATCAGCCTGATCAAATATCTGATCTACGTTGATCTACATGTAGAGGTGGTGAGAGATGAGTCTTCAGTCTGCTACACAACATGTTCAGAGCTTCTGTTGTTCTCAGGTCAAAGGGGAGTTTGGGAGAATGAATCTACAGAGCGGGTTGATCAGAGAGGAGGAGGACAGCTGGCTGAAAGGACGACAAGACATGTTTTATTACGATTATGGTGAATCATGCCGGCCGGACAGAACACAGACCGACTCTAGCAGATGTGAAATCAGTGTAAGCAACTATTTATGTACGTGCAGCAGTCAAATCTAACTGAATGTGTCAAAATAGTTCCAGAGACAAAGAGAAATATAACAAAAAAAACAACAACCTTAATTTGGTTAAGAGTCGATCAGCAGCGTTGAGATAGAGACTCAGATATCTCCATCAGGAGCTGGTGGAGACCAAAGCAGAGCTGAAGGACAGAACATATCTGACTTATTAGTTGTAAACACATTTGTTAATGAAGGTTCAAATATGTCTTTTCTGCTTCTTTCACATCAAGTGCATCAGTGAGGATTATGACTCATGAACACATCTGAGGTCTAAACATTAATAAAAGTAATTTTAGCTGCTGACACTTTATTAATTGTAAGTTATATTGGATTAAAATAAGAGGAAATACAAGTGTTCATTATGAACACATGAATATAATGTTGTGGTTTTTCTTCTGTAAGCGGAAGTAGACATTTACGCCCAGACGGCTGAGTTCCTGTTCTCACTTCGGATGTAAACTGTGATCACTGATCAGTCACGTCAGTCTGTGTGAAGAGGAGGATGAAGATCTGCAGCTATCTGTTAGCCTTAGTGCTGGCCTGGAACGCCACCGCAGGTAAGGACTCTTCACATTCATCAGTTTTAATATTGTTCTTTAGATTGTTTCATAAGAGTGTGTGAGGTTTGTAGTTCAACTCCAACCAAGTGTTGTTGAGAGGTTCAACAGCCGACAATCATCTGTGAGTTACGTGTTCAGTGAACGCTCTTCAGGAAGTGTGTTCTCCATCATTCAACAAGTTTTAACTTAAATGTTTTATGAACTCAGATCCTCATCAGACAGTCCTGTGATGACTTGTTGTTCTCGTGGAGTAGAAATGGAACTATCATTCGTTCCTTGCAGTTGAATTTGAACTTCCTGGCGGTCTAAAAGCCACTGGACTCTATTTAGAGATCAGAGTTAAAGTTGAACTTTGGGTTCACGCTCCAGCTAACAACTTAGACTCAGTTTGGACGCGTCAGCGACGGGATCGTTTCTAGATCATAAAACCTAGATCTGTGAAAACCTGAGGACCGACCCTCACCTGAACCAGTCCAGGTCAAAGCCTGAGCTCAACCATCTCACCAGAGTTTAGTACATCGAGGGTTAACATCGAGGCTCCATTCAGTTTAACTCGTGACATCATCTTTAGAAATAAACTACTTGTGTGTTTAGGAGACTAAGTACTTGGTTATGTTATATTTAAACAACTAAAGTACTTGGTTATGTTGTGTTTAAACAACTAAAGTACTTGGTTATGTTGTGTTTAAACAACTAAAGTACTTGGTTATGTTATGTATTTGGGTTAGTGAAGTAAGCTAGTTAAATAACAACACTACTGTAAAATTAATTAACGTTGACTTGGTCTCCTGAGTTCTTTACAATATTAAATTAACAATATTTAAATTCTGAGAACAGATGTTAGTTTATTGTACATTTTGTTTGTTTTGCAGAAATAATCCATGAAATATTTGAGGAAAAGACCTCAGCCTCTCTTGGTTGTCCTCACTCTGTGAAGGACAATGTGACGTGGAGCAGAGAGATTAATGGACGTCAAGTTAACATTCTGACAGTTGAAGGTGACCAGGACATAAAACACATTCATGACCCACAGAGACGATACAATTCATTGGCAGATAAGTCACTGTTCATTAGCAGAGTTACCGTCTCAGACTCTGGAAGATACTTCTGTAACGGTGAAGCTGTGGAGCTGACGGTGATCCCACCAGGTAACGTCTCACTCTTAAAGGTCTTTTGATGTTTTCTTCTTCATGTTTTAGCATCGCGTCCCTGAGCTAAATGATGTATGTTTCTAAAACTTTGTTACATTAATGAAATTGTACATTTCTAGCTTTTATACCTTATATTGTGACAACATTCATATTTATTCTCGGTACTGTAGCTGAGAAGCTTTTTGGTGTACTTCTGCATTTCTGGGTATTTGTTGCAAAATAGTCATTTTATTTTTATTCTTAAAGATTTCAACACACTTTACTAAAACACATTACTACATTATTATTTATACAACTGCAAACTATCACATTTTCAAACTGAGCTCCTCACGAAGGAAAGGAGTTAAGAAAAAGGTAGAAATTCAGTCGTTTTCTTTGAAGGTTTTAAAACAGACTGAAGGGAATGCTGATTGGTGAGGGGAAATTATGAGTTCTTACTCTTAAAGATCATTTATTTAATCATTTTTAAATAAATGTACTATAATATAGATGCTGTAAAAGAAACAAGTCCTCAGGTCACATGAGGGAAGATCTCATCAAATGAAGTCCTCTAAAATCTCATGTACATGAAGAACATGTTAAATGGAAATACTCCTAAAACTTGATATTGTTTATCATGAATACATGTGATGAGTTTATGATGGTGCATTATAAAACATGAATGTTTTTTGTGTGTACAGGAACAACTAGACTTCATGCTACAGAGAGGACAGACGTCACTCTGAAATGTCCTCCTGATGTTGGAGGATCATATTTTAAAATATGGAGCAGCAGAAACATTGGTGAAATAAAAGACCAGAAAGGGTTTCATGTTTCACCTGTTGACCAGACGTTGACTATAACATCTGTGGAGCTGAAACACTCTGGACTTTACTACTGTGATGGAAAACCTGCTGCGTATCTGACTGTGACCAAAGGTGAGACACAAGAAGTCAGAGAGGAACAAAGAAATATGTGAGGAAGTAAAGCAGACTTCTTAGTACTGAAGCTGAGTGTCGTGTCTTTTGCTGTACTTCAGCATTTCTGAGTATTTGTTTGAAGTTCATGTTGTTTTTATTCTTAAAGACTTTAAGATGTGCCCTTGGTTCAATATTCAAACAAGATGAAATATTTTGTCACAGTCAGTATTATGAGAAGCATTTTTTTTTAACTGTTGTATATATTTCCTCTGTTCTACAATGAAGGTTATGTGATATCACCAGTGTATTTTAATTAAGCAAACATCCTCTGCATTCAACTGCTTTAAGTCGTGAGAAAGTTGTGTCTCTAAATGACATTAAAGTAATAAACCACAGCCTTCTGAGGTGAAGAGCTTTTTCATGCTGTGTCTTTATGTCCTCTCTCTCACGCTGAAGGCAAAACCAGAACTACCACACCTACAAGAAGACAAACAGCAGCAGCAACACCTCTACCATCAACGACACCCCTGACCAATGAAGACACGACTACGACCACAAAAACACGCAAAAAGAAAGACAAAAAGAACAAGAACAGTAAGATGAGACAGATCTTAATAACACTCTCTAGGTTGAAAGATAGAGGTATAAATACATAGAAAGGATGAAGAACATGGACGTGTTACAGAGGAATGGATGGATTACTGAACATGTCTACCGGGACAAAAGGGTTCAGAGACTCCCTGACCTTCACCTACAAAATGTCTCAAAGAGACACGTACCAAACAGGAAGAGACTCAAATGACCACAGAGAGACACAGATCAACTGCAAAGAGACAAAAACAACCACAAAGAAACAAAGCAATCACAGAGACAAAAAATAACTACAAAGAGACACAAAGACTCACTATGGGTGTGAAAAGGGGTAAAACAACCACAAAGAGACACAGAGCAACTACAAAGAGACAAAAACAACCACAAAGACACAAAACAATCACAGAGACAAAAAATAACTACAAAGAGACACAAAGACTCACTATGGGTGTGAAAAGGGGTAAAACAACCACAAAGAGACACACAATGACTACATAGAGACACAGAGCAACTACAAAGAGACAAGAAACAACCACAAAGAGACGCAAAACAACCACAGAGGCAAAAAATAACTACAAAGAGAGACAGAGCAACTACAAAAATATATAAATAACCACAAAGAGATGCAAAACAACCAGAAAAAGATAAAATGACTACCATGAGATGCAAATCAACCACAAAGAGAGACAAAATAACAACAAAGAGACACAAATCGACTACAAAAAGACCAAAACAATTAGAGAGAGAGAGACCTAAACCACAGAGAGATGCCCAACAAATACAAAGAGACACAAAAGAACAACATAAAGAGGTTAAACAACTATAAAGTCAGTGTGTCTTGCACCTGTTTGTGTCTGTGCCCAGTGGACATTTGTCTCATAATCCACTCATGTACAGAGGACAACAGACTCCTGGCCACAGACATGTTAAAAAGGTCTTCTCTACAAACATGTTCTGTGTATCTTTGTGGTCGTTTTGTGTCTCTTTGTAGCACTTCCACCTGTTCAGTACTCCATCCATACCAAGAGTACAAGTTCAACGCTGTGTTAAGTTAGCCATCAACTGCATCTCCTACCTTAAATATACATTTCTTCTATTCCACACAGAAGGTTACAAGGGACCAACAGGAGAAGCAGCAACTGTAACAACGTTCCCATCATGGACAGAAAGCATTTTTTTAACTGTATATTTTCTCTGTTCTACAATGAAGGTTATGTGATATCACCAGTGTATTTTAATTAAGGAAACATCCTCTGCATTCAACTGCTTTAAGTCGTGAGAAAGTTGTGTCTCTAAATGACATTAAAGTAATAAACCACAGCCTTCTGAGGTGAAGAGCTTTTTCATGCTGTGTCTTTATGTCCTCTCTCTCACGCTGAAGGCAAAACCACAACTACCACACCTACAAGAAGACAAACAGCAGCAGCAACACCTCTACCATCAACGACACCCCTGACCAATGAAGACACGACTACGACCACAAAAACACGCAAAAAGAAAGACAAAAAGAACAAGAACAGTAAGATGAAACAGATCTTAACATGAAATTAAATTAATGAAAAAGTGAGAGAGCTGGTAAAATATGAACTGTATGTATTCCTCTGCCCCACACAGAAGACACGACAACAAGACCAACAGGAGAAGCAGCAACTGTACCAACGTTCCCATCATGGACAGAAACAGGTACAGACACTGTGGACTACAATGAAGAAACAGAGAAACACAAAAACAAAAGCTGCAACTTAACGAATAAGATGAGACAGATAGAAATGATTTCAATTCTAATATTCAAACATGATTGTAACAGTTAAACTATGAATGCATACATGCCTGCATATGTGATCCAATGCGTGAACATTGATCATAGCTGGTGATGGATGACGATCTGGTTCTGAAGGTTTCTTTTCTTCCAGCGACTCCTCCTCTGTGGCAGATGTGTGTTCGTCCGCTGCTTGGATTCCTCTATCTGGTGATCATGATCAGCATCACTGTCACCACCTGGAGAAAAGGTGAATAGAGTTGGACGTTAAAGTGGTTTTTTGTGCTTCTGAAAATGTCAAAAGACAAAACTCAATTGAGATTTTTCAAATTTGGAGAAAATGGTGGAAGAGATCTACAGAGCGTTGTATTCATCATGTAGCTGAAGCACCACCGACAGGTGAAACGTCATCAAACTGATCGACACACATCAACATTGACATGAGCACACGTCATCCAAATTGTGTTGCAATTGCATAAAACATTCAAGAGTTATGGCAGTTGATGTCAGATTTACAAAAATCACAGAAAATGGTCACATTAATGACTTCTTTTTCAGGCTCATCTAACATAAAGATGCATTTTAAAAACAACAAAATCTATCTGGTCACATGAAGGTTTAAACTCCAAAGTAAGACAGGATTTAAACGACCACATGGTGGCACTGTTGCTATTGATCTGAACTTATTAGATATTAGATCTAACTTTCCATATTCTGAAGACAAACAGACAAAGTTGGAGTTCAGAAACCATAAACATGTTTGTAATAATTACCATAAACACGCTGTTTTAAATGTTCACACTGACTGAACTAATCTCCATGTTGATCTTCTCTCTTCTGCAGCTCGACAAATAGAAACAGGAAATCACCTCTGATCCTCCATCATGCTCAAACAAGAGCGCTAAAAACTCAAACTGCATCGTCCTCATTCAACACTGTTACATGAAGACGGTCCTTTCAAAATAAACTTCTGTCTTCACAGGAAATGACTCAGTTAGCTTTAGACAAAGATGGTGAAATACTTTATGTTCATGTTTTAGGGGAGTGGCTTAGGAAGGAGGCCTGAAGGGATGCGCTGTTATTGTTGACGACTTTCTCATCAGCTTTTGGGACTTTTGGAGCTCATGCTGAGAAATTCTTTCTAAGTTTAACTTTATGAAATCTGTAGAACTCTTGCTGGTTTCTCTAATGTTACCTTTTAATGAAGGAAAAGAAATGTCTTTTATCTCCGTATTAAGATAAATGCCTGAACATCTTCTGTACTCTGATTGATGTTTGATTATGAACTTCTCCTCCATCACCTCCTCTAGCTCCTCCTCCATCATCTCCTCATCTGTGGTCATTTCTTCTTCTGATGATTGTTGATTGACGTCTCCGTTGTCATTTCCTGGCAGCTGGAGAACATCAACCAAAATAAAAAAGAGTTTTTGAGACTGTAAATTATGTATATGATGGGAGAATACTGTAATATTTGCATATATTGTTATTTATGCTCAGCAGCTTTGAATCAGAATGTGTCCTAATTAAAATAGCTCTATATGTTTTCAAGCGTACATATTCTCATTGAGACTCAGAGTGCATTGTGTTTGTCATAAAGAGGGTTTATGAATAGAGATGTTATCAAAATAAAGTTATTGATGAGAACACCGTACTCCTGTTTGTTCTTTGTACATGAATAATTATGTAAGTCATGATCATGATCACAAAGTGAAAGCTGTTTAAACATGTGATGTTTCTGTAGCAGCACTCATATTAAGCTGCTTCATTAAAGCTGAAATCACTTCAGACTTCATTTGTGTGCAAATGTGAAACTGACGAATGGATTCAGGATTTACTGCGGTTTCTGTCAAATAGAAAATATGTGTCTTTAATATTTAATACATCACATTTGTTGAAAAATGTAATGAAATTGTCAAAAACACTTAAGTGGAACGAAGGAATTGTGAGACAAAACATGCAGTGACGCCTGAACGGCCACATGGTGGCGCTATAGCTGCATAGAATCACAAACAGAGTACTGTTAAAACTCATTCCAATCGTTTTTTCCACTTATTTAACCGGCTGACCTGACATTAGGCCTACACTACATGTATGAGTTTCCCCTTAAGTTGCAAGAGTCATGAAAGTACATCAGCCTGATCAAATATCTGATCTACGTTGATCTACATGTAGAGGTGGTGAGAGATGAGTCTTCAGTCTGCTACACAACATGTTCAGAGCTTCTGTTGTTCTCAGGTCAAAGGGGAGTTTGGGAGAATGAATCTACAGAGCGGGTTGATCAGAGAGGAGGAGGACAGCTGGCTGAAAGGACGACAAGACATGTTTTATTACGATTATGGTGAATCATGCCGGCCGGACAGAACACAGACCGACTCTAGCAGATGTGAAATCAGTGTAAGCAACTATTTATGTACGTGCAGCAGTCAAATCTAACTGAATGTGTCAAAATAGTTCCAGAGACAAAGAGAAATATAACAAAAAAAACAACAACCTTAATTTGGTTAAGAGTCGATCAGCAGCGTTGAGATAGAGACTCAGATATCTCCATCAGGAGCTGGTGGAGACCAAAGCAGAGCTGAAGGACAGAACATATCTGACTTATTAGTTGTAAACACATTTGTTAATGAAGGTTCAAATATGTCTTTTCTGCTTCTTTCACATCAAGTGCATCAGTGAGGATTATGACTCATGAACACATCTGAGGTCTAAACATTAATAAAAGTAATTTTAGCTGCTGACACTTTATTAATTGTAAGTTATATTGGATTAAAATAAGAGGAAATACAAGTGTTCATTATGAACACATGAATATAATGTTGTGGTTTTTCTTCTGTAAGCGGAAGTAGACATTTACGCCCAGACGGCTGAGTTCCTGTTCTCACTTCGGATGTAAACTGTGATCACTGATCAGTCACGTCAGTCTGTGTGAAGAGGAGGATGAAGATCTGCAGCTATCTGTTAGCCTTAGTGCTGGCCTGGAACGCCACCGCAGGTAAGGACTCTTCACATTCATCAGTTTTAATATTGTTCTTTAGATTGTTTCATAAGAGTGTGTGAGGTTTGTAGTTCAACTCCAACCAAGTGTTGTTGAGAGGTTCAACAGCCGACAATCATCTGTGAGTTACGTGTTCAGTGAACGCTCTTCAGGAAGTGTGTTCTCCATCATTCAACAAGTTTTAACTTAAATGTTTTATGAACTCAGATCCTCATCAGACAGTCCTGTGATGACTTGTTGTTCTCGTGGAGTAGAAATGGAACTATCATTCGTTCCTTGCAGTTGAATTTGAACTTCCTGGCGGTCTAAAAGCCACTGGACTCTATTTAGAGATCAGAGTTAAAGTTGAACTTTGGGTTCACGCTCCAGCTAACAACTTAGACTCAGTTTGGACGCGTCAGCGACGGGATCGTTTCTAGATCATAAAACCTAGATCTGTGAAAACCTGAGGACCGACCCTCACCTGAACCAGTCCAGGTCAAAGCCTGAGCTCAACCATCTCACCAGAGTTTAGTACATCGAGGGTTAACATCGAGGCTCCATTCAGTTTAACTCGTGACATCATCTTTAGAAATAAACTACTTGTGTGTTTAGGAGACTAAGTACTTGGTTATGTTATATTTAAACAACTAAAGTACTTGGTTATGTTGTGTTTAAACAACTAAAGTACTTGGTTATGTTGTGTTTAAACAACTAAAGTACTTGGTTATGTTATGTATTTGGGTTAGTGAAGTAAGCTAGTTAAATAACAACACTACTGTAAAATTAATTAACGTTGACTTGGTCTCCTGAGTTCTTTACAATATTAAATTAACAATATTTAAATTCTGAGAACAGATGTTAGTTTATTGTACATTTTGTTTGTTTTGCAGAAATAATCCATGAAATATTTGAGGAAAAGACCTCAGCCTCTCTTGGTTGTCCTCACTCTGTGAAGGACAATGTGACGTGGAGCAGAGAGATTAATGGACGTCAAGTTAACATTCTGACAGTTGAAGGTGACCAGGACATAAAACACATTCATGACCCACAGAGACGATACAATTCATTGGCAGATAAGTCACTGTTCATTAGCAGAGTTACCGTCTCAGACTCTGGAAGATACTTCTGTAACGGTGAAGCTGTGGAGCTGACGGTGATCCCACCAGGTAACGTCTCACTCTTAAAGGTCTTTTGCAGTTTTCTTCTTCATGTTTTAGCATCGCGTCCCTGAGCTAAATGATGTATGTTTCTAAAACTTTGTTACATTAATGAAATTGTACATTTCTAGCTTTTATACCTTATATTGTGACAACATTCATATTTATTCTCGGTACTGTAGCTGAGAAGCTTTTTGGTGTACTTCTGCATTTCTGGGTATTTGTTGCAAAATAGTCATTTTATTTTTATTCTTAAAGATTTCAACACACTTTACTAAAACACATTACTACATTATTATTTATACAACTGCAAACTATCACATTTTCAAACTGAGCTCCTCACGAAGGAAAGGAGTTAAGAAAAAGGTAGAAATTCAGTCGTTTTCTTTGAAGGTTTTAAAACAGACTGAAGGGAATGCTGATTGGTGAGGGGAAATTATGAGTTCTTACTCTTAAAGATCATTTATTTAATCATTTTTAAATAAATGTACTATAATATAGATGCTGTAAAAGAAACAAGTCCTCAGGTCACATGAGGGAAGATCTCATCAAATGAAGTCCTCTAAAATCTCATGTACATGAAGAACATGTTAAATGGAAATACTCCTAAAACTTGATATTGTTTATCATGAATACATGTGATGAGTTTATGATGGTGCATTATAAAACATGAATGTTTTTTGTGTGTACAGGAACAACTAGACTTCATGCTACAGAGAGGACAGACGTCACTCTGAAATGTCCTCCTGATGTTGGAGGATCATATTTTAAAATATGGAGCAGCAGAAACATTGGTGAAATAAAAGACCAGAAAGGGTTTCATGTTTCACCTGTTGACCAGACGTTGACTATAACATCTGTGGAGCTGAAACACTCTGGACTTTACTACTGTGATGGAAAACCTGCTGCGTATCTGACTGTGACCAAAGGTGAGACACAAGAAGTCAGAGAGGAACAAAGAAATATGTGAGGAAGTAAAGCAGACTTCTTAGTACTGAAGCTGAGTGTCGTGTCTTTTGCTGTACTTCAGCATTTCTGAGTATTTGTTTGAAGTTCATGTTGTTTTTATTCTTAAAGACTTTAAGATGTGCCCTTGGTTCAATATTCAAACAAGATGAAATATTTTGTCACAGTCAGTATTATGAGAAGCATTTTTTTTTAACTGTTGTATATATTTCCTCTGTTCTACAATGAAGGTTATGTGATATCACCAGTGTATTTTAATTAAGCAAACATCCTCTGCATTCAACTGCTTTAAGTCGTGAGAAAGTTGTGTCTCTAAATGACATTAAAGTAATAAACCACAGCCTTCTGAGGTGAAGAGCTTTTTCATGCTGTGTCTTTATGTCCTCTCTCTCACGCTGAAGGCAAAACCAGAACTACCACACCTACAAGAAGACAAACAGCAGCAGCAACACCTCTACCATCAACGACACCCCTGACCAATGAAGACACGACTACGACCACAAAAACACGCAAAAAGAAAGACAAAAAGAACAAGAACAGTAAGATGAGACAGATCTTAATAACACTCTCTAGGTTGAAAGATAGAGGTATAAATACATAGAAAGGATGAAGAACATGGACGTGTTACAGAGGAATGGATGGATTACTGAACATGTCTACCGGGACAAAAGGGTTCAGAGACTCCCTGACCTTCACCTACAAAATGTCTCAAAGAGACACGTACCAAACAGGAAGAGACTCAAATGACCACAGAGAGACACAGATCAACTGCAAAGAGACAAAAACAACCACAAAGAAACAAAGCAATCACAGAGACAAAAAATAACTACAAAGAGACACAAAGACTCACTATGGGTGTGAAAAGGGGTAAAACAACCACAAAGAGACACAGAGCAACTACAAAGAGACAAAAACAACCACAAAGACACAAAACAATCACAGAGACAAAAAATAACTACAAAGAGACACAAAGACTCACTATGGGTGTGAAAAGGGGTAAAACAACCACAAAGAGACACACAATGACTACATAGAGACACAGAGCAACTACAAAGAGACAAGAAACAACCACAAAGAGACGCAAAACAACCACAGAGGCAAAAAATAACTACAAAGAGAGACAGAGCAACTACAAAAATATATAAATAACCACAAAGAGATGCAAAACAACCAGAAAAAGATAAAATGACTACCATGAGATGCAAATCAACCACAAAGAGAGACAAAATAACAACAAAGAGACACAAATCGACTACAAAAAGACCAAAACAATTAGAGAGAGAGAGACCTAAACCACAGAGAGATGCCCAACAAATACAAAGAGACACAAAAGAACAACATAAAGAGGTTAAACAACTATAAAGTCAGTGTGTCTTGCACCTGTTTGTGTCTGTGCCCAGTGGACATTTGTCTCATAATCCACTCATGTACAGAGGACAACAGACTCCTGGCCACAGACATGTTAAAAAGGTCTTCTCTACAAACATGTTCTGTGTATCTTTGTGGTCGTTTTGTGTCTCTTTGTAGCACTTCCACCTGTTCAGTACTCCATCCATACCAAGAGTACAAGTTCAACGCTGTGTTAAGTTAGCCATCAACTGCATCTCCTACCTTAAATATACATTTCTTCTATTCCACACAGAAGGTTACAAGGGACCAACAGGAGAAGCAGCAACTGTAACAACGTTCCCATCATGGACAGAAAGCATTTTTTTAACTGTATATTTTCTCTGTTCTACAATGAAGGTTATGTGATATCACCAGTGTATTTTAATTAAGGAAACATCCTCTGCATTCAACTGCTTTAAGTCGTGAGAAAGTTGTGTCTCTAAATGACATTAAAGTAATAAACCACAGCCTTCTGAGGTGAAGAGCTTTTTCATGCTGTGTCTTTATGTCCTCTCTCTCACGCTGAAGGCAAAACCACAACTACCACACCTACAAGAAGACAAACAGCAGCAGCAACACCTCTACCATCAACGACACCCCTGACCAATGAAGACACGACTACGACCACAAAAACACGCAAAAAGAAAGACAAAAAGAACAAGAACAGTAAGATGAAACAGATCTTAACATGAAATTAAATTAATGAAAAAGTGAGAGAGCTGGTAAAATATGAACTGTATGTATTCCTCTGCCCCACACAGAAGACACGACAACAAGACCAACAGGAGAAGCAGCAACTGTACCAACGTTCCCATCATGGACAGAAACAGGTACAGACACTGTGGACTACAATGAAGAAACAGAGAAACACAAAAACAAAAGCTGCAACTTAACGAATAAGATGAGACAGATAGAAATGATTTCAATTCTAATATTCAAACATGATTGTAACAGTTAAACTATGAATGCATACATGCCTGCATATGTGATCCAATGCGTGAACATTGATCATAGCTGGTGATGGATGACGATCTGGTTCTGAAGGTTTCTTTTCTTCCAGCGACTCCTCCTCTGTGGCAGATGTGTGTTCGTCCGCTGCTTGGATTCCTCTATCTGGTGATCATGATCAGCATCACTGTCACCACCTGGAGAAAAGGTGAATAGAGTTGGACGTTAAAGTGGTTTTTTGTGCTTCTGAAAATGTCAAAAGACAAAACTCAATTGAGATTTTTCAAATTTGGAGAAAATGGTGGAAGAGATCTACAGAGCGTTGTATTCATCATGTAGCTGAAGCACCACCGACAGGTGAAACGTCATCAAACTGATCGACACACATCAACATTGACATGAGCACACGTCATCCAAATTGTGTTGCAATTGCATAAAACATTCAAGAGTTATGGCAGTTGATGTCAGATTTACAAAAATCACAGAAAATGGTCACATTAATGACTTCTTTTTCAGGCTCATCTAACATAAAGATGCATTTTAAAAACAACAAAATCTATCTGGTCACATGAAGGTTTAAACTCCAAAGTAAGACAGGATTTAAACGACCACATGGTGGCACTGTTGCTATTGATCTGAACTTATTAGATATTAGATCTAACTTTCCATATTCTGAAGACAAACAGACAAAGTTGGAGTTCAGAAACCATAAACATGTTTGTAATAATTACCATAAACACGCTGTTTTAAATGTTCACACTGACTGAACTAATCTCCATGTTGATCTTCTCTCTTCTGCAGCTCGACAAATAGAAACAGGAAATCACCTCTGATCCTCCATCATGCTCAAACAAGAGCGCTAAAAACTCAAACTGCATCGTCCTCATTCAACACTGTTACATGAAGACGGTCCTTTCAAAATAAACTTCTGTCTTCACAGGAAATGACTCAGTTAGCTTTAGACAAAGATGGTGAAATACTTTATGTTCATGTTTTAGGGGAGTGGCTTAGGAAGGAGGCCTGAAGGGATGCGCTGTTATTGTTGACGACTTTCTCATCAGCTTTTGGGACTTTTGGAGCTCATGCTGAGAAATTCTTTCTAAGTTTAACTTTATGAAATCTGTAGAACTCTTGCTGGTTTCTCTAATGTTACCTTTTAATGAAGGAAAAGAAATGTCTTTTATCTCCGTATTAAGATAAATGCCTGAACATCTTCTGTACTCTGATTGATGTTTGATTATGAACTTCTCCTCCATCACCTCCTCTAGCTCCTCCTCCATCATCTCCTCATCTGTGGTCATTTCTTCTTCTGATGATTGTTGATTGACGTCTCCGTTGTCATTTCCTGGCAGCTGGAGAACATCAACCAAAATAAAAAAGAGTTTTTGAGACTGTAAATTATGTATATGATGGGAGAATACTGTAATATTTGCATATATTGTTATTTATGCTCAGCAGCTTTGAATCAGAATGTGTCCTAATTAAAATAGCTCTATATGTTTTCAAGCGTACATATTCTCATTGAGACTCAGAGTGCATTGTGTTTGTCATAAAGAGGGTTTATGAATAGAGATGTTATCAAAATAAAGTTATTGATGAGAACACCGTACTCCTGTTTGTTCTTTGTACATGAATAATTATGTAAGTCATGATCATGATCACAAAGTGAAAGCTGTTTAAACATGTGATGTTTCTGTAGCAGCACTCATATTAAGCTGCTTCATTAAAGCTGAAATCACTTCAGACTTCATTTGTGTGCAAATGTGAAACTGACGAATGGATTCAGGATTTACTGCGGTTTCTGTCAAATAGAAAATATGTGTCTTTAATATTTAATACATCACATTTGTTGAAAAATGTAATGAAATTGTCAAAAACACTTAAGTGGAACGAAGGAATTGTGAGACAAAACATGCAGTGACGCCTGAACGGCCACATGGTGGCGCTATAGCTGCATAGAATCACAAACAGAGTACTGTTAAAACTCATTCCAATCGTTTTTTCCACTTATTTAACCGGCTGACCTGACATTAGGCCTACACTACATGTATGAGTTTCCCCTTAAGTTGCAAGAGTCATGAAAGTACATCAGCCTGATCAAATATCTGATCTACGTTGATCTACATGTAGAGGTGGTGAGAGATGAGTCTTCAGTCTGCTACACAACATGTTCAGAGCTTCTGTTGTTCTCAGGTCAAAGGGGAGTTTGGGAGAATGAATCTACAGAGCGGGTTGATCAGAGAGGAGGAGGACAGCTGGCTGAAAGGACGACAAGACATGTTTTATTACGATTATGGTGAATCATGCCGGCCGGACAGAACACAGACCGACTCTAGCAGATGTGAAATCAGTGTAAGCAACTATTTATGTACGTGCAGCAGTCAAATCTAACTGAATGTGTCAAAATAGTTCCAGAGACAAAGAGAAATATAACAAAAAAAACAACAACCTTAATTTGGTTAAGAGTCGATCAGCAGCGTTGAGATAGAGACTCAGATATCTCCATCAGGAGCTGGTGGAGACCAAAGCAGAGCTGAAGGACAGAACATATCTGACTTATTAGTTGTAAACACATTTGTTAATGAAGGTTCAAATATGTCTTTTCTGCTTCTTTCACATCAAGTGCATCAGTGAGGATTATGACTCATGAACACATCTGAGGTCTAAACATTAATAAAAGTAATTTCAGCTTCTGACACTTTATTAAAACCAGATACACCTGAGGGTCCCCCATTTGGACGCAGAGTACATCAAAACTTAGAGAGTTTTGTGTTAAAAGTAACTGGCAGAGAACCCACGAAGAACGAATATAGTGATGTTATAGTTCTGCAGAAACCTCAGCGTCCTGGGAACAACATGAACTAGGTCACTTCTACATGAGACAAACACATCTCCCATCAGCCAAGCAAACAAATAACAAAATATCATAAATCATACTCGATATGACTGGGACAGACCGGAGAAAAAGGCTGCTACACTCCGTTAGCAACGTGCTACCTACGAACATGCAGCATGAAAAAGCACGAGCGCCTGACGGAGATTACGGACATAGTTTCCATTTCTCTCCCCGGTAAACCATCGCAGAGATATTCAGCTTCGAACACAAAAAGTCACACAGCTTTCATCGAATATTGTACTTACTTTTGGTCGAATCTCAGCGAAAAAATGGAATATCTCCGTACTTCCAACGCATGTTTGTCCAGCTGCTGGTGCTCCGTGTGAATCCGTTCGATTCGTGTCTCTCCGACACTCCTCGGATTCTTGGGAGGGTTGGAAGCTCAGCAAATCAGATTTCAGAGCTGGACCTTTTTGAGCTTTATTGGCTAATAGTGCTGTCAATCATCTAGCTTTCAATTCCAGGCAATTCTATTGGCTCCTAAGGTTCGAAGGATGTCTCAATGGTGAAAATCGGAGAAGGGGGGGCTGAGATACAGCCCTGAACAGAGAGTCTGAAGCAGGATTTGACCTTAAACTAAATAACTAAAAAGGGCATAGAAAGAGCTTAAAACACTCAAAAAAGGTCCAATCTTCGGTCTATTGATTCAATGAACATCATGAGTGATACATAGAAGTGATATAGAGTGTTTTTGAATTTTAAAAATACTTTTTTATTCAAATCTTGGAGTATTTGATCAGTTTTCTAATTTGAAATGCTCTATATTTCATAAATGTTTCACTGTATCTATGTATAGCTGTGTATATAGAGCCTATATCAGTTGTTCTAAGAGCCCAGCATATTAAAAGTCTTGGATACCCATACTTTCCAAAAAACAATACCCTAAAAGTGCTGTTTTTCAAGATCGAGCTTTTGAGTTTTCCAAGTTCTGCTGTGTTCCATCCTTATCTTATGTGAACCAGTAACATGTATTCTGATAGTTCCATGATTTTTCTCATCTCAAAAATATATAAAAAAAGTTTTTTTTTTTTTTAATTTTTTTTTTTTTTTTTTTATACAATTAATTAGGTATTTCTTATCTTTATTCGAGCTGAGGCCTGCAAATAGGCCTCGTTTTTAAAAGGTTAATTGTAAGTTATATTGGATTAAAATAAGAGGAAACACAAGTGTTCATTATGAACACATGAATATAATGTTGTGGTTTTTCTTCTGTAAGCGGAAGTAGACATTTACGCCCAGACGGCTGAGTTCCTGTTCTCACTTCAGATGTAAACTGTGATCACTGATCAGTCACGTCAGTCTGTGTGAAGAGGAGGATGAAGATCTGCAGCTATCTGTTAGCCTTAGTGCTGGCCTGGAACGCCACCGCAGGTAAGGACTCTTCACATTCATCAGTTTTAATATTGTTCTTTAGATTGTTTCATAAGAGTGTGTGAGGTTTGTAGTTCAACTCCAACCAAGTGTTGTTGAGAGGTTCAACAGCCGACAATCATCTGTGAGTTACGTGTTCAGTGAACGCTCTTCAGGAAGTGTGTTCTCCATCATTCAACAAGTTTTAACTTAAATGTTTTATGAACTCAGATCCTCATCAGACAGTCCTGTGATGACTTGTTGTTCTCGTGGAGTAGAAATGGAACTATCATTCGTTCCTTGCAGTTGAATTTGAACTTCCTGGCGGTCTAAAAGCCACTGGACTCTATTTAGAGATCAGAGTTAAAGTTGAACTTTGGGTTCACGCTCCAGCTAACAACTTAGACTCAGTTTGGACGCGTCAGCGACGGGATCGTTTCTAGATCATAAAACCTAGATCTGTGAAAACCTGAGGACCGACCCTCACCTGAACCAGTCCAGGTCAAAGCCTGAGCTCAACCATCTCACCAGAGTTTAGTACATCGAGGGTTAACATCGAGGCTCCATTCAGTTTAACTCGTGACATCATCTTTAGAAATAAACTACTTGTGTGTTTAGGAGACTAAGTACTTGGTTATGTTATATTTAAACAACTAAAGTACTTGGTTATGTTGTGTTTAAACAACTAAAGTACTTGGTTATGTTGTGTTTAAACAACTAAAGTACTTGGTTATGTTATGTATTTGGGTTAGTGAAGTAAGCTAGTTAAATAACAACACTACTGTAAAATTAATTAACGTTGACTTGGTCTCCTGAGTTCTTTACAATATTAAATTA
This sequence comes from Cebidichthys violaceus, assembly GCF_023349555.1. Classification (NCBI taxonomy): domain Eukaryota; kingdom Metazoa; phylum Chordata; class Actinopteri; order Perciformes; family Stichaeidae; genus Cebidichthys; species Cebidichthys violaceus. Next base: position 143,077 of record NW_027176957.1, on the reverse strand, counting down.
ACAATATTTAAATTCTGAGAACAGATGTTAGTTTATTGTAATTTTGTTTGTTTTGCAGAAATGATCCATGAAATATTTGAGGAAAAGACCTCAGCCTCTCTTGGTTGTCCTCACTCTGTGAAGGACAATGTGACGTGGAGCAGAGAGATTAATGGACGTCAAGTTAACATTCTGACAGTTGAAGGTGACCAGGACATAAAACACATTCATGACCCACAGAGACGATACAATTCATTGGCAGATAAGTCACTGTTCATTAGCAGAGTTACCGTCTCAGACTCTGGAAGATACTTCTGTAATGGTGAAGCTGTGGAGCTGACGGTGATCCCACCAGGTAACGTCTCACTCTTAAAGGTCTTTTGATGTTTTCTTCTTCATGTTTTAGCATCGCGTCCCTGAGCTAAATGATGTATGTTTCTAAAACTTTGTTACATTAATGAAATTGTACATTTCTAGCTTTTATACCTTATATTGTGACAACATTCATATTTATTCTCGGTACTGTAGTTGAGAAGCTTTTTGGTGTACTTCTGCATTTCTGGGTATTTGTTGCAAAATAGTCATTTTATTTTTATTCTTAAAGATTTCAACACACTTTACTAAAACACATTACTACATTATTATTTATACAACTGCAAACTATCACATTTTCAAACTGAACTCCTCACGAAGGAAAGGAGTTAAGAAAAAGGTAGAAATTCAGTCGTTTTCTTTGAAGGTTTTAAAACAGACTGAAGGGAATGCTGATTGGTGAGGGGAAATTATGAGTTCTTACTCTTAAAGATCATTTATTTAATCATTTTTAAATAAATGTACTATAATATAGATGCTGTAAAAGAAACAAGTCCTCAGGTCACATGAGGGAAGATCTCATCAAATGAAGTCCTCTAAAATCTCATGTACATGAAGAACATGTTAAATGGAAATACTCCTAAAACTTGATATTGTTTATCATGAATACATGTGATGAGTTTATGATGGTGCATTATAAAACATGAATGTTTTTTGTGTGTACAGGAACAACTAGACTTCATGCTACAGAGGGGACAGACGTCACTCTGAAATGTCCTCCTGATGTTGGAGGATCATTTTTAAAAATATGGAGCAGCAGAAACATTGGTGAAATAAAAGACCAGAAAGGGTTTTATGTTTCACCTGTTGACCAGACGTTGACTATAACATCTGTGGAGCTGAAACACTCTGGACTTTACTACTGTGATGGAAAACCTGCTGCGTATCTGACTGTGACCAAAGGTGAGACACAAGAAGTCAGAGAGGAACAAAGAAATATGTGAGGAAGTAAAGCAGACTTCTTTAGAGGCTTGTTCATCCCAGAGACACCACAGGTTGTCATCTTGAACTTTTTGGTTTGTAAACAATCAAGACAGATCTCCAGACTAACTTTTCCATTTAGGTTCACCCATAGAAATAGAAATAGACCAGACATTCAAATCAACGTAGCACGATGGTCAAAGCGGCAGACATTTTGATGTGTTCTTTACGTTGCCGTGGTAATGGTGAACGACTAAAACAAGCTGTGGAGTCGTAACGTTACGAAGTGTAGAGAGCCAGAGTCAATGAGTAGATTTTAACAACTTAATGCTTCATCCAAACACTCATTTTGCTTATTTTCCATGACAAGTGTTGCATTAAAGCACGGTGGACGTAGCAATTAGCTAGCTAGTTAGCTGGTTTGTTCGTTCCACCATGCTTTAATGCTACACTGGTGACAGAAAATCAGCCAAACAGCAGGTCTAACAGTCCCTCCGCCTCACCAACCACCGCTGTGGAGAAGGACAAGCTAACTAGCTGACTAGCCAGCCATTCATGTCCAAAGCTGCGATCATTTTATATACGTTTCTAGATTCATAGGATATCAGGGTCTGAGCCAGAGGTCGAGTAGGAGGCAGGTCTTTGCAGAATGTGGTTGGACGCAGAAAAAAAGGTTTATCGTGAAACCCCACCCCCCCCCCCAAACAGTCAGTTTAGTCAAACTTAACGATGTAGAATGAACAGATCTAAGATGTTAATCAGTGAGCTTTAGAGGTGCCAGTTGGTGGATTCCGTTACCTTTGGAACAGGTTAGCTGTTTCCCCCTGTTTTCAGTCATTATGCTAAGCTAAGCTAACCAGCTGCAGGCTTTTGCTGATTATTCATAGTGACATTTTCTATTCCTTTAAACAGATAACACAAAATAATAACCTCAACCAAGAGGTGAAATGGTACAGTTCCTTCTTGTATTTTAATCAAGCAAACATCCTCTGCATTCAACTGGTTTGAGTCGTGAGAAAGTTGTGTCTCTAAATGACATTAAAGTAATAAACCGCAGCCCTTCCCCCGCTCAAAATGAGTGTTATGAACTGATGACTTCCTGAGGTGAAGAGATGAGAGATGCTGTGTCTTTATGTCCTCTCTCTCACACTGAAGGCAAAACTACAACCTCAACTACAACACCTAAAACAAGACAAACAGCAGCAGCAACACCTCTACCATCAACTACACCCCTGACCAATAAAGACAGGACTACTCAACACAGTAAGATGAAACAGATCTTAACATGAAATTAAGTTTATGAAAAGGTGATCAATCTGAGAGAGCTGGTAAAATATAAACTGTACTCCTCTGGCCCACACAGAAGACAAGACAAAAACAACAATAACCTCAACCTCAACACCTACAACAACACAAACAACACCTCTACCATCAACTACACCCCTGACCAATGAAGACACGACTACAACAACAAAAACACGCAAAAAAAAAGACAAAAAGAACAAGAACAGTAAGATGAAACAGATCTTAACATGAAATGAAATTAATGAAAAGGCGATTAATCTGTGAGAGCTGGTAAAATATAAACTGTATGTATTCCTCTGCCCCACACAGAAGACAAGAAGACAACAACAACAACAACAACAACAACAACAACAACAACAAGCACAAGTAGGACTATATAATAATAATATAAATAAATATATAGATAATATAATAACACTATCTTTGAGTACCACTCAGCTGTGTTTCTAAATGACATGTTGTGAGTTATTATTTCTTACTTTGTCTTCCAGAGAAGGACCTACCTCCAGAGAAGGACCTACCTCCAGAGAAGGACCTACCTCCAGAGAAGGACCTACCTCTTGGTTTAGTGCCTGGAATAGTCGCCTTCCTCCTCCTCCTTGTCATCATCATCATCATTATTGTCTACTTTGCTTGGAGACGCAGGATTAAAAGACGAGGTGAATCAAACTTCCCCTGTATAAACATCAATGCAATATGAATAATAATAAATTAATTCATATTTCATAACTTCAGCAAATTAATGGATAATAAATAAATATATAATTTAAAATTATAATAAGCTCTGATAGCTATAATAGAGAAGAGATAGTTTGGCAGTTTTTTAAGTAACAAAAATAAATGATGTATTAAATTCCTCCATTTTGGATTCTCTGGCTCTCTAAACAAGTAGGTTTGTCCATGGTTAACACGTGGGTTAACATTATGAAGCAGTCACGGTTAACGTTGTGCAACAGTCAAGACTAACGTTGTGCAACATCATGGTTAACGTGAAAAAGTCACGGTTAACGTAGTAACACAGGGTTAACGTTGTGTAACGGTAGCGGTTAAAGTTGTAACACAAGGTTAACTTTATGAAGCAGTCACGTTAACGTAGTGTAACGGTCACGGTTAATAGACAGTGTTTTTAGCCCACTAACGTTAGCTAAGCTAGCAAGTTGAAATTTGACACTACTGCGGGAGAAAACTGCCCAGGTTCTTCACAAACTTCCAGAAATGTCTGTCAAAGCTAATGTTACATAGAAAGTAAAGGTAAGCGTAGAAAATTGAACACTTCTTAGGACAGCTTCCATTGAAATACATGCGCTGCAGCAGTAATGGTGACATGTTTACTTGCGGTACTTCCCAAAGTTTGTGTACACACAACATCACACTTATGTCACGCTACATTAAGGCCCAATGTGACACCGCTCTGTGTGTTTGGCATCAGGCTTTTAAAGCAGATAATCAATAGTTACTCAGGATTACTAATGTTAACAATTTTTTTCCACAGGACATGCAGAAATATGCCCCGTCTATGAGGAGATACAGGATAGAGTCGTGTCTCAGCCGACAAACGGTGGGAAATAATAAGGGTTCCTTATTTTTTTTATTTTAAACACAACTTCCTCTTTCTATTATAATCGAGGCAGAAATTCTACAGAGTTATTTCTGCTTGAATGGTGTGGTGACATTTCTGATTACTTAAATATATATCTGAAGTGCATGTGCAAAGATAATTAAAAAACACACATAAAAGGTTTATGGACAAGTGTAGATATAAATGTTATTTTCTACTGTTTTACATCTTAATACACTAAACTGCATTTATATGTTCATCGTTGACAGGCGGAGGAAGCTTGGCTGGACCAACAGCTTCATACTGCATGACAGATTTTCAAGGTAAATAATTACACAGACAAAAGCTGAAAAATTCTGACTGTCTTAAGGTCTTTTATTTTGGTAAATAATGCTTGTTGGTAAAACATTTTAATAGATGGATCGCACAATAACGATCCGATGTACTCCACCATCCCTGATCTTCCACGAGTGGAGAAGAAAAGTGGTAAAGACTGAGCTCTCATCAACATTTGACCAAATATTGTAGTTTCATATAGTATATATTCATTATGTTTCATTTATTTCTCACAGAGACATCACTACCTAATGACTCCACATATTCCTTGATCGACAACCCAATAATTGGTGGAATTAATAAAGGTAATTTCAATACATAGGTGTGCTGTAGGTTTAGTGGTTCCAAGAGCCATTAAAGTATGAATCATGTATTATATATTATCAAAATACTGAATGAGATGCAGATGGTAATTTTCTGATTTAACTAAATTCTGAATTGTTTTCTCAATCAACAGGTTCGTCACAGCTCCCTGAAAACACATATTTTTTACTGGAGAAACCTAAAGCACCAGGAAACAACACCGACCACCATCTTTAAGTTCTTAGTTTTGGCAGTTGAACCTGCATTCTCTCTAGTGTCCACCAGGGGGCGACTCCTCTGGTTGTATAGAAGTCTAGTCTAAAATGACTCTACTTCTCTCTTGATTTATTCCCTCAGTAAACATTGTAAACATGAGTTTATGGTCTCAATCTCTAGTTTACAGTCTTCTTCAATACAGCATGATGTTCATTTAGTACATTATGCTCCATTTAGAGTCAAACACACCATAAAGTAGGGGATGCTGTATAATATTTTCATTCTTTTTTAAAGTATTTATTTAAAAAACATTTGCTTAAAAGAATTTAGACCACTAATGCACAAAAAAAATGCCCTTGTTGTGTAAACGCCTTAAAAAATGCCTCTTTATGAAAACTCATGAGACTTAATATATGTGTATTTAACTCAGGTAATACAGGATTGAATCCAAACGCAGACAAAGCAGGCAGACAGGATCAGTTTGGTGATTTATTGAAGGTATAGGCTTACTGGGTGGTCCTGTGAAGTCCAGGTACTGGGTCCGGTTCTGGTTCTTGTGGCTCGTAAGCAAAGGTATGAAGGAAGATAGCAACTTAGACAAACTGGTGGGAAGAGGCTGGTGTTTGTACAGCAGGGCTGACGAGGGAAAGTGGAGACAGGTGAGCAGGTGAGAGAGGGTCAGGTGACTGGGGCCAGTAGGAAGGTCTAAGGCCATCTGGTGGACAGGTGGAGGATGGCAGACATGTATTATATTTTGATGAACAATAAGAAAAATACTATGTAAATATTAGCTACGTAATTTCCCCTTAACCACAGTATTTCCCTCTAAAGGTTGGTAAGGTAATATGACAAATTAATCTAACACATCAGTGTCATAATCTGTACTTTGTATATTCTGAGCTGTCGATATGAATCCTGTTTTTAATAAATAAATAGAAAACCTGCCTTCCCTTCACATGTTTCTTGAGTTAACATTAACGTTTTTGTGTATTGGCACAATTTATTTTATTAAAACAAAACTGAAACTAATGTACTTCACTGCTGTGTTACTCTTTAAAGCACGAATTCTAATCTACTAATGTACTTTTTTTATTTTGAAAGCTAAATCAAAATGTCAAAAAGACATAATTTTGTACGCTGTGTCGGTTCACCAACACTCAAAGAGGGACCAGGATGTAGAACAGCCTCCCTTATTATCATAAAGACATATAGAATTAATTAAATATGTAAATATTTTTTAAAAAGTGGAAAGAAATGAAGAAACAGAAAAATATTTTGTATTTATTAAATTCCAGTCCTTTAGATGTTAATTTATGTATTGAGTTGCACAGAACATTTTATCCTAAAAGACGGTAAGTCTCCCGTTTGTGTGTTTTTAGGAAGAAACTGTGTTTCACCAATTCATTTGTCAACATATACTAAATAACCACAGCTCTTTTTTAGCGCTGCAGCAAATTAATACATCATGTCAACAAGTGTTTGTTAGCGGCCATTAAAACCGATGACTGCGTATTTGGACCAGTGTGGGTTAAAAAAACCCAGAAAGACAGAGCCGGAGGAAGGGGTTAATATTCTGAGAACCTTTGAGGTTAGTCGAAAAATTATGAGAAAAATAACACAAGTTAGCGAGATTTTACCACCCACAACAAAAATACACACAAAGATCCACGTAACGTAGTGTTGAGTAAGGTTCAGTTGGATCTTTAGTCATTTGAATTATTGAAAATGTAATTTTGAAGATTTACTTTTCATGACTTCACACTGACCACTGACTGAAGTGGTCACTACATCCTTCCCTAGTTCTATTTTAGGTAAATGGAGTTATTCTCTGCTCTGTTTGTGTGTAACTTGTTCTTGTCACACTGCTTCCTGGATAAAGTTATATTTGTTCTGCTGAGAGTGAGGGCAGGACGTAAACGAAAGATTGTGTTTCAGAAAGATCTTTATTGTCTGGAAAGTAGCTGAAATTATGCTTTAATAATGAACTTTGTGACGTCTGGATTGAAAAACACTTTAAAGACCTAAAATAACTGTATGTGCACACATGAGCTGTCTTTCACTCCTCTTACTTCCTTTATGCTTTGTACTTCTGTTTATTTTTTGTCTGTGGTTGAGATGACTTCCTCCACTTGTTGTATCACGTCACTGTGAATAATAGATGGGTTACTGAAGGGGCCTACAAAGAGACACAAAAAGATTACAAAACAACTGCAAAGAGACACAAAAAGACGACAAAGAGACACAAAAAGATTACAAAACAACTGCAAAGAGACACAAAAAGACTACAAAGAGATCAAAACAACTGTGTGGTATATTGATCACTACTATGGTTGTAATGAGTACAAATGCTTTTTGGACCTCAGTGAACACGGTCCTTCCTTAGTAGTTGTAGCGCGCATGCGCAGTACTTACTCAAGAGTTTTCCATGGCCGAATAAAGTAACCAACGCAACATGTGCGTCCGCCTCGTCAATGCACTACAAACTGCAAAGTGACTCACAATCAATATTAAAAGTGACAAAACAACTACAGAGAGACGACAAACAAGTACCAAAGACACAAAGCAACTATAAAGAAACTTAAAATAACTACAAAGAGACACAAAATGACCACAAATAGACACAAAGCAAATACAAAGACACTAAAAGTGACTACAAAGAGACAAAAACAACTACAAAGTGACTTGAAGTAACTACAAAGAGAAACAAAACAACTACAAAGAGACACACAAAAACTACAAAGATCAAAACAACTGCAAAGAGGCTTACAATGACTATTAAAAGGGTCAAAGACACATAGCTACAAAGAAACTTAAAATGACCACAAAGAGACACAAAATGACCACAAAGAGACAGAAATTTAATACAAATACATGCAAAACAACCACAGACAACAAAATTTACAACAAAAAGCCCAAAACATATACAAAGAGACAGACAATGACCAAAAAATGACAACAAATAGACAAAATTACTTCAAAAACAAACAAAATGACCACAAGGAGACACAAAACAACTACAAAGAGATGCAAAAGAACTCAGCCCACTTTATTCTCTGATGAACAAGAATCATAAAGGTGACTTTTATCATTCTTTACGTTGGCTCAGATGCTATTTAAGCCAGAATAAAGAGTATTTTATACATTATAGAATATATTTTATTATGTTAATACTGACTAATCTGCTGATTGCCGTCTCCAGTAATTATTTTATCCCTAAAATGTTACAAAATATTAAGAATCATTGTCCATTTGAGATTTTTGGAAATTTAAATTCTAAATTATTTAGATTTTTCCAGAATTTAGTCGTAGGTGACATATTGCTTCTACTGAAGTCATTATTGGAGGCAGCAGCGACACGCTGTGAATAAAAACCTCCATTTTTCCAGAACGATGACGTTCAGATCTGTCGCTGTGACGAGGAAGAGGAAGAGGAGGAACAAGAGGAAGAGAGTCTCTCACACACTGAAGCTTCAAACTTTGATCAGCAGCAGTTTGATGCTTTCCATCTGAAGATGTTCAGCTTCATCATCTTCTGCCGGTTTTGGTTCCTGCACACGGTTCTGACCTGCTGCAGAGGAAACTCTACAGGTACGAGTGATATTAATATACATATATATTAATATTAATATGAACGTTTGTATTCACTTTAGATTCATGTTACACAATCCCAAATCTTTAAAGACGTATTTTATATTATTGTTTCATTGAGTGCCTCATCTCAAAATATTCTCAAATATTACAGTTTAAATACTTTATAATTTATATATTTTTGTTTAACTTAAAATGAGTTTGTTGCAATAAAAGACCAAAAATTAATCTGACTTAACGGAAGGAAGAATAGCTTTTGTAACGTGTAAAAAAAGGGGAATTTTATACAATTTGATATAAATTTGGGGAAAAAATTGTATAAACTTTATTGCCTTACAGTGGACCTTTATTTACAATAAACCACAGTGAAGAGAAACCTCAATCAACCAAAAAAAGATAATTTTTCAACCCTAAATTTCTACATTTTACATTCTTTAAACTAAAAAAGACATCTGTGACTGCATTTAAAATGGATTATTATGACAATAAGCCCTCACATCTTTCTGCCCATACAGTTTTATTGTAATTACAATGTTTAATTCTTCCATTAAAAAACATCTGTGCACATTATATTATGTCTGACATGTTCTTTTCCTGGGTTGTTATTTGAGGCCGACTGGGTGACATGAGTGGAGCATGTTTCCATGAGATAAAACAGGAAACAAGGCTAAAAACATCAGCAGGATGTGAGTGATGCATCTAAAGCAGCAGCTGGGAGACAAGAGAGGACCTGAAGTCATGTGTTTGAACGTGTCATTATAACACGAAGATGTCTTGAACGTAACAGAGACGAGTTCAGGTCTCATGGAGTTTCTGTCCTCCAGCAGTGATCCGGTTTTCAGTCCCGGAGGACCACCACATCTGCCTGCCGTGTGGCGGCTCCGACAGCTCCGTAGTGATCTGGACTCAACGGGACCAGAAGGTCCTGGTGACCCGGCAGGGCAGCTACGAGACCAACGAGGACAGCCAACGGTACCGCCTGCTGTCCGACGGCAGCCTCTGCCTCCAGCGGCTCGACGACTCAGACGGCGGGACGTTTCGCTGCAACCAGCAGCTGGTGGCCGAGCTGCAGGTGCTCACAGGTATGCTGGAGGCGGAGCTAGGACTGGTGCATTATGGGAACCAAGGGGGGACTTATTTAGGACTGTGTCTTTAAACTTTGAACTGGTTATGAAACAGTGTAGTCCTGATCCTCTAACAGACCTCCATCAGTACAGAGACCATCAGAGAGAAGATGGTCTGTTTCTATAGAGTTATTCTTAATGATGTCATCGGAGCCACCGGGTCGGATTCTGATGAAACCAGATGAACTCATGCAGGTTCACCAGAACCTCCTTCAGCTCAGACTCCAGCAGAGACCGGTCCACCGTGGACAGACCCAGATCCGGCTTCACCTGCAGCCTTGGACCTGCAGTCGGAGCTCCGGAGGGAGGAGGAGAGCTCAGCTCCCGGCATCCTCCTCCTCCTCCTCTTCCAGGAGCAGAGCTTCTCCTCTCTGCTGGAGACCCAGGACGTATTGCTGGACCCGCTGGAGGGAAGGGAGACACGGGAGAACCAGAACCAGGACTGAGAGGGTCAGCCTGTCAGACCCTGCTGCAGTAGAATGAGAGGTTTTCTAAAGGGACTCTGGTGCTCAGAGACACTACAGCTTTAGTCCACAGAGGGCGACAGAACCAACACTAAAAAGTTTCTTTCAGTAACTTTAAACAGTTGGACTGGTTGAGCTCAGATCATCCCATCAGCTTCAGAGGGATTGACGTACAAAAAATCGTGAGGTTGGGAACCACTTAATGAAGATTAATACAAATCTAAAAGAAAATGCGTAAATATAACCGACAAGAAAAAGAACAAGAAAAACCTTTTCTTGTTTTGGTTTTAATATGTGTTAAAGTAAAATTACTTATCGGCTTTTCAAACATCGATATTCAGCCTCAAAGAGAGAGTTTGTCGAGCCGTTCAGTGCGAACACAAGTGCAACACGGTTTGATGACTGAATGTCAAAGTTCACATTGATTCAAATAAAGGTGTGAAAATATTCAGTGTGGTGAATGAGTTTCACACAGACAGAAGAAACCCACCGGCCGTCTGGAGGGAAGTAAATCAGTCTGATGACGTGTGAACGACATTGTGAAATGTTTGTTACACTCATACATTTCTTTTGTGTTTCTGCGTAGAGGAGGACGAGGACGGAACAAGTTCCCACGCTCTGAATTTGACACAAACGTCACTTTACTCATAATTAAAGATTTTAGTTTTTGTCAGTGGCCCTTTCAATCGTGAAATACTGACTAAACACATATTTATGCTGCTAGAGGGTAATTATAACAGTAAAAGGGAAGTGAAAGGTGTTTTGAGTTTTGAGGAATTAGTCACCACGACCAGCAGAGGCTGAACTCTTTGATGCCACCGCAGTGTTTCTTGTTCCAGATGCTGACGCTGCACACATCTGGCCCCCCGTGCGGCTAATTGAAGCTGCTTAAAGGTTGTCGCTCCAAATTCGGTTGTCCATATTCGGGTCGCACTTGATCCACCAATACGGCAGAATTGCTAAAAGGCTGACTCATTCACAGGTTTTAGAAAATCCACGTCAAAGACAATTACCCATGATTCCTCTGCGTCTCTGCCCCCCATCAGGCCATGACTTCATGGTGTCTGCAGGCCGGACGCTGCTGCTCCCCTGCGGCTCCTCCTCCAAACCCAAGAAGAAGTGGTCCCACCGGAGGGAAGGAGGGCGGTGGGAGGCCGTCCTCACGCGGTTCAGAAACGGTACGGTGAAACCAGAGAGGAGCCGGCTCAGCCTCGGGAACGACGCCCTGCAGATCCAGGACCTGCAGCCAGAGGACGCCGGAGAGTATCTGTGCAACGGAGAGCTGCAGGGAAGACTCACCATCCTGACAGGTGGCGTCTTCAGATCATACTTCTTAATCATACTGTAAACACTGGATGTAGCTCAGCTGCAGAGGACTCCAGGCGTTCATTAGAGAGAGCTCCTGTTTGACGAGTATTTATGGTCATATTTCTTACTGCAGTTTGGCTCCACCAAGTGATGACACATATTAAAACAAAAAGATGTTTTTGGATTATTCAGGGCAGCCAGAGCCCACCAGCATCCAGCAAACCACCAGCACATCTGGAACAGCTGCCGTCATGGTAACAGGTAGGAAGCTCCTAAAAAGGACACTTGAGATCTTCTATAAGTATTTATTTATATATATATATATATATATATATATATATATATATGTAGTAAATCTTCCCATGCATGTACATCACATGAATTACAATTAGGTATTATTGGCCAAATGTAACACAAATATACAATATGTATATTTAATATGGAGCGGGAAAACTGGACTTGTTCTCCAAACCAGTTCACTTTATTCTATGACATGAGCTGTCCCGTTTGTCTTTACGTCTGCTTTTATTCATTTTATCTGGATTAATGCTATTTCTACTTATCATGTGTGTATCTATAACTTACAATGTTTTCCATGAAAACTTAGTGAAACATTTAGGAAATAAACTATTAATAGTGAATGACGTCAGTCTGGATTTGTGTGTTTCTGTTCATCAGATGAGGTTGACGTAAAGAAGACGGAGAAGAAGAGACCAGAGAACGGTGAGTCAGCACCTCCGAACACCTCCAGCTCTCAATGAACGTTTACTACAGATGTTGTGTCTGTGGTCTCGTTTAATGAACGTTTACTACAGATGTTGTGTCTGTGGGCTCGTTTAATGAACGTTTACTACAGATGTTGTGTCTGTGGGCTCGTTTAATGAACGTTTACTACAGATGTTGTGTCTGTGGGCTCGTTTAATGAACGTTTACTACAGATGTTGTGTCTGTGGGCTCGTTTAATGAACGTTTACTACAGATGTTGTGTCTGTGGTCTCGTTTAATGAACGTTTACTACAGATGTTGTGTCTGTGGGCTCGTTTAATGAACGTTTACTACAGATGTTGTGTCTGTGGTCTCGTTTAATGAATGTTTACTACAGATGTTGTGTCTGTGGTCTCGTTTAATGAACGTTTACTACAGATGTTGTGTCTGTGGTCTCGTTTAATGAACGTTTACTACAGATGTTGTGTCTGTGGGCTCGTTTAATGAATGTTTACTACAGATGTTGTGTCTGTGGGCTCGTTTAATGAACGTTTCCTTGTCTGTGGTCTCGTTTAATGAACGTTTACTACAGATGTTGTGTCTGTGGTCTCGTTTAATGAACGTTTCCTTGTCTGTGGTCTCGTTTCATGAACGTTTCCTTGTCTGTGGTCTCTCAGCCTTGCTGGTGGTTGCTGTGGTCGGCTTGGCGTTAATGATCTTCCTTCTGGCCGCCGTCTGTGTTTTACTGACCAGCTTGAAGTGCAGGAGGAACAAGAAATACAGAAGTGCAGGTATCTGATAGACAGAGAGACATTATTTATGTGTTTTAATTCATCATCACTGGATCTACAAGTTCAGCTTTCCCTAGTCCCTGACCAGTCCAGTCCCTGACCAGTCCAGACCTCGAATCTGACCAGACCTCAACCATGACCAATACAGTCCTCGACCCTAAACAGTTCTTGACCCTGACAAGTCCAGTCCTACAGTTTTCAAGTTTGGTGCAGCTTGAGTTAAAGTTAAACCATGATTTAGTCTGGTTTAAAAATGAACCTTTGTTGGTGAAGACCAGCACCAGGGTCTGTGCCTCTGAACTCTGCAGGCACTTCCCTCCACATCACAGCTTTGTCATTGGGACCTTAAATAGACCTTAAATAGACCTTAAATAGACAGGTGTGTGCTTTTCCAAATCATGTCCGATCACCTGAACAGGTGGACTCCAATCAAGATGAACGTCTCAGGGATGATCAGGAGAAATGAGCTCAAATACAAAGAGTCTGAATACTTCTTTCATTTATCTTCTGCTTTCTGTTTCTCAACTCCAATTTTGTTTAATTTTACAGTCTTATTTATTTATGTTCTGAAATGTCTTTGACGTTAACATGTCGTATCTTCCTGATTTAAGTTTGATTAAAGGACTTTCCTCGACCCCTCCCTCAAATAGAAACTATGTTTGAGAAGCTCCAGCTCTCCTCTGTTTATCTCCAGCACAGCGGCATGAAGACACCGAGCTGCAGCCGTGGACCACGTCCAACACGCCAACCGGTAAGTAACACCGTCACCCCTTTAAGTACCGCTCCTTTCATTGATCCTCAGCTGTGTGTGTTTTCACCCAACACACCGGTGTCTTAGCAGAGCGAGAGGTTTACGAGAGTCCGACTCCGCCGGAGGAGACGATCCATTACGCCTCTCTGGGCCGACAGAACTGGAGGGAGAGACCCGGCAGGACTCCGCCGGACCAGGACCGACACCACGTCATCTACTCCTCTGTGGTCACCAGACCGGCCAAACAGAAGCGAGCTCTGCTGCTTCCTGTCGGCTGATCGGAACGTCACATGTGAAACCATGATGAAAACATCTGATTTACACTTTGTGGAGGATTATTTTATGATCGAGGCGAGACACTATGACGATAATATAAATAAATAACTAGTAAAAAATCACCATGAAACTCCTCCAGTTGATTACTTACATTAATACTAATTATTTTATGTATTACAAGTTTTCTTAAAATGTATGTTTGAATATGCAAATAGTCCATATCTTAATAAAAATATGCTAATTTGCATACATTTCAAGAAAATACATCTGAACATTGAATAAAACCAGGTTAAACAATGATTTTAATTTGATGACATATTAGAAAGAGGCAAACTATGACGAGTAGGGATGACATCACTTTCTTTATCAGATTTCCTCATCCGACACATTATTTTGAAACCTCATGTTCTAAATCTTTATTCATGACACGTTTATTCGCAACAAGTGACTCGTGAATTGTAAAGCATTATTATATCAGAAAGTATTTGTACCGTTTCTTTAAATATAACTCGTATCCCTGAACATGTGCAGACGGCGCCATCTGAACTCACCAAACCCGAATAACAAAGGTTATCTTATCAAAGGTGTTTCATGTCTGGCTTGCTGTTATCCTGATCCCATCCATGGAGGCAGCAGCACAAACCAAGGCTGGGACCTTGGCCTGGAGGCCTGAATGGGGGGGGGGGGGGGGATAACATGCATATATTACTCTCTTAAACCTTTTCTCGTGGTTAGACCTCCGAACCCTCCGTGGAGAAAGAGCTCTGTCCATTCAGCTGAATTATTCTAAGTGTTCAATAAATACTGAAAGACGTTTGAGAGTTTTCTCATCACGTTTATTTTTCACATATGTACAAATAAACTTTCCATCGTTATGTGCATTATTTTCCGTCACATTTTAACATTCTTTTCTGGAGGTTTTGTATGTAAATTATTGTCAGGCAGCAAAAGATAAGTCGCTTTAATAAGACGTCATTTCACAGTGGATTGAGTTTTAATATGAAGAAAAGATAAAATAGCTTAAAATACCGTAGATTCAGTTTCTCCAGCATATTAAGGATTTCAGCCTTTATAGAAAAGTAATCATTGACTTGTTTAAAGAGCAGAAACTTAACTGTAGAAAAAATAGCGTTATAAAATATCTAATGAATTACATTCATAGTTTTTTCTCTCTGCTGTCAAACACTATAAAACAAAGCGCCGCTCTATCTGCGGTCACGTGACGCGTTTGGGTTCTTGCGGCTCATCACCGCCGAGTACGTCACGTCGTCTTCGACCAATCCTGTCCCTCCTCGGCCGGAGGGGCGGGGCTTGTCTGCGTGCTTCAGACTGGAATAGTGCAAAGACTCTTCCTGCAGAGACAGGAAACCGAAATGAACCTCCACAAACTCTCCCAACTCAACATTCAGTCATTTAATATCAATAACTTAAATCAGGACCTCCAGTTTCTGGATCAAGTAGCTCGAGAAAAATCTGAATTATAGCTACAGCTTGTGTGTGTGTGTGTGTGTATATATATATATATATATATATATATATATATATAATACATATCAGATTAGCAGAATAAATTACAAGTGACGTCAATTTGATTAATTTTGATCAACCGATGCCTTCAAAATATTAGCGCATATTATCTGAAGTGTCGTTTTGCTCCAGACGAGTCAACAAGCTTTAAACGTTGAATTAGAACCGTTAACGTCATCAACATGTCCGGTCGTCACAGTCGAGATTTCAACTCATGTTCTACAGAATCACGACACGTTTCAGAGCAGCAGGGGTTTCACTTTAAAGAGTGGCCGTGTTAACTGGGGACGGTTGGTGGATTATAAACACAGATGAGTCCGTATTTAGAACCCATTGAAGAGAGTCACCAGTTAACACGGTCACTAGTTAACCCAAAACACCGGCAGCATCTTTGGCCTGAAGCTAGTTGTGTTGATTATCACTGGACTGTTTGCAGCCGTTTAAAAACGATAAAGTCAAACCTCTGAGTCTACGTCACGCTGTTTAATGGTAAATATAAACACTCACACACCGTGAAAACAATACCAAAATTATACATATAGTGTAAATATATAGAAGATGATAGATGTCAAGCAGCTAAAGTCGGATATAAAACTGTGATGAATAAGAAAATCTACATTTCTGTTATTCCTGCAACATGCAAGATGTCAAAATGTTTTTGTGGTAGAAATCAACCGTTATCAATAGATAATGTTTTGGTTTTAAAAAATAAAACGTGTCAGCACTATGACCAACATGTGGCTGAAACGTCAGCGTGATCATTCAAACTAAACTAGAAGATTCACAGGTTTTATTTACAGCTTGTTGACAATGACATGGAGGTCAGAGGTCAAAGTGTACAACTCAGCCCACACACACACACACACACACACACACACACACACACACACACACACACACACACACACACACAGACTTTAAGCCAACAGCGGAGAAATACATGGGTTTAGTTTTCCTATTGAGTGCAAACTTCATATTCAAGGAAGGAAGGAAGGAAGAAGGAAAAGAAGAACGAAGGAAGATAAGGGAAGAAACAGGAGAAAAGAAAAAGGAGAATAAAACATCATTTTAACTGTTTACCTGCATGAAATGATTTAAAAAGTACTATTGTTATTATTCATATTATAGTATGTTGCATGAAAATATAAGAAAGTAAAACCAGAGATGAGGAGGAAGAGGAGGGCTGCTCTTCATACTCACCTCAGTGACTCTGTCTGGATCACAGCAGCAAACAGCTGGTTTACCTGAAAACAAGAGAAGAAGAGATTCAAACAGCTGATCTCCTGTTTTAATCCGGATTAAATATTCACTGACTCACTGAATCCAGCTATCAAAGGTTATTTCATATTCATATTCATAATGCTGAGCTTGTTGTCGAGTCAAACGTTCCTTTAATGATCGCTCAGAAGCCCAGCCCCGGAGCTGTGGCCGTCAGTCAGTAAGTGAAAGTGAAAGTTATAAAGTGAATCAGGGCGAGTCGCTTCGAGTCGAAGCAGAAGACAGAAGACAGAAAACAGAAAGACACGTCGAGCTCTCTCCGTCGAGGACTTCAGCAGCTCAAACTGTTTCACATTCGTCTCTTCTTCAGGGAACGTGAAGGCTCGTGTTCCCGGCGGCAGCATGCCGGACACCCGGCTGTGTCTGGAGGCCCTGTCGGCTCTCTCCGGCTGTAACGTCGAGCCCACCGGCGGAGCGTCGCAGCTCTCCCCGCAGGACTTCGTCAACGTCGTGGCCCTGAAGGAGTTCTACAAGCAGGAGGGGTTCCAGGAGCTCGAGTACCCGAGTTTGGGGACTTTGTCCCTGCGGGACTTGGACGACCAGGACATGTACAGCTCTCCGGAGGCGCTGACCGAAGGCCCCTCCACCGCCGGGCCCGAGCAGAGCCTCAGGACCACGATGCGGATCAACCCGGAGGACTTCTTCCATCCGCAGTACGACTACGACTTCACCAACGTAAAGGTGAGCAGCTCACCTGACGTCCCTCTGACGTTCCTCTCTTCACCTGCTGCTAACACGTAGAACAATAACGACGTCAGGAGTTGATTTATGGATTAAGATCAACAACACGGTCGAGTTCAGGAGCTCTGGTGATCACGTGGTTCTAATTTAGTGGAGCAGAATGTCAAATATGATGCTGGAATGTGAAGGAAGGAGGGAGGGAGTGAAGGAGGGAGGGAGGAAGGGGGGGAGTTAGTGAGTGAGTGAGGAAGTGAGAGGCTAAGTTAGTGAGTGATGGGAGGGAGTGGGTAAGGGAGGGAGAGACGGAGCTAGTGAGTGAAGGAGGTTGGTGAAGGAGTCAGGGAGTGAACAAGGGACGGAGTGAGGGGTGAGGGAGGGCGAAAGAAGGTGAGTGGGTGATGGAGAAAGTAAAGGAAGAAGGGAGTGGTCGAAGGAGGGAAGAAGGAAGTTGGTGAAGGAGTAAGGTAGCGAATGAGGGAGCTAGTGAGGAAGGGAGAGAGTGAGGGAGGGAAGAAGGTGAGTGGGTGAGGGAGGGAGTGGCTAAAGGAGGGAGGAAGGAAGTTGGTGAAGGAGTAAGGTAGCGAACGAGGAAGAGAGTGAGGGGTTTTGGAAGTAATTGGGTGAGGGAGGAAGTGAGTGAGGAAGGAAGTGATGAGGTGAGTGGGTGAGGAAGGAAGGGAGACGGTCAATGAGTGGGGAGAGGGAGAGAATAAGGGAGTGACACTTTGTTCCAAATCACAAAATTAGCATATTAGCCTGTTAGCATGTTAGCATGTTCCTCTGACCCCGTTGACTCTGCTCATCCTCCTCCAGGACGGGGACAAAACGTTCCTGCGCGGCAACGAGCGGTACGTCCGTCCCTGCGGGTGGAACCGGGTCGCCCTGCGGGTCACTAAGCGGTACGACGACGGGGACACCTGGCTCGGGACGGGGAAGGACGCCTGGCCCGTCTCCTACCACGGGCAGAACATGGACGGCTCCCTCGGCATCATCCTGACCCGCGGCGGGAGCGCCGCCGACGAGCCAAAGTTTCTGGACGCCGCCGCCGCCTCCCTGGTCACCGGGGAGACGAGGGGCAGAGGGGTGTACTCCACGCCGGACGTGGCGACGGCGGAGGCGTACTGCAAGAAGTTCAAGTCCAAAGTCAACGGGAAGACGTACAAAGTGGTCCTCCAGAACCGCATCAACCCGGAGAAGAGGAAGGACTGCCAGAGGGAGGGCGTCTGGCTGGTCTACATCCCGAAAGGACACAACGACGTCCAGACGAGGGCCATCGTGCAGGAGTCCATCCGCCCGTACGGTCTCCTGCTGAAGGAGGCGTGAGGAAGCTGATGGAACCTCCTCTTCAGCATCATCAGGGAGTTATATTTTCAACCTTTCCTCTTGATTATCAACAAAAATGAAATCAAATGCTACAGAAGAGGTCTTTAAAAGTGAAGCAAGTCCCAACTGCTTGTTGGGCATTAGGAGAAAACCAAGCAGTCTGCTGTTCTTACTTTTTATCCAAAATAATGCTTCCTCTCAAGTTCAACCTCACATCACTGACTATGTGTACCTTAAGCTGCCTTATTTTGAGTGTTCAAACAGGCTCTGCAGAGATCCACTGTGTGTCCACACGGTAATTCATGCTGCCATCTAGTGGGGAATTTATATGATCTTTATTTCTTTGAGGAAACAAATGGTTATGCGTGATGAGCAAACTTTTGACAAAGTATTGACGTTTGATTAGTTTTCATTTGATTAGTTTTTGTTTGATTAGTTTTTGTTTGATTAGTTTTCATTTGATTAGTTTTCGTTTGATTAGTTTTTGTTTGATTAGTTTTTGTTTGATTAGTTTTTCACTTGAACTAATCCTTTAACTGAGTTGATGATCGTCGACTGTGAAGCTGCACAGATGTGGAGTAAAAGTTTTGCTGATGTTGCCATGAAGTATGACGGCACCTCGTCTGATGGGTTTTTTCGTGGCATCATTGCAAGTTTATTTTAGTTTAATTTTGAATTGACGTGTGTCTTTCTGTCGTACACTGTACCCTTCATTTTCCGTTTTTTGTAGTCCAAACATCCAATGTGACTACAACTCCCTACTTTGAAGGGACACACTTCCTCCTGTTCTTCCTTGTATTGTCTGACGGTCCGACTTTAAATGTAATAAAATAACGTGCAAAGATCCAGCTGTGGGGACACTTTTTAATGTAATATTCTAGTTTTTAATACATCATGACGTCATAAGATACTTTCATTGTGTGGAAGTATGCATGACAATTCCAAACTATACACACTAAAACTATGAAATACACACTTTGTTGTAATCGTCACAGTATAATTTTTGCAGGATCTCTTCACATCTAAATGTACAAAGTAGTAAAAGTAAAAGTACTCACTTAAAGTACCACTTTATTGTTGCAGCTGGTTCAGTTTAACTACTTTATATACTGCTGTGTAGCTTAACGTAATAGAGTAAAAACTACAATATAAGTAAATATATATTGTTTAATATATATATTCAAGTTAACTACAAGTACCTCAGAATTGGTATTGGGTCCATGTAGTGAGTACTTTCCACCACTGGGTGGGGACACTGTCCTCACTTTCCAAACATGTCCTCTCTGTCAATGTCCTCACAAAGATAGACGTAAAGGACACACACACACACACACACACACACACACACACACACACACACACACACACACACACACACACACACACACACACACACACACCTGAGCGCAGGCAGAGTCCAACGATGAAGACGAGGCAGAGGACGAGCAGAGCAGGAAGAACACAGATCCCCAGACTCCAACATGGCTGCCTGGACGACTCCCCGTCGACTCCTGGAAACGACAACAAAACACAGCGGAGCAGATGAAAGAGGAGCGATCGATGTCTGTCGATCGGCTCCGTTAGAACTCCCGTTGTTGACGTCTCTGAACCGTTTGTGTCGACTGCTGTTTGACTGCGTCCGTGAGTGAGTGAGTGTGTGCGTCTCTGTGTCCGTCCACGGCTAATCTCCCGTTCTGCTGCAGCAAAATATTTTTGTCACGTCTGCGCGCTGGAGGACGTCTCGAGGACAGCGGTGACTCGCACCGTTCTCAGAACATCCGTTATCGGTCGTTTTCATACCGTCGTTGACTCTGCATGCCGAGTCCTCGCTCGCTGCTCTTATCCGGGCCCCTGGCTGATGGGGGGCCACGAGTGATAACGCAGCTTCTCCGACCGCCAGTCTGCTTTCTCTGTTGCCGGAGACACAGCAGAGGGGTAAACGGTGGCAAACAGCTAACAGGACTCAGCGCCTGCTTCGCGGGCAGACAGCTCGGCCGTGTTTTCGGCAAGAAATGTATGATTTTTGCATGAAGCTAAAGGCTGTTTTCATGCAGCGGAAACATGTAGAAATACAAAAAAAAGCAGCAGTTGAGATGGCTCAAACCAGCAGGATCTCGCCTCATATTTTGTAAATATAATTTTGGGACTCAACTTTTTTTTTGGTTATTAATGTGATCAATAGAAACTACTCTAGACACCCAGTGAAGGCAGGAGAAAGGTGCTTTATAAAAGGCAACGTCAACACCGAGCTAACCGCTGCAGACTAAGCAAAAAACACCACGTTTCCTGCTCACCCTCCACCACTGGCCGTGGTTGTCATCAGATTAGAAGAAACTTCTTCACCACTGAAACTTCTGCTTTCCACAGAAATGTGACCATAACCTTCAATTCAGCTGAGAGCCGCAGGAGGCCATCATCAGTATTTCTGTGAATTAAAGAGCTAAAGAGTTCCTTTGTGTTGTTTTTAACACAAAAGGGTGTGATGGTTCACTTTAACTGCGTCCATCTTTACAAATGTTATATGTTTAAGTATTTCAAACTATAGTGGAGGTCTTTACAAAGATACCAACTGAATTCTGGGGAAATGTGTAGAAGGACCAGACATCTGGACAATGTCCCCGTTTCATTTCACTTTCAATTCTCGATGTTTTGGTGCAGAAACATGATTTGTTAGTTTCAGTGAAGGGTTGACTCTGGCTGCTACACATTATATTCAATATATCACGCATACAATGGAGACTTTCTAACATTTAAAAGGGAAATTTAGGAGGAAAATCATTCAATAGGTTCAAGATCATGTTCCCTGTTTTTTCAGACCAGCTATGTTTGATTCTAACTGATATCATAACTGTGGCTTCATTTAAAGGGCCAGTGTGCTGTATCAGTAGAAATGGAATATGTTGCTAATAAGTATGTTTTCATTTGCGTATAATCACCTGAAACTAAGAATTGTTGCGTCTTCGTTAGCTCAGAATGAGCCCTTCATATCTACATATGGAGCAGGAGGCGGAGTCCGCCATGATGCACTGCCATGTTTCTACAGTAGAACAGAACGGACAAACCAAACAGAGGTTTTAGAAAGAGCCTTTCAGGTTTTTTACGCTACCTGAAGGCCACCGCAGTTCTCTGATACGCTCGTTCGTGATCCCCAGAGGATGAATCCTACTGGATCGGTGATCCTCGAACTTTTCCTCTCAACGCCACCACAAGGTTCACATTGTTTGACTAATGATAAGATATGTCGACAACTATCGGGTGCATTGTTATGACATATGGTTCACACATTCATGCTCCCCTGAGGAGGAATTGTAAGGTTGTGGACTAAAACTTTTTATATCTTCACCTCAGTCTGAATACACTTGACAATTAAAACCACACGTAAACAGTATTTAAATAAAAGTCCTTCTTACCATCAACAACCAGATGAATTCCTCTGTTAACACAAACAGCTCCTTCACTGTGGCCGGTGCAGAAGTACAGCCCGGCGTCCTTCTCCTCTACCTGCTGGATCTCCAGGTGAACCGGGCCTCCCTCCGGGTCGCCCCTGCTGTTGAAACGATATCCGTCCGCCGTGTGAAAGTTGATCACGACTTTCTTCAGCTTAGTCCGTGCAACCGTCAGCAGGGGCAGCAGCTGATCCGAGCGCAGAAGGTACCAGGTGACCTCCGAGCTGCACGTCAGGTTGCAGGTGAGCGAGACGTTCCCCCCCGCCGGGACCACCGGGGCCGAGCGGAGGACAGGCGAGGCTGAGGACAGGTGACATCCTGCGACACCTGAGGAGGGCGGACAGGTGAGGGGAGACGTCAGACATTTATATTTACAGTGAACAATATATACAATATTTAAGATGGGGTCCTCTATCAGACCTCCATCAGTACAGAGACCATCAGAGAGAAGATGGTCTGTTTCTATAGAGTTGTTCTTGATGCTCGTCATCGGAGCCACCGGCTCGGATTCTGGTGAAACCAGATGAAATCATGCAGCATCACCAGAAACTCCTTCAGCTCAGACTCCAGCAGAGACCTGGTCCACTGTGGACAGACCCAGATCCGGCTTCACCTGCAGCCTTGGAACTGCAGTCAGAGCTCCGGAGGGAGGAGGAGAGCTCAGCTCCTGGCAGCAGCAGCATCGTCTCCTCCTCCTCCTCCTCCTCCTCCTCCTCCTCCTCCTCCTCCTCCTCCTCCTCCAGGAGCAGAGCTTCTCCTCTCTGGGAGTCAACACCGACACCACGCTGCTGGAGACCCAGGACGTATTGCTGGACCCGCTGGAGGGAAGGGAGGCAACGGGAGAACCAGAACCAGGACTGAGCGGGGCAGACTGTCAGACCCTGCTGCAGTAGAATGAGAGGTTTTCTAAAGGGACTCTGGTGCTCAGAGACACTACAGCTTTAGTCCACGGGGTCCAACAGAACCAACAGAACCAACACGTGATAAAAGTTCTTTGTAGTAACTTTAAATTCAGCTTTTCTTATTCAAATCTGTGCATTTTAATAAAAAAGAAACTAAACAACATTACAGACCTGACCAGACATTTTCAGGATTTTTTGGTATTGTGTATTTTAGTTGGTACCAATAAATAAATGTTGAGGTTTGACGCCCTGAAGCTGCATTTAAAACCCAGTGAACCCTGGGGGGTGAACACTACGAGACCATCTGTCCCTAAACCACAGTCTGCATGAACCCAGAGGACAGAAACCAAAAGCCAGATGCTTTTCTTTCAGTTTACTTTTGAAATGTTGATAAGGTGTGACTTCACCACAAGCACCTGATTCATCAGCTGAGCATGCACAACATAAAAAACCCAGAAATAATATGAAAAAACAACAACAGCAATAAGCTTCCAAATGTCTCAAACGTCCCCCAGCCTTCAAACATGAAACAATCAATAACTTACACATGAAAGCGAGGATCCGTGGGACACCTGCCATCAGTCAGTGAACAGACCCTGCAGGCTCGGTGCAGGAGCACTGATGGGTTCATTAGTGAGAGAACAGTGAGTTCAGAGGGAGGAAGAGAGCGGGGACTTTATTGAGCAGCAGGACTTGTTGAGGGTTGAGACCACCAACATCCTAACGTGTGCAGAAAACGGAAGGATGAAGACTTTCCACTCAACGCACACTTCTCACTCAGCCAGTGGATAATCGGCAACCGGTACGTTTCGTTTCTGCAGAAATCCGTCAATTGATTTGTGCTTACGTTGTATAACCAGGAAAGGCTTCAAAATAAAAGCACAACAGCTCGTGTCGAGATTCTCATTTAATCTCGTGAGAACAATAACGTAAAAGAGTGAATTTAATTAATTAGCCTGCCTGTTGGCAATTAAAGCCTGCTGTATTTATCTGTGACTGAACGGATGAGAAAGCTCGTTCATGTTTTTATAGTTTATCCGTCCGTTTCTAACTAAAAACAAGGTGCTTTTATTTTCTTACATCGGATACCGGAAGTGCCGCTCAGCTGATAAGCGGTGCGCTCAGCTCTGCGTGTAAACACACTGCAGACAGCGTGGAGGAGAGAAGAAGAGGACTGAGCTAAATTTCCAAACAGCAGGCATCATGAAAGGCGTCACGAAGCGACACTGGTAAGAAACACTTTATTTCTATTTTATTTAAATTAATTATTTAAAATAAAAGCTTTATTTAAACTAAAAGCTTCCTTTACATCAGTGTTTGATGTTTTTTGTGTTTATGAATTATTCCTCATATGTTCACCAATACTGATGTGTTGTTTCATTAAATCTGAATATGAACAAAGTGACAGAATAAACACGTCAGCGGTTTATTCAGCGTCATGTTAACCAGGTTCTCTTCAGCAGGTCAGCGCGCGATGCAGAGAGGTGCGCGAGGCATGTTTCGTTTGGAAGAAAAGGAAACTTAAGAGTGAAACTGATGATGGGGCCAAGTTTCATATCAGAGTCATAAGAAAACATGATAATACATTCAGTAAACAGTGTATGTACTTCAACTATATCAATGTAAATTAAAAAAATATAGAATAAAAAAAATAAAATAAAAAAAATAATACAATAAAATAAATAAATAAATACATAAATAAAATAATTCTCAATCTTCACTGTTTCATGGTTTCAAATAACAGAATAATAACAACAAATAATAATAAATCAACTAAGTAGTTTCTTTCTTTCGACTGTATGAATATAAATTAATAAATTAAAATATATATATATATATATATATATATATATATATATATTATATTAATTTATATGAAGAATAAGCATCTGAAACAGGATTTCTCATTCCTCCCTGTCTCATGGTTTCATATTTTTGCATTGTATTCTGTTTTTAACAAACATGTTCAGTCCTATCCAGACGTATTATGTCAACAGGTTTATATATTGAAAACATATTTAATAGTTATGAAATGAAAACACTCTGATATCTGAGTGAGGACTCTACTGTGACTCCGCCCACTTAACACTGAATAAAGAATCAAAAAAATGTTTTTTTTCTGAACCATTCAGACAGAATTCTGGATGCTTTCTTTTTGTCTTTCAGACAATAAAACTCTTCTGGATGTAATCTAAAGTTCACTGAAGAGGTGATTTATTTCATCTTCTGTCGTTTCCTTAAGAAACATATTCACTCGTTCTGTTTGTGTGATCTTGTTTTTCAGGGTTTTCGTATTTCTACACTGTTTCCTGGTTGGCGGTTTAGTTGGTGAGTATATCATTCTGTGATGAACTCATGAATCACAGCGTCTCTCTGAACAAGCTGCCGCATTTGACGATTTGCGGTTGAGAAGGTGTTTCCTCCGTCTCTCCTCCTCCAGACTCCTCTTCCCCGTTCTCCCGCTTGCTCTCCGTCACCTCCAAGGTGGGGAACCGGGCGGTCCTTCCCTGCAGCTGGAAGCAGCGCCTCGGCGAGTTGGCCCCGTCGGCCGCCTGCCACGTCCAGTGGGCGACGCCGGCCGACACCGTGTTCGAGATGGACGGGGTGGACAAGTGGGAGGCGGAGGAGTTCCAGGGCCGGGTGGAGGTTCCAGAGGAGAAGCTGGGGTCCGGTAACTGCTCTCTGATCATCAACGACGTCCAGATCGGAGACACGGGGAGATACGAGAGCTTCATGGTGGTGGACGGAGAGAGGGCCACAAAGACCAAGGTCTTCATTCAGAGCGTCAAGCTGTCCGTGTTCGGTCGGTGTCTCTATCTCTGTTTATCTACTTCATTTCTATCCTTCTCTTTGGTTCCTATTCTATTGTTCTCATGTTTCCTGTTCCTGTTATTCTTTTTCTCATTCTTTGGTTTTATCATCTTTCTTCTCACGTCGTTCATTCTCATAACTTATCTCGACTTCTGTTTCTATCTCATCTCATTTCCCTTTGTCCTCATTTAACTCCATAATAAACCTGAATTATGTACTTTGATCTTGATATCTTGATATGTACGATTCTCCTGACAGACGATAAACTATCATATTTAATGATCGTCCAGTTCTACTTTAAGGATGCTGACGTCTTTGATCTTTTGGTTTTGTTTTTCCCTCTCAGACCACAAGTCCTTCCAGTCTCGGGGTCCAGGTGAGGACTTGGTCCTGGATCTCTACACCCGTCACTCTGTGAGAGTCGTCTTCCAGGACAGGTGAGCCGAACCTCTGATCACGAATACTCTCGTCTACTCTCTGCTCCTCGTCTCGTCTCTTCACGTCTCGTCTCTTTTTGTCTCTTCTCTTCACGTCTCGTCTCTTCACGTCTCGTCTCTTTTTGTCTCTTCTCTTCACGTCTCGTCTCTTCACGTCTCGTCTCTTTTTGTCTCTTCTCTTCATGTCTCGTCTCTTCACGTCTCGTCTCTTTGCCGCCCTCAAGTCTTCCACTCTGATTGTTCTTTTCCCCCTCAAAACAAACAACTCCTACGAAATGACTGTTTGCATCAAACCGACACGGATTACAGGCTGCCGGTGAAGTTATGAGTCACCCGATGAAGTTTGATGCTTACAAAACAGAGCAGAAGTGCTGAATAGAGACCGGATCATGTGGGTTCTGGAAAAAGTTGAAATGATGAAGGAGAACTTTCCAAAGATCTCATTTTGTAATTGGCGACGTTTACGTCATCTGAGCTCGTTGTGTCCCGTTCGCTGGGACATTTGTTTGGTTTATATTTGACATCATATCAAAACGCTCGTGTTTACACATCAAACAGAAAGCTGCGCCAGTCAGGCTTCTATGATGCTCCGGTCCCGTCTAAACTCATGATGTCGTTCTTTTCTGACCTTCGCTCCACAGGGACAGCTCGGAGTGGTCGGTCCTGTGGATGAGGGAGGACGAAGACGGCGAGCGTCTGCAGAAACATCCGGCCAGCGAGCGGCTGACGATGAGGAAGCTGAAGAGCTCGGACGAAGGAACCTACAAAGTCCTGGATGAGCGCGGCCTCGCCGTCAGCACCGTGCAGCTCTCCGTGGAAGGTGAGGGCGCTACGTCTTTGTGGAGTGGTGATCTTTGAGTGCTTTGGGGTTATTGGTCCAGAGCTTCAGCTGTGAATTCAAGGTGTTATCTTCTCACTCCCTCATTAGCTTTGCAGTAGAAACACCTGGGCTGCTGTCCAAAAGTCTCTTTTTGCTCGTGAAGGTTTCTAACTGTGTGAAATGACTCTGAAGTGTTGAAGTATCCACCCCAATAAGAGCTGTAAATGTTGAGGAAAGGTGCTTCTATGCTTCCTTTATGAGCTCCTTTAGCAAAGGAAACACCAGACCTTCCTTTGCCAGTTAGATTAGGAACAGTTTAGCTAACCCGTCTGGTTTCTCTTGAACGCCTTTGGGTCCAACCCTGGTTGACAGTTTTAAGTGTATTTTCTGCATATATTTAAATATTGAATTATACCAACTGACGTTAGCTGTTCCCTGTTTCACAGAAAAATCCACAACTCTCAAACTCCACCAGGTTCTGGAGAAACAAGCGCCGACAGGTGAGAGAAAAACACCGTTTTATATTGTTTATATTGAGGAAGTGGACCTGACGACGGTTCACGTGAAAATAAAAGTGTTTTCATAAAAAATAAAGATAAACTCTTATGTCTTCCAGATGACGCTGTCAAAAGCAGGGGTTCAGCTCTTCTCGTCTTCTCTGTTCTTGTCACGAGTTTCCAAATTAATCATCTCCTCTGATTAAAATTCTCTCACACACACACACACACACACACACACATATAAACAGCTACCCGATACAGTAGAGCCAGCAAAGGATAAATGTTCTGTCAGATGGTCGAGGTGTTTCTGAACATTAGCCAGAGTGATGTCTCTGGTTGTAAGTAAGTTAAGTACAGAGTGTGTGTACAGAGTGTGTGTACAGAGTGTGTGTACAGAGTGTGTGAGATGTGGTTTAAGTGAAGAAGTCTTTTTGTTTTTTTTCACACTCCAACGTCTACAAAGATGAAATTAACTGATTTCAAACAAAATTTGTTTTAAAAGAAAAACTAAATTTTTTTTTGGAAATATGCTTATTTTGTTATTTGAGAGTTAGGTGACACCAGTAACACCACTCACATACCTGTCTGTTAAATATGAAGCTAGAGTCATGATGTGGTTAGCCTAGCTTAGCACAAAGACTGGAATCAGAGGGAAACAGCTAGCCTGGCTTCATGTGACGTTCAGAAACGCACCAACCAGCACCTCTAACGCTCATTAATTACATTCTATATCTAAGTAGTCCAGATCAACTTCATACAAGTGTACAAACACAGCATGGAGTGATGTGTGAGGGACTGTTTCATGAATGTAAATATGAATTTATGATGAATAACTATAACTGATTGAAGGTTCTCAATTTAGAGAAGTTGATAGTTTAAAAATGTGAACAACATTGTGTTCGACGAATCTGACACTGGAAAAAAAATCCTTATGATGATATGTTTATGTATTTATGTACATGTGTATGTATGTATGTACGTACATGTGTATTTGCGTAAATATGTACGTATGCATGTATGTATGTTTGCATAGGTATGTGCATATGTATACACACATACCTATGCCAACATACATACATATGTACGCACATACATACATACATACATACATATGTACGCACATACATACATACATACATATGTACGCACATACATACATACAAACATACATACATACATACACACATATTTACGCAAATACACATACATACACATGTACGTACATACATACATGTGTGTGTGTAAGCACGTAACATTTACATACACATGCACACACACATAAATACATATATATATATATATATATACATATGTGTGTGTATGTATTTATGTGTGTGTGTGTGTGTCTCCTGTTAGGATGTAATTAATGTTCTGCGGTAAACAGCAGCTGGTTGGGATTGTGGAAGTTAAAGCTAACCTCACGTCTGTATGGATTAATGTTCTATATTCAACTATCAGAGTATTTCTGCATATTTTAACCAAATATATTAATTTACTGTCGTCTTGACAACCACAGGTTTATTTAATTTCAATGAAAATCTATTTGATGATTATCGTCAGAAGTAATATAAAGTAGCTGTTTTGTGGTTATTATTCATCCTTTTGGTGTGAATTGTTGTGATGCGAATTATAATTATTATTTTAACATAAAATAATTATATAACATATGTTTCTGTTTCAACTACAATCTAATAAATAAAACAAGCAAACATCATCATGTCCTGTTTCCATTTCTTCATTGTTAAACAGACTGAACGACTTCTCACACACAGATCAACAGGTTCACTGTCTAGAGCGCCTAATGTGGATTCATCCGCCGATGAAAATAGTCCCCAAACAAATGCACAGTTTCCTCCTGTTTGTTTGTTTGATTAAAAACTACAGTACACATGAAACCGTGTACCTGTTGACAGTCAGACAGTACTGAGGGACGGAACATCAGCAGCTTCGTCCTTCAGTCTCACAAAACTACGTTTGTTCTTGTTTCAAGTAAAAATGTTTGCGAGAGCGTCTCTCACTAGTGCAGCGTTATAAATGTTACAAAGCAAATCCTATCAACGTATGATTTATTAATGCATGTTAAATAAAAACAAACTGTTTCATCATGAAAGTCTTCTATTCAGTGTTTCAGTGTTTTGATTTTGTCACAATCCTTAAGATCTTAATCATTATTTATGGTCGTCCCACTAATCCTGTAGAGTAGTTTTCACTGTTGGTGGCGGGGTCTGCCACTCCTGTGATGTTTTAGTGAACCAGGACTGAAATCTTCAGGATCACAACTTCAAATCAAAGTCTTCTTACAGAGAAGCAGAGTCTGTGTCATTATCACAGTAATCTTTTTTTATCTCACATATTTAGACATAAAGTGAAATAAAACACAAACATGCAGTGACTTGGTTAACTGATCTATGATACGACTTCATGAATGGACAGTTTGAGACAGTTTGAGTTTGTTTTCAGGTGTGCCCCCCCCCCCGCGTTAGAAGTTGGGTTTGTGCTTCTTCACCTCCACCATGAGGTGGTGCAGGTTGATGAGCTCCGAGCGGACGGCGAGGCTGCGGAACGTGGGCTGGTTGAGGATCTTGTGGAAGCCGTGGTAGTACTGGATCAGCTGGGTCAGG
Source organism: Cebidichthys violaceus (assembly GCF_023349555.1). Lineage (NCBI taxonomy): Eukaryota > Metazoa > Chordata > Actinopteri > Perciformes > Stichaeidae > Cebidichthys > Cebidichthys violaceus. Next base: position 112,734 of record NW_027176957.1, on the reverse strand, counting down.
GCGCCCTGCAGCACAAAACAGGAAGCGGAGCGCCGGGAAGTTATTGCAACCACTCACTTCCTCTCACACATTAATATGAATATGGAACTAATACGAGTGTGATACCCAATAATATATATATATAATAATATACCCAAACAATAATCTAAGTTCATCTATACCAACACAGAATTAGACATTTCTAATTAAACGTCTACTAGTTTCAGGTTCTGAGATGTGAGGATGTCGTTTGTTGGACCGAATTATGAAGAAATCACATTTATTTAGACAATTAACAAACAGAATATCACCTTGACCTTTATTAAGTTACTCTGGAGAACCTTTGATAGCGTATTCTGGGTGGAACCTTTGGAATATAAAGGGGTTCTCAGTAGAACCCCCTTGGTGCATTCTCGTTAGCACCCTGAGAAGGTGCAAAGGTTCTGGATAGACCCTCCAGAGAAGGTTTTGGGTGGAACCATTACACCATAGAAGGTTTCGTTGTAGAACCTCCCCATAGGGATTCTGGGTGGAACCTTTGTAATATAAAAGGGTTCTCAGTAGTACCTCCTTGGTGGATTATTGATAGCACCATTAGAAGGTGCAAAGGTTTTTGATAGAACCTCAGGAGAAGGTTCTTGGTTGAACCATTACACCATAGAAAACTGTCCATAGGGTTCCAGGTAGAACTCTCTGAGTTGATTCTACTCTTAGAAGGTGTAAAGGTTCTGGATAGAACCACTAGATAAAGTTCTGGGCGGAACATTTGACATGATGGTTTTAGGTGTTACCCTTTATGTTGAACTCCAGATAAATCCTTTATAAAAGGTTCTGGGTGGAACCACTACACCAGAAAAAGTTACTCTGTAGAACCTTCCATAGAACCTTTGAAATATAAATATAATATAAAGGGAACCTTTGGTGCATTCTTGTTAGCACCCTTAGAAGGTGTAAAGTTTCTGGAATGAATCTCTCATTGGAGGTTCTGGGTGGAACCTTTGACAGATGGTTCTCGGCGTAACCGTTTATGTTGGGTTCTACCTTCAACCTTTAACCAAAGAGGGTTCTCCTCTGAGAACAAGCCAAAGGACCCTTCGTGGTTCTGGTTAGCGCCTTTATTTTTAGTGTTTGGTAGTTAAATATAAAACGACGCATCACATTTTTTAGTTCCGTGTTTCGGACGTGAAGTCTGAAAATATCTTCTCGATGAATTGAGACTCAAGCAGCAGCTGTTGTTGTTGTTGTTGTTGTTGTTGTTGTTGTCGTCTCACCTGGATGATGCTGGTCCCGTTTTTGAAGTTGGTGAAGGACCTCATGACGTCCTGACTCATCGACTCCACCGACTGTTTCCACGTGCTGGAAAACCCCCGAACCAGCTGAGTGATACGAGCTGCAACACACACACACACACACACACACACACACACACACACACACACACACACACACACACACACACACACAAATATAAGGATGTGAAGCTGAGATTGAGAAATGAAACTGAGAGGAACGTCGTTCATTAGTCTGTAAAACTAAAGTGAAGCGTGAAGTGAGAGAGTCCCGCTCACGCTGAGTCAGCATGTTGTTATGTTTCACAGAGGACTTCCTGTCTCGGTTCCTTTCACAATAAGAAGAATATCGGTTCTTTAGCTCGTCTTCTCACCTTCGTCATTCTTTAGTCGGTCCAGCTGACCTTTCTCCATCAAAGCCTCGGCCTCCTTCACGAACGAGATCATCCCCCCGAAGGGGGGGGACAGAATCTCCTCGATGAACTCCTGGAGGAGGAGGAAGAGGAGGAGGAGGAGGAAGAGGAAAAGAAAGAAGAGGAGGAGGAAGAAGATCAAGAGAGAGAGGAAGAAGAGGAGGAGGAGAAAGAGGAAAAGAAAGAAGAGGAGGAAGAGGAAAAGGATGAGGAGGAAAAGGAAAAGGAGGGGGAAGAAGAGGAGGAAGAAGAGAAGGAGGACGAGGAAGAGGAGGAAGGTTAGAAACACCACAGTGAGCGTCATTCAGTTTTATTTAAATGAAAACAGACTTTAAAACAATTTACTTCAGAAATACAAGAAAACACAAGTTCACTTACACAGGCTGAATAATATGTATTCATATACATATTTATATATTTAAATAAAAGTAAAGTTTTAAAAGGTACTGAGTGCTCCTAACAGCATCTTTAAAGGTGTATTATGTAATGTCTACACATTAAAATGTTGTGTGTTCACGTCATGTTAATCAGTGCAGACCTTTCATCCAGTGTTAAGACGTATTATTGAACACTGAAGGAGTCCTAACGACTGCAACGAAGACAACAACTCCCATGATGCCACGCTGCTCCACCGCCTCACCAAACTACAACTGTTGTTGTTGTTTCGATGTTACGCAATCCTGTTCCTCTGTTGTGTAACTTAAAATACGCTGCGTGTCAAAATAAAAGCTTTAATAAACACAAAGAGGACGCAGGAAGATGAAGGGAGTGAAACGGGGGGGGGGGGCTTCAGGTTTCCCAGAATGCCTCAGTGATGTTTACCTGCGTCCTGGCCAGCAGCAGCTGTTGGAAACCCTCCACCTCTTTGCTGTCGTCCGCCGCCCTCTCCTGGACAAACAGGGGAACAACAGGCATCGTGAGCTCAACGTCTCTTGACGAGAGAGAGACTCTGCTCGGCGGCCGCTCACCATCAGGACGCTGAGCATCATGTCGTAGTTGTTCATGAGGAAGATCAGCTGGTCTCTTCTGGAGGGAAACTCTGCCGCCATCTTCAGCACAAAGTTCTCCACCTCCACCTGGAGAACAGAGGACCACAACGAACCAGTCCATCATTTAGACACAAGAGAAACAAAGACACCACACTCGTTCATAAAAACAGTGATGTAACCTCTCGCTGGTCTGCTGCTGCCTCCCTGTTAGTGTGTGTGTGTGTGTGTGTGTGTGTGTGTGTTACCAGCAGCTGTCCCAGCAGAGTGTTGGTCCTCTCGTTGGGAAATGTCTGGTTGATGCTGACGATGGCCGACGAGAACTCTGCGTAGCGACGGGTGATCTTAAAAACAAATCAACAAACGCACTGAAACACGCTGCGGTACGTGTGTGTGTGTGTGTGTGTGAGTGTGTGTAGACCTACGTAGTGGGGTCTGGTGTCCAGCACTCCCAGCCTCTGAGGGTCTGTGTTTCGGATGCTGTGGATGTTCATCTCCAGGATCAGCTCAAACCTCGGCCACAACAGCTCCAGCACCGCCTCCCAGTACCTGAGCACACAGGTGAGGAAGACTCACTCGCACCTTCATCGCCGTCTCCATGCAGCTCGTTAAAATGTATTTTAGTATTTATTGATGTCGACAGGATGGTGGCTTTACATTTCTACACAATCACCACATAAAAACACAAATAACAGAGAAAGAAGATTTAGACATCATAACAAACTCAACCAGGTGACGGCAGACTGCGTCATTCAAAGAGTCATTCAGTGTCAGAATCAAATGATCCTGAATCCTGAATTTAAATCTCACATATTTATAAAATAATCTAGTTTAAACTTCTCTGTTGGTTTAAGAACTTTAAAAAGTGCTAAAAACAGAGCAGGTTTTAAGAATGATGTTACAGAATATATAATACAATATTATGCTTTATTAAATTAAATTAAATTATATCATATTATATTATGTTATACTATACTAAATTATATTATACTTTCTTATATTAAATTATATAATATCATACTATATTATATTAAATTATATATTACATTATATTAAATTATACTATATTATATAAAATTATATAATATTATATCATATTAAAATTATATAATATTGTATTAAACTATATTATATTAAATTATACTATATTATATTAAATTATAATAATAATAATAATAATAATACATTTTATTTATCGAGCGATATAATATATAATATTATATTATACTATATTATATAAAATAATATAATATTATATTATACTATATTATGTTATGATGCGTGAAATAAAGACGTTTGAGTCCCAGCGGGTCACTGGTTCACATTGAACTGGTCTTCTTTTGGACCGTTGAACCGCGAGCCGGGCTCTACTGGGACACTGACTTGTCGAGGGCCGGGATGGTCCTCTTGGCGGTGATGGCTCTGAACCGGAGGATGATGTGGATGCAGAGGAAGACGGCGATGCTGTCGTAGCAGTCGGACACGTAGGCGGACATGCTCTTCTGCAGGGACGGAGCAGACAGACAGACAGACAGCGTGACGCCTCGGCATGGAAACCATTCATGAACTTAAAGCGTGAACAGCTGTGAGGGTACCAGGAACATGCTGAGAGTTTTTCCCATGATGCTGTTGAAGAGGTCGAGGGCGGAGTTTCCCGTCACCATGAAGAAGTCGGAGAGGAAGAGGAACTCCCTGCAGCCGTTGTCCAGCAGAGCGTAGTGCTGGCTGCGGAACAGCGTCTCGTAGGGGTACTGGAGGACAGAAACACGCTCACGATTAGCCTCAATCCAAACAAATAAGTTCCTACAAGACACCACAAGAGGGCAGAGATGATCAACACTTCAGTACACGTCGAGGAGAGGAGCTGCAGCGGTGTGTTTGTGGCGCCTCACCCGGCTGTCTCCTCTCTGGGCCGTATGGGGGACCAGGATGGGCCCCTCCAGGTCAGCGGGACTCAGGATGGCCCCCCTCTGGCCCACGGTGAAGATGGTGTTCCTGCTCTTCAGAGACGGTTTGGAGAAGAAGCCTGCAGCAGGAAGTCAAGGAGCTCCACTGACACTTTAGACAAGGAGCAGGACCTCTAGACTCCAGAGAGATGTCTGAAGGTTTTTTCTGACAAACAACACGTTCTGGAGAACATCCTAATTGATTTGGATCCACCTTCTTCATGCAAGTTCACACATTCAGTTCTGGATTGTCTATGTTGTAGTTTAATCATGTCGTGCGGGTTGTGAAACCACGTGAGGTTAATTTGTGAAGTGTGTCAATAAACTGGACTTGGCGGGTCAGAGGACGCCCTCAGGAGACGTTTAATGAGCTGATCAGTGTGTTCAGTATGCTGCTGTCACACACCCACATGTGAGGCATACCACACACACACACACATATACCTGCACACACGCACGCACGCACGCACGCACGCACGCACGCACACACACACACACACACACACACACACACACACACACACACACACACACACACACACACAAAAGGATATCTTTCTTGGCTGTGTCTTCTACTCCCATCAGGTCATCTTTGTCTGCCACTTCCTCGTACTGAAGAAGAGAATCGTCTCGTTAAAGAAACACGTGAAACATTTAAAGAAACACGTGAAACATTTAAAGAAACACGTGAAACATTTAAAGAAACACGTGAAACATTTAAAGAAACACGTGACACATTTAATTAAAGAAACATGTGAAACATTTAAAGAAACACGTGACACATTTAATTAAAGAAACACGTTTAACTCGTGACGGTTGACTTAAAGCTCTTTAAACTGAACCGACCTGCACTTTGAGCAGCCGGCCGCTGTACGACTTGAAGTAACTGTAGTAGATCTTGCTCATGGTGTCCACGTACTCGTCTCTGATCTCCTTCGCCACCGTTCTCTCGTTGGCCAAAAGGAACTGATAGAAGAATCTACAGAGAGCACAAGGTTCAACTGATGAAACCTCAGAAACACGAGTGTGTCTGTGGGTTTAAGTGAAAGACTCAAAGGCAGTTTAAACTGTGAATAAATTATAAAAATGTTTCACAAAAACATTCCTGGACTTTTGTCACTTTTGTGTTTTTTCTAAACGATAAAACAAAGAATAAAGAACTTAAATTAAGAGTTCCAGAAGCTGATAAGTCATTCATACAACCTCACTTAAAATCTATTTTAATTCCATAACTCGTCTTCTTTCAGACTAGAGGAAACAAAACATTCATTTTATACTTTGTTTATTTACGTCTGTAGATTTCTACTAAATTCACCAAAAGTTACCATTAGATTATGCATCATTTGCATATTTAAACACAACATTTCAGAAAACTTGTAATACAATAAATACTCTTAATGTGAGTGATGAAGTGGTGAAGTGTGATGGTGATATCTACTAGTTCATGTTGTGACCCTCTTCACCTGGAGACTCTTCTAAATGTCTGGACTTTAACTAAACGTCTCTTTAAAGGAGCTTTTCTATCAATGGAGTTTTTCTCACACTCTGATCCAGAAATCTCCACTTCAGTAGTTCTGACATCCACCAAACTTCACACCTACCTTACACTACATTGTATTAATAACAACATGGAGAGCTCACCTGTACTTCAGCAGAGTGTTCTGGGGGATCTGGTAGTTCGTCATTGGCTTCCTGAACGAGTAAATCTTCTGAAGAATGAACTCTCGGATCTTTGACACGGCCTGAAGACAGGAAGGAATAAATAACAATATATAAAGTGTCACTTGGGCTTGTAGGATGTGTAATGTTTCATAACCCAAAGGATGAGCCCTCAGGTATTGTGGTGAACCTTGAGCTTGAGGCGGTCCACGATGTCCTGGATGTCGGAGCAGGCCAGTGTCTCTCTGAAGCTCAGCTCTTTGGCGAAGTTGATCTTGTTGTTGAGCTCGTGAAGCTGCTCCAGGAACTCCTGCTCCGTCACGGGACTGTCCAGGATGGTGCTGCGTGGACACGGAGGACAACGTCAAGACACCACAAACGTTTACCGGGCGGTCTACGGCGGATCGGAGCCGTCCCACTCACGAGATCATGGCTCCGGGCACCACCAGCTCGTCCACCAGCTGGCTGAGGTGGCTGCGTACCGCCTGCCGGTTCTTCAGCCGCACGTTCATGCTGACCGACTGCTGCTGCAGCGTCTGGATCTCGCTGCTGATGGAGGACAGGTCACTCTGGAAGCCGCTCAGCATGCCCTCCATACGCTGACAAGAGGAGAGAATTTAAACGTGGTAGAGACCTGTCAATCAAAGCAAGCCCACGAGGTGGTCTGGTCTTACCTCCAGGATGGAGTCACAGGCGGTGATCTGGTTGTGCAGCAGAGCGATGTTCTGACTCTCCTTGATGTCTGACGGGTGAACAGTCAGGAAAATTAAACTATCTCCTCCTTAAATAGTCACAACATGTTTAAAGTAGATGCAGAACCAACACAACTCAATATCCCTGAACACTGAAATATATCGATTACAGGCTTTAAACTTCCCTGATTGATGAAGATATTGAGGTTTCTTCTCCTCCATTAGAGCCTCACACTGAACGCCCATCTTCTCTTTTGTCCATGATAGAAAGTTAGACAGTGAAGTGAAGTGAGACAGAGAGAGAGAGAGAGAAACACAGAGAGAAACAGAGAGAGAGAGAGAAAAACAGAGAGAGAGAGAGAGAGAGAGAGAGACAGAGAGAAAAACAGAGAGAGAGAGAGACAGAGAGAGAGAGAGAGAGAGAGAGAGAGAGAAAAACAGAGAGAGAGAGAGAGACAGAGAGAGAGAGAGAGAAAAACAGAGAGAGAGAGAGAGAGAGACAGAGAGAGAGACATGTTATTGTATGTTTAGAGAGAGAGAAAGAGAAATAGATAGATAGACAGAGAGACAGGACACAAACATGACTAGTGCTTCTGTTATAGGAAGATATGTTATTAATTATATTAATAACATTAATAATATAATATATATTATTATATCATATATAGTATATTAATTATATACATGATAATATATATATATATATATATATATATATATATATATATATTATATCATATATATATATATATTATATATGATATAATATTCCTTTCTTTGAAGCCTAAGTTAAGATGGATCAGTAGAACGTTTATCTGTAAAGAGACTGATGTCTGTCATGGAGACGTTCACACTGAAGGATACAGTCTTTGATGGAGGCCTGTTCAATCCTCTGCAGCTCTGACTCCACCTGTTTAGAGTACTGCCTCAGGTCTACGCCCTGCCCACAGAGAGGAGGAAGACCACCGTCACCACCACATACATCACACCACGTATCACGTTCTAGTTAACGAGACAATAATGACGGATGATCCGTTATATAAATGCGCGTCTATGACCGGTGACACTTTGTTTAAATGCTGCTGGTCAAACGTGACGAGTCAGGAGATCTTCTCACCGTTTTCAGCGCCTCCTTCACAAGGTCGTCCTCCAGGTTGGCCTGGATGTGAACTGCAGGAGACGCAGAGGAGCAACGTTAACAACTAATCAAACGCAACGTTAACAACTAATCAAACTCTGCACAACACGTGACAATAACTTTAACTGTCACATGTGATGAAAACTGTCACCATATGACATGAGGTAGAACTAATAATAACAGAATAACAGCAACAATAGAATAACTAATAATTATTAAGTGTGAAGAAATAATACGGACATCATTGCAAAATTAGACTCACTGTCCACTTCATCCAAGATGAACTCATCCGTCGTGAGGTCCAGTTCTCCGAGGTTCAGGTTCGTCATTTCTCCGTCAGTGTTCTAAAAAAATTAAGAACAGACATTGATATTAATAATAATAATAATAATAATAATAGCATGTCTTTAACTTTAACACATATGAGTAGAGGAAGTAAAGGGTTACAACTAGGGCTGCAAAATATTTGGGACGTTGGTTTCAAGGGGAGTGAAGCCCAGGAATTTGGGATTTCTATGAGAAGATGTTTTCCTATAATATGGTAATAAGTTTGATTCTATCTGCATGTAACATGGTAACTACAGCCTGTTAAATAACCCATATATATTTAAATAAATACCTCACAATAAACATTGTAATGATTGACTGAATCATCACATGATCACGGAGCCTTTTTCTTTACGACTGACTTTTATTAATAAAATTGACTAAATCGACCAAGTTTGCCATCGGTCGACTAATCGATTAAACTGGTTCAGACGACATCACATCAGACCCTGGCCTCTCTCCATCGCCTCCCTGCTGGTTTCAGAACTGATTTTAAGATTTTACTGATCACTTTTAAAGCATGTATGAGTCAACGTGTATAAGAGAAAATGTTGAGCCCTGTGAGCCAGCTCGCAGCCTTACAATTATTTTACTAAATTATTTTTATTTCATTTATTTCATAGACTGGCTTTTCTGTTTTATTTCTGTTATATTTTTATTTGTTGACTTTACTAAATTATTTAATTTATTTCTTTGTTATTTTTATTTGTTGATTTTACTAAATTATTTGATTTAATTTATTTCTTTGAGCATTTTTATTTGTTGATTTTACTAAATTATTTAATTTATTTCTTTGTTATTTTTATTTGTTGATTTTACTAAATTATTTGATTTAATTTATTTCTTTGAGCATTTTTATTTGTTGATTTTACTAAATTATTTAATTTAATTTATTTCTTTGTGTATTTATATTTGTTGATTTTACTACATTATTAGATTTAATTTATTTCTTTGTGTATTTGTTGATTTTACTAAATTATTTGATTTCATTTATTTCTTTGTGTATTTGTTGATTTTACTAAATTATTTAATTTAATTTATTTCTTTGTGTATTTTTTATCATATCGACTATAAATATTTATATTATTATTTATTATATTAGAGTATTATAACGAGCTGCCTGAGGAGATAATCTCTTTTAAATCATTACTTAAAACACATTTTTACAGACTGGCTTTTCTGTTTTATATTTATTTGTATTTGTTGATTTTACTAAATTATTATTATTTATTTTTTTTATCAACTGTCTCACTGATCTTTCTGTTATTATTATTGCATTGATTATGCTGCTTTTGTCTGTCAAAGTACCTTGCTTTTAAAGGTGCTATAAATATAAATACATGTATTATTATTATTGTTGTTATTACTATAAACACCTGTGACGTTGAACTGTGTTACATTCAGGAAATCACTGAGCTGTCCGGTGTTTTGACAGGATGCTAACAGCTACATTAGCTTCCCGCTACATGGATATATTAGTTAAAACCATTTTGAAAGACTTTATTTACTGTAAATTATTATTGTTATTTTCATGTAAAGTCACAGTTCATTGATAGCCACAGCCTCTTGTTGTTGAATGCTAACAGGATATACAGGATGTGAAAAGAGAATAAACAGTTGAATATTTTAATATTCTTTTCACGACAGTTGAAGATTCGAACACAAGTACTCAGACGTCACCTCGTCGTGTAAATACGCCATCATGTCCGTCGTGTTTCCAGCTGTGTTTACATCGAGAACAGCGCCAACGGCTGCAGCAGCTACCTCCGCCATTACGGCCAGTTTACACTGACGTTATAAAGAAAAGACAGTAAAGGTTCCGCCTCGCTGTCACCGAGAACGAAGCAGCGTCGTTGAGTTTATGAACGAGCTGTTAATACGACTTTAAATTAAGTGAGACAAATAAACGCAAAATAGTGCATATTGATTTGTGTGTGACTACGTTAAGGTTGCAATTATAATCGCTTGTTTCATTGAACCGGTGTTAAAAAAATGTTTTTATCGTCGGACAAATTAAAAGTGATGGACTGACTTCCGCTCAACGATAACACTCAAACTCTCGCGAGAACTTAGCGGCTTCCTCTTCGCACGGAACCTACTTCCAAGATGGTGAGTACGTTTTCTGTCAACCCGATATAGGTTTGAAATCTTCAATCATCGAGCTCTGATCTGTCTCTTTTATCACTTGTTCACCTTAAATACATTCTGCACAGTTCGTGCGAACGGACAGATGTTGAATTGTTGCGATATTAAGTCAGAAACTAGCGTTTTAACGCCGTTTACTGTCGGTGCTGAGCTGAGGTGTATGGACGGTCCACAGCTAGCTAGCTAGCCTCATACTGAGTGTTAGCATGTTGAGCTCACTGCACCGGGCACCGAAAAGTCCACGTTACGCCGGTGTAGACGCACGTGTAGCGGTGTCGGCTGAAGCGCTGAGCAGCTGTGGGTTCCGGTTCAGTGAAGTGTTTGTCTGAGTCGTTTTAAAAGGACTCTTTAGTTTGTTGAGTTAGCTTAGCATTATCTCCAGTAGCTGTGCTAACTGGAGCCAAAAGTGTTAGCTGCAGAGGCACAGATTCTATACTTTAAAGGTATTTGACCCACTTCAACTACTAATAAGATCCATAAACCTTTTGTGAGACACGTGTTGAAGAGTGAATATCACGTGGGAGCGTTGATTTGGGCTGAACTCTGGTGTTACACCAGCAGCACCAGTAGTAGCATGTCCCCCTGTCATGATGTTACTAACTTAAGCTCCAGATCTTGTTGAGCTTTGGCTTTCAGCAGCTCCTGATGCCTCTAGAGTCAGTGTTCCCCAGAGGATACAGATGTGCATCCGTTTTCCTGCTCTAACGCCAACATCTATATTCTAAATGCAGATGTTGTTCTTGTTCTGTGTCTTCAGTCTCTGGTCATTCCTGAGAAGTTCCAGCACATTCTCCGTGTTCTCAACACGAACATCGATGGCAGGAGGAAGATCGCCTTCGCCATCACCGCCATCAAGGTGAGCGAGGTCTCCTGTGCGGAGCGTAACGGTTTAACGGTCGTTCTTTATAGTAACGCGTGGTTCTTGATCCGAGTGTTCCATGGGTTGTATAATAACCGTTACCGTCTGGTCTCAGGGTGTTGGCAGACGTTACGCTCACGTCGTCCTGAGGAAGGCCGACATCGACCTCAACAAGCGGGCCGGAGAGCTGACTGACGATGAGGTGAGGAGGTCGGGTCGGGGGGGGGGGGGGGGGCAGGCAGGCAGGCAGAACTATTAGGTCCTTTTTATCTTAAGTTTAAAGCCTCCAGACTGTGTAGATGCTGCAGCGTGTCGTGTGGATGTGTTTCAGGTGGAGCGTGTGGTGACCATCATGCAGAACCCTCGCCAGTACAAAATCCCCGACTGGTTCCTCAACAGGCAGAAGGACGTCAAGGACGGCAAATACAGCCAGGTAGGTGAACCGCCGGTGGAGCAAACCACCTGCATCCGGTCTTTAGGGTGACGTCGCATTAAACATAGATGGTTGAGTGTATGAGCAGATGTTAGAGTACAGATGTGACTGAATGAATAACGTTAACGACTTTTATCGGTCAAAAGACGTTACGCGTTGAGCCAGACGAATGACGCAACGTGAACATGGTTCCGCGTTTTCTTTTTGTGTGTAATGACCAAAGCGTCTCTCGGCTGTTTTCAGGTCCTCGCTAACGGTCTGGACAACAAGCTGAGAGAAGATCTGGAGAGGCTGAAGAAGATCAGGGCTCACCGGGGTCTCCGGCACTTCTGGGGGTAAGACGTCCGGTTTAAACTGTGTCACACGTTAAATTTACCGTCTTTAAGACGCAGCTGATCGAGCAAAGTATGTTTATGAATAAAGATATTCAGCTTTGTTTTAAAGCGTCTGATCATTGGGTAGATGATGTTCAGCTGAATTAACCGTCTTCTTCTTCTGTCCTTCCAGTCTGCGTGTGCGCGGTCAGCATACCAAGACCACCGGGCGTCGCGGTCGCACCGTCGGCGTGTCCAAGAAGAAGTAAACTCTGCTTCACTTTTTTTTTTGTTTTCAATAAAACGCCATCGTTCAAAATGTGTTTTGTGCCGAGTCGCTTGTTTTTAAGAAGACACTTTCATGACGGTGTTCTGAATCATTGAAGACTAATCCCATTTCACGCACACAATGGGTTTTATTGTTTTATTGTGCTGCATGGCTGACAAGTTTAATTACACAACAGAAGAAAAGGGAAATATTGCGTTTCTTAATATACAAATATTCCATAGAAACTGAGGTAAGCTAAGAACTTATATGGCTGCAGGAAATATAAAGTGCATACAGACGGAAATGATTCAAACATGAAGTGAGACTTATGGCTTATTGGAGGAAACACCCGGTGGACTGTTAATAAAGGAACTCATGCAAACGTTAAACATGTTCTAAAGCAAAGAACGGGTGTTCAGCTACATCTCTAACTCTTCAGTTACACATCAAAGGAACAACCAGGAACAGGCCGACATCGTCAAAGTATTGCTCCTAAAATATGCAGTCACCCTGACCTACCCCAGTGCATGCTGGGATAGGCTCCAGCCCTTAACAGGATAATCAGTTTAAAAAGAATCGGGAATGAGTGAACGTTAAAACAAAGGTCTCAGTTTGAATACGAGCTTCAGTCTCGTTCTATCGATAAGAGATTAAAGTGTGTTTTGAGAATCAGCTGAAACAGTTATTTCATGTTTCCAGCTGTGGGGACTTTTTGAAATGTTTAAATGAGATATTCAAACTGAAACAAGAGGACAAAGTGTTTATAATAGATTATTATCTTCACATGAAGCTGATGTTTAGTGGAAGGGTTTTTTCTTCCTGGTAAATCCAAAATGTAACGGAATCTTGATGCCGGTAAAAAGATGCGCTGATAATGAGCCGTGAACTTCAGCTTCAGGAGGAGTGTGGTGAGACCCTCACCCCTCCCTCTGCGTGGGCGGAGACTTCTGTGGCGCCTGCTGCTGCTGCTGCTGCTGCTCCTTGGTGGGAGCATAGAAGAGCTCCAGAGGCTTCCTCACCTTCCAGTACTTCTCATTGACCAACTCCAGAGTCAGAGAGCCGTTCAGCGTCTGAGAGAAGAGAAACACAGACCTGAGAACCTGCTCTCATAAGAACCTGCTCAGAGAAGAACTAGCTCAGAGAGAACCATGCTCTCATAAGAACCTGTTCAGATAAGAACTTGGACTACGTGTGGACCTGAACCACAGCAGGTCAAGAAGAAAATGGTACCTGGAAGTGTTGGACAGAACAAACTAATTCTATAGTCTAATTCGTCTGCTAAATGACTGTAATGTAACGTATATGTTCTATATTCTGGATCTGTGTTCTTTGACGGCGTATTAGGCCCAATGTAGACAGACAATAATAACAGAGCAAGGAGAGAGAGAGGATGTTCTCTGAGATCTAAGTGTTCCAAGGACCTTTTACATTCTCCAGAGAACCCTTTGAGTCCTCCAGAGAACCTTTAGCGTTCTTCAGAGAACCTTTAGCGGAACAAGGAGTCTGTTAAATCTAAACGTGAGCTTGTCTTTCACTCACAGAGAACTGTCCTCCTCTCGTCATGATGTAGATGGTGTACTGTTTCTCACTGATGTTCCTCAGACTCGAGCCCTCTCCTCCTCCTCCTCCTCCTGTCTCCTCTCCTCCTCTCGTCTCCTCTCCTGCTCCTCTCGTCTCCTCCCGTCCTCTGTCCTCCGTCTCCCCGTTGGTCTGTCCTTCCTCCAGGGCGATGCGTAGAGCCAGGTACTTAGACAGGTGGTCCACTGTGGCGTTAGCGGTGGTCTTCACGTATCTAGAGGAGGAAGAGGAAGAACGTCAGTGAGGAGGAACGATTGTTCAATCTGATGACTGACTGATGGAAACACCATTCTTAGTATTCAGACCATTTTTAACAAATCATGAAGGCTTCAGGTGTCAAAAGCATCTCAAGCTTTTAACAGCAGCAGCTGTTGATCCTAATGGACTCGTTATTCATCCTAAGATGAACCTTTGCAGAAGAAGCACGACGACTTCTCTCTGAGGGTGTTGAACATGGTGGATCACGTTTAACTGTTCCTAGTTCAGGCAGATTATTAGTAGTATTTCTGTAAATAATGACATACAACATAAATAGATGATTGACAGCCTTGTCTTTTGTGGTTTGGGTGAGCTGGCCCTTTATCACAGAATCTGATCCGGCCTCACCTGGTCTGGCTGTAGTCCTCGGCCTGGACCAGCTCCGGGTGCGGCCTGAACACCAGCTCGATCTCCGAGGCCGGCCTCTCCTTGTGGCGCCGCGGTGGGGGGGCGGGGCTCCCGCTGTCCGCCTCGGGGCCCGAGACGCCGCCGCCGCCGTCGTCGTCCGACGCCCGCGGCCGCTTGCGGCTCGGCCCGGCCTCCGACGGGGTCTGACCCGGAGGGAGGGGGGCGTGCGAGGGGGCGGAGTCGTGGGACAGGTGCGAGCGGGCGTCGCCGTTGTCCTCGCCGCCGCTGAAGGTGGTGTTGTCGCTCTCCTGGGTCGGCTTCTTCACCCGGTGGTTCCTGCAGATCAGCACAAAGTTCTGGTTCACCCGTGAGAATATCCCCCCCATCGCACGTCTTTTTTTGCTGACGTCAGCGCGTTCACAGACCTGTAGCGGGCCTGCTGCCGGAGCCCCTCCTCGATGCTGGAGCTCAGCGCCTCCTTGTTGTGCAGCCGGTTGAGGCGCTCCAGGACGCGGCGCTGGTGGGCCTCGTACTCGTCCCGGCTCGGGTAGATCTTGGAGATCAGCGCGTCGAAGTTCGAGTCCCGGCGCAGCGAGCGCCTG
>NW_027176957.1:5000-92500 GCF_023349555.1 Cebidichthys violaceus | reverse complement strand
TCGTTGCTGCTGTTGCTGTCGCCACCGCCATTTCTGCTGTTGAAGTGACCAGGTCGGGTGCTGTGCCTTGTGGTAATGATGCTGCCATCAGGGATGATTGCACTGCGTTTGCCGTTGCTTTCGCCATCTGTGCCACCAACATCGCATCTTCTATTGATGCACGCTCTGCTTCAGTTGTGGTGTTGTCCGACAACACTTTCTGTAAGTCTTCTGCCACTTCTTCTGATTCCGTTTCCACTACGTCGGCGGCGTTTTCAGCCGCGGAAAGTATTTCTGTTGTTGAATTTGAAGATGCCGCCTTCGTTGCTGCCTCTGCTGCTGTGTTTGCTGCATCTGCTGCTTTTACTGCTGCTGCTGCTATTTGTGCTGCTCGTCGTCCTGCTGATGCCGGTGATGTTGATCCTGCCGCTTGTATTGCTGCGAGCGACGCTTCGCTTGCTGCATCAGCTGCATTTCTTGCTTCAGCCGCTGCCTCCTCCGCTGTTATTTCCCCTTTTGCAAGTGAAGTGGCGGCCATTGCTGCTGCTCTTGAAGCGCTTGCTGCCTTTTCTGCTGCTGCTCCTGCTTCTGGTCCAGCGGCTGCTGCTGCTGCTGAGGCTGTTGCCGCCGCTGCTGCAGCGGCTGCTGTCGTACCTATCACTGCTGTCTTCTTTGCATTAGCTGCTCCCGTTGCTGTAGTCGCTGTTGCTGCTGCAGTAACTTCTGGTGTTGGTGTGGTCACTGCTGCATCTGTGGCTGTCCTTTGCAGCGGATTTGCTGCATTCGCTGCTGCTGTTGCAGATCTAGCTGCCGCCTGTGCTGTTGATGTCATTATTTCGCTGTTGTTTGCTGCTGCGGCTGTTGTTACTAAACCTGCAGTAATTGCTGTTGCGTCCACTATGTCTGCCACTGTTTCTGCTACGGTGATTGCTTCACGTGTTTCCATTGGTAATTTTGCTCTTTCTTCTGCTGTGACTGCTGATAAGGCTTCTAGTGCTCCTGCTGCTGCTTCTGACACGTTTTTTGCAGCTTCTTCAGTGGCTTTAATTGCTGCCGGTGTTGCTGTTTTCAAAGCCGTAGATACTGCAGCTGCTGATTTTCTTGCCGCCAACGCTGCTTGTCGTGCTGCATCTGCTATTTTTGGCGACCCTATGGATTGTGCTGGTAATGCTGTAAGTGCCATGGAAACTGCCTCTGCTGCATCTGCTGCCTTTTCAGCTGCTTGTACTGCCACTTCTGCTGGTGCACTTCCTGCTGCTACTAATGTGGCGGCGCTAGCTGCTTCTTGTGCAGCCTTTACTGCTTTTTCTACTTCTTCGGATCCTGTTAGTCCAGCAGCTGCTGCTGCTGAGGCCGCCAATGCTGTTGCTGCTGCTGCTGCTGATGTGGATGCCGACACTGCTGCCGTTGCTGCTGCTGAAATTTGTCCCGCTGTGGTAGACGGTGCTACCGTTGTTTGATCGGATGACGTTGTTGCTCCTGCTTGCAGTGGTGCTGTTGTTGTTCCAGTGGATGACGGTTGTGCTCCTGCCGGTGCTCCTGCCGGTGATGAGGTGATGTCTGCGCGTGGAAGTGCGGCTTCTGCAGCGGTCGCTGCTGATTTTGCAGCTATTGCTGCTGAATTTGCTGCTGCTGTTATTATTGGAGCAATGTCCTCTGTTATGCCTGTTCTAGTTGCTATTGATGCTGTCAAAGCTGCTGCTTCTGCTATTCCTGCAGCTGCTTTTGCTGCTGATAGTGATAGTGCTGCTGGCCCAGTGGCAAACAGCAATTCTGTTTCCAATATTTGTGCTGCATCGTTTGATTTTTCAGCCACTGTTTTTACAGCTTGTGCAGCTTCTGCAATTGCTGTTGGTTTACCCGAGGTTACCATTGCCAATGCTGTTGCTGCTTCTTCAGCAGCCATTGCTGCTATTAATGATGCATTTGCAAGTCGTGCCAGGGCTTCTGCTTTTGATGCTGGTGCCATTCTTGCTTCTTCTGCGGCTGCTTCAGCTGCTTCTTTGGCGGCATTAGCAGCAAGTGTTGCTGCTAATTGTAAAAATTCCAGACTGTGTTGTCCTGCAGCAGCTGTAGCTGCATCCATTGCAGCATTAACTGCCTTTAGTGCAGCTGGGGATGATGTTGCTCCAGCAACAGTTGAAGTGGCTCCTGCTGCTGCTCCTGCTACAGAAGCTGCTGCTGCTACTGCTGAAAGTAATGCTGATGCTGTTGTTGTTGTTACTGTTGTGTTTGGCACTGTAGCTGCTGCTGCTGCTGCTGAGGCAGCAGCTGCTGCCTTTGCTGCTTTTACTGCTTCTTTTGCTTTTTCTGTGGCTACTGCTGCCAATTCAGTTGCTTCCTCTTCGGATGGTGCTGCAAGAACTTCTGCTGCTTTTTCTGCTGCTGTTGTAGTTCTGTTTGCAGTTTCTGCTGCCATTGCTGCTGTTGTCTTAGCTGCATCTATTGCTAATTCTATAGCGGTTTCTGTTTCTTGTGGTACTGGTCCAAATGATGGTGCTGTAAGTACTGCGTTAAGTGCCTTTGCTGCTTTTTCTGCTTCCACTGCTGCCAGTTGTGCAGCTCTTATGGCATTTGCTGCAGTTTCAGGTGTTATTTCTGATTCTTCGGTGTCTGCTGCTAATCTTGCCGCTGTTGCTGCTGCTGCTGCTGCTGCTGCTGACTTTAATGATGCTTCGAGTGCTTCCTGTGCCAATTCTGAGGTTTCTGCTGGTGCGGCTGCTGCTGCTTCTATTGCTGCTGCTGCAGCTACTAAAGCTGCATCTGCTGCATCTGCTGCCGCTTCTGCTGCCACTTTTGGTGAAACTTCCCCATCTGTCAATGCTTCTGCAGCAGCAACAGCCGCTAGCGCAGCTTTTGAAGCATTTTCTGCAGCTGTTGATGTTTTTCCTGCAGTGGCTGCTGTTATTGCTGCGGATGCTGCTGATGCTGCTGACGCTGCAGCTGCTGCTGATGTTGCTGCTGCTATTGCTGATGCAGTGGCTGTTGGTAATGGTAGAGATGCATTTGTTAATTTTCCAGGAGTGGCTGTTGTTGTCTCTGCTGAAGCCGAAATGGACGCTACTGCAGCAGCTGCTGCTGTTCTTCCTGCAACAGCGGCTGCTATTGCTGCTGTTGCTGCTTCCTTGGCTGTTTTGGCTGCTTCCATTAGCTTTTCAGCTGCTGTTTCTTCATTTGTTGCATTTACAGCAGCTGTTGCAGCTTCTGCTGCTGCTTTTGCTTTAGTTGCTGTTTTTGCAGCCATTTCTGCTGATGTTTCTGCTGCTGAAATTGATAGTTGCATTATTGCTGTTTCAGGTGTTTGGCTTGTAGCTGCTGCTAATGCCGCTCGTAGTTCTGCTAGAGCTACTGCTGCATCTTCTGCTGCCTCAGCTGCAGCTGCTGTAGCTTCCTCTGCTGCTTCTGCTGTCATTGCAGATGCAGCCATTTCTGCTGCCTCTGCTGCTTTATCAGCTGCTTCTGATGCATTTGCTGATGCCTCTGCAATTTTTCTTTCTATTTCTGCTGTTGTTGTTGGTGCTGTTGCAATTGCTTTTTCCGCTGCAGTTAATGCGAATTTGGCTGCATCTGTTGCATTTCTTGCTGCTTCTGCTGCCGCTGTTGCTGGTAACAATCCAGATACTGATGCTGCAGATGCTAGTGCTGCTTGTAATGCAGCTGCAGCAGCAACTTTTCCAGCTTCTGCTGCAGCTAAAGCAGTGGGTCCAGTAGTTGCTAATGCTGCTGCTGCAGCTGTTGCTGCTGCTTCGGCTGCTATCGCTGCAGCTGTTGCGGCTGCTAATGCAGTTCCTGCTGCTGCTGGTCCTGTTGTTGTTGGGGTCACTGCAGTTGTTGTTGTAGGCTCTTGAGCTGTTGCTGCAATGGCAGCTTCTGCAGCATCTGCAGCTTTGTCAGCTGCTTCCTTTGCTGCCTCAGCTGCTTCTGTTGCCTTCTCAGCTGCTGTTTTTTCAGTTGTTGTGTTTGCAGCAGCTGCTGTTGCTTCTGCTGCTTTTTCTTCTACTTCATCTAATAGTTGCATTATTTCTGTGTTTGCTCCAAATATTGGGTCTGTAGCTGCTGCTAATGCCGCTTGTAGTTTTGCTAGAGCTACTCCTGCCTCTTCTGCTGCCTCTGTTGCAGCTGCTGTCGCTTTCTCTGCTGCTTCTGCTGTCAATGCAGATGCAGCCTTTTCTGCTGCCTCTGCTGCTTTATCAGCTGCGTCTGATGCATTTGCTGATGCCTCTGTAATTTTTCTAGCTATTTCTGCTGTTGTTGTTGGTGCTGTTGCAAGTGTTTCTTTCGCTGCAGTTAATGCTTGTTTGGCTGCGTCTGTTGCATTTCTTGCTGCTTCTGCTGCCACTGTTGGTGATAGCGATCCGTTTATTGCTGCTGCAGATGCTATTGCTGCTTGTTGAGCAGCTGTAGCAGCAGCTTCTGCAGCTCGTGCTGCAGTTAAAGAAGTGGGTCCGGTAGTTGCTGCTGCTGCTGATGCTGCTGTTGCTGCTGCTGCTGCTGCAATCGCTGCGGCTGTTGCTGCTGCGTTCGCACTTGCTTCAGTTGCTGCTGCTGATGGTCCTGTTGTTGTTGGGGTCACTGCAGTTGTTGTTGTAGGCTCTTGAGCTGTTGCTGCAATGGCAGCTTCTGCAGCATCTGCAGCTTTGTCAGCTGCTTCCTTTGCTGCCTCAGCTGCTTCTGTTGCCTTCTCAGCTGCTGTTTTTTCAGTTGTTGTGTTTGCAGCAGCTGCTGTTGCTTCTGCTGCTTTTTCTGCTACTTCATCTAATAGTTGCATTATTTCTGTGTTTGCTCCAGATATTGGGTCTGTAGCTGCTGCTAATGTCGCTTGTAGTTTTGCTAGAGCTACTCCTGCCTCTTCTGCTGCCTCTGTTGCAGCTGCTGTCGCGTTCTCTGCTGCTTCTGCTGTCAATGCAGATGCAGCCTTTTCTGCTGCCTCTGCTGCTTTATCAGCTGCGTCTGATGCATTTGCTGATGCCTCTGCAATTTTTCTAGCTATTTCTGCTGTTGTTGTTGGTGCTGTTGCAAGTGTTTCTTTCGCTGCAGTTAATGCTTGTTTGGCTGCGTCTGTTGCATTTCTTGCTGCTTCTGCTGCCACTGTTGGTGATAGCGATCCGTTTATTGCTGCTGCAGATGCTATTGCTGCTTGTTGAGCAGCTGTAGCAGCAGCTTCTGCAGCTCGTGCTGCAGTTAAAGAAGTGGGTCCGGTAGTTGCTGCTGCTGCTGATGCTGCTGTTGCTGCTGCTGCTGCTGCAATCGCTGCGGCTGTTGCTGCTGCGTTCGCACTTGCTTCAGTTGCTGCTGCTGATGGTCCTGTTGTTGTTGGGGTCACTGCAGTTGTTGTTGTAGGCTCTTGAGCTGTTGCTGCAATGGCAGCTTCTGCAGCATCTGCAGCTTTGTCAGCTGCTTCCTTTGCTGCCTCAGCTGCTTCTGTTGCCTTCTCAGCTGCTGTTTTTTCAGTTGTTGTGTTTGCAGCAGCTGCTGTTGCTTCTGCTGCTTTTTCTTCTACTTCATCTAATAGTTGCATTATTTCTGTGTTTGCTCCAGATATTGGGTCTGTAGCTGCTGCTAATGCCGCTTGTAGTTTTGCTAGAGCTACTCCTGCCTCTTCTGCTGCCTCTGTTGCAGCTGCTGTCGCGTTCTCTGCTGCTTCTGCTGTCAATGCAGATGCAGCCTTTTCTGCTGCCTCTGCTGCTTTATCAGCTGCGTCTGATGCATTTGCTGATGCCTCTGCAATTTTTCTAGCTATTTCTGTTGTTATAGTTGGTGATGTTGCAAGTGTTTCTTTCGCTGCAGTTAATGCTTGTTTGGCTGCGTCTGTTGCATTTCTTGCTGCTTCTGCTGCCACTGTTGGTGATAGCGATCCGTTTATTGCTGCTGCAGATGCTATTGCTGCTTGTTGAGCAGCTGTAGCAGCAGCTTCTGCAGCTCGTGCTGCAGTTAAAGAAGTGGGTCCGGTAGTTGCTGCTGCTGCTGATGCTGCTGTTGCTGCTGCTGCTGCTGCAATCGCTGCGGCTGTTGCTGCTGCGTTCGCACTTGCTTCAGTTGCTGCTGCTGATGGTCCTGTTGTTGTTGGGGTCACTGCAGTTGTTGTTGTAGGCTCTTGAGCTGTTGCTGCAATGGCAGCTTCTGCAGCATCTGCAGCTTTGTCAGCTGCTTCCTTTGCTGCCTCAGCTGCTTCTGTTGCCTTCTCAGCTGCTGTTTTTTCAGTTGTTGTGTTTGCAGCAGCTGCTGTTGCTTCTGCTGCTTTTTCTTCTACTTCATCTAATAGTTGCATTATTTCTGTGTTTGCTCCAGATATTGGGTCTGTAGCTGCTGCTAATGCCGCTAGTAGTTTTGCTAGAGCTACTCCTGCCTCTTCTGCTGCCTCTGTTGCAGCTGCTGTCGCGTTCTCTGCTGCTTCTGCTGTCAATGCAGATGCAGCCTTTTCTGCTGCCTCTGCTGCTTTATCAGCTGCGTCTGATGCATTTGCTGATGCCTCTGTAATTTTTCTAGCTATTTCTGCTGTTGTTGTTGGTGCTGTTGCAAGTGTTTCTTTCGCTGCAGTTAATGCTTGTTTGGCTGCGTCTGTTGCATTTCTTGCTGCTTCTGCTGCCACTGTTGGTGATAGCGATCCGTTTATTGCTGCTGCAGATGCTATTGCTGCTTGTTGAGCAGCTGTAGCAGCAGCTTCTGCAGCTCGTGCTGCAGTTAAAGAAGTGGGTCCGGTAGTTGCTGCTGCTGCTGATGCTGCTGTTGCTGCTGCTGCTGCTGCAATCGCTGCGGCTGTTGCTGCTGCGTTCGCACTTGCTTCAGTTGCTGCTGCTGATGGTCCTGTTGTTGTTGGGGTCACTGCAGTTGTTGTTGTAGGCTCCTGAGCTGTTGCTGCAATGGCAGCTTCTGCAGCATCTGCAGCTTTGTCAGCTGCTTCCTTTGCTGCCTCAGCTGCTTCTGTTGCCTTCTCAGCTGCTGTTTTTTCAGTTGTTTTGTTTGCAGCAGCTGCTGTTGCTTCTGCTGCTTTTTCTGCTACTTCATCTAATAGTTGCATTATTTCTGTGTTTGCTCCAGATATTGGGTCTGTAGCTGCTGCTAATGCCGCTTGTAGTTTTGCTAGAGCTACTCCTGCCTCTTCTGCTGCCTCTGTTGCAGCTGCTGTCGCGTTCTCTGCTGCTTCTGCTGTCAATGCAGATGCAGCCTTTTCTGCTGCCTCTGCTGCTTTATCAGCTGCGTCTGATGCATTTGCTGATGCCTCTGCAATTTTTCTAGCTATTTCTGCTGTTGTTGTTGGTGCTGTTGCAAGTGTTTCTTTCGCTGCAGTTAATGCTTGTTTGGCTGCGTCTGTTGCATTTCTTGCTGCTTCTGCTGCCACTGTTGGTGATAGCGATCCGTTTATTGCTGCTGCAGATGCTATTGCTGCTTGTTGAGCAGCTGTAGCAGCAGCTTCTGCAGCTCGTGCTGCAGTTAAAGAAGTGGGTCCGGTAGTTGCTGCTGCTGCTGATGCTGCTGTTGCTGCTGCTGCTGCTGCAATCGCTGCGGCTGTTGCTGCTGTGTTCGCACTTGCTTCAGTTGCTGCTGCTGATGGTCCTGTTGTTGTTGGGGTCACTGCAGTTGTTGTTGTAGGCTCTTGAGCTGTTGCTGCAATGGCAGCTTCTGCAGCATCTGCAGCTTTGTCAGCTGCTTCCTTTGCTGCCTCAGCTGCTTCTGTTGCCTTCTCAGCTGCTGTTTTTTCAGTTGTTGTGTTTGCAGCAGCTGCTGTTGCTTCTGCTGCTTTTTCTGCTACTTCATCTAATAGTTGCATTATTTCTGTGTTTGCTCCAGATATTGGGTCTGTAGCTGCTGCTAATGCCGCTTGTAGTTTTGCTAGAGCTACTCCTGCCTCTTCTGCTGCCTCTGTTGCAGCTGCTGTCGCGTTCTCTGCTGCTTCTGCTGTCAATGCAGATGCAGCCTTTTCTGCTGCCTCTGCTGCTTTATCAGCTGCGTCTGATGCATTTGCTGATGCCTCTGCAATTTTTCTAGCTATTTCTGCTGTTGTTGTTGGTGCTGTTGCAAGTGTTTCTTTCGCTGCAGTTAATGCTTGTTTGGCTGCGTCTGTTGCATTTCTTGCTGCTTCTGCTGCCACTGTTGGTGATAGCGATCCGTTTATTGCTGCTGCAGATGCTATTGCTGCTTGTTGAGCAGCTGTAGCAGCAGCTTCTGCAGCTCGTGCTGCAGTTAAAGAAGTGGGTCCGGTAGTTGCTGCTGCTGCTGATGCTGCTGTTGCTGCTGCTGCTGCTGCAATCGCTGCGGCTGTTGCTGCTGCGTTCGCACTTGCTTCAGTTGCTGCTGCTGATGGTCCTGTTGTTGTTGGGGTCACTGCAGTTGTTGTTGTAGGCTCTTGAGCTGTTGCTGCAATGGCAGCTTCTGCAGCATCTGCAGCTTTGTCAGCTGCTTCCTTTGCTGCCTCAGCTGCTTCTGTTGCCTTCTCAGCTGCTGTTTTTTCAGTTGTTGTGTTTGCAGCAGCTGCTGTTGCTTCTGCTGCTTTTTCTTCTACTTCATCTAATAGTTGCATTATTTCTGTGTTTGCTCCAGATATTGGGTCTGTAGCTGCTGCTAATGCCGCTTGTAGTTTTGCTAGAGCTACTCCTGCCTCTTCTGCTGCCTCTGTTGCAGCTGCTGTCGCGTTCTCTGCTGCTTCTGCTGTCAATGCAGATGCAGCCATTTCTGCTGCCTCTGCTGCTTTATCAGCTGCGTCTGATGCATTTGCTGATGCCTCTGCAATTTTTCTAGCTATTTCTGCTGTTGTTGTTGGTGCTGTTGCAAGTGTTTCTTTCGCTGCAGTTAATGCTTGTTTGGCTGCGTCTGTTGCATTTCTTGCTGCTTCTGCTGCCACTGTTGGTGATAGCGATCCGTTTATTGCTGCTGCAGATGCTATTGCTGCTTGTTGAGCAGCTGTAGCAGCAGCTTCTGCAGCTCGTGCTGCAGTTAAAGAAGTGGGTCCGGTAGTTGCTGCTGCTGCTGATGCTGCTGTTGCTGCTGCTGCGGCTGCAATCGCTGCGGCTGTTGCTGCTGCGTTCGCACTTGCTTCAGTTGCTGCTGCTGATGGTCCTGTTGTTGTTGGGGTCACTGCAGTTGTTGTTGTAGGCTCCTGAGCTGTTGCTGCAATGGCAGCTTCTGCAGCATCTGCAGCTTTGTCAGCTGCTTCCTTTGCTGCCTCAGCTGCTTCTGTTGCCTTCTCAGCTGCTGTTTTTTCAGTTGTTGTGTTTGCAGCAGCTGCTGTTGCTTCTGCTGCTTTTTCTGCTACTTCATCTAATAGTTGCATTATTTCTGTGTTTGCTCCAGATATTGGGTCTGTAGCTGCTGCTAATGCCGCTTGTAGTTTTGCTAGAGCTACTCCTGCCTCTTCTGCTGCCTCTGTTGCAGCTGCTGTCGCGTTCTCTGCTGCTTCTGCTGTCAATGCAGATGCAGCCTTTTCTGCTGCCTCTGCTGCTTTATCAGCTGCGTCTGATGCATTTGCTGATGCCTCTGCAATTTTTCTAGCTATTTCTGCTGTTGTTGTTGGTGCTGTTGCAAGTGTTTCTTTCGCTGCAGTTAATGCTTGTTTGGCTGCGTCTGTTGCATTTCTTGCTGCTTCTGCTGCCACTGTTGGTGATAGCGATCCGTTTATTGCTGCTGCAGATGCTATTGCTGCTTGTTGAGCAGCTGTAGCAGCAGCTTCTGCAGCTCGTGCTGCAGTTAAAGAAGTGGGTCCGGTAGTTGCTGCTGCTGCTGATGCTGCTGTTGCTGCTGCTGCTGCTGCAATCGCTGCGGCTGTTGCTGCTGCGTTCGCACTTGCTTCAGTTGCTGCTGATGGTCCTGCTGTTGTTGGGGTCAATGCAGTTGCTATTGAGTTAGTAGGCTCTTGAGTTGTTGCGGCTGCTACTGCAGTTGCTGATGGTGCTGCTGTTGTTGGGACCACTGCAGTTGTTGTTTTAGGCTCTTGAGTTGTTTGTGCTGCTGCTGCAGTTGCTGCTGCTGCTGCAGTTGCTGCTGTTGTTGGGGCCACTGCAGTTGTTGTTTTAGGCTCTTGAGTTGTTTGTGCTGCTGCTGCAGTTGCTGCTGCTGCTGCAGTTGCTGCTGTTGTTGGGGCCACTGCAGTTGTTGTTTTAGGCTCTTGAGTTGTTTGTGCTGCTGTTGCAGCTGCAGTTGCTGCAGTTGTTGTACTTGCTTCTCTTGTTGTCTCTATATTTACTGTTGCTTGAATCATTGTTGTTTGTGAATCTGTGGTCATTGTTGCGGCAGTTGTGGTTGCTTTTGTGGGACACCTGTCTTTTAGGCTTCCCTCAGCAAGCTGGCTGTTGGTTGCTGTTTCAAGTCAAGAATTTGGTCAGAATTCAGTCATGAATTGGCACGTTTAGTTGTGTTGTCCGATTTATACATACATACATATTTATATGGTCTTTGGTTTTGTTTCGCTGGTTTCCTGTTATATTTTGAATTTCCCTTCCTCTTGTGTCCTGTATTCACTTCACTTCCTGCCTTTGTTTGTTTTCTCGCCTGTGTGATTGTCCCGCCCCTGATTGACTCTTCCTGTGTCTAATCGCCTGCTTCCTCCTCAGTGTATTTAAACCCTGTGTGTCCTGTCTAAGTGCTGTCTGTTGTGCTACCTGCTCTGTTTTGTTCCCTGTTTTGATCTATAATGATGTCATCTCTGCTGTGTTTCCTGTTAAGTAGTTTTGTTTTCTTGGACTTTTTGTCACACATTTTTTACTCCCTTACTCTGCAAGTTGTGTTTTGAACATTTTCTTAATAATTAAAGTCATCGTTATTCATCCCTCTGTCCCCGTGTCTCTCTGCGTTTGGGTCCATTCACTGCTACCATTGCCTTAATAGAATAAAACAGGAAACCAACTAAACAAAACATATATATAAATAATTACTTACCAACAAGTACAAGAACAACGATGAAGGTCTTGATGATCATCGTGATTTTTTTCTGTTTTTCTCCCCTTCCTCCTCCAAAACTACATTTGATCATCTCCTGAAAGAAAATAAAAAATAGTAGAAAGAAGATTTTTAATCTTTACATGCAGATTATTTACAAAGTAATAACATGCTTCCTTCCACTGAGGATCTAATATTACACAGTTGAAAATATCAAAATGTCATTCAGGTTTCGTTATTGGTAGCTTCTAAGAATGTGTCACATAATATGTGGCAATAAAAAGAAAATCCAGAAATCCTTTTCCCTGTGCAATTAAATTGGTTAAATTTGTTTTTGCAGGTGGACATAAAAGTGGTCTTCCAAATTTCAAAAACATTTGAGCAGTTAGATAATGATGTCAACATATGATGGATTCATATGATGTTACTGATATAACCCAAGATACACGCCTGAAACAGAGAATCTCATTAGGTCTTTGTTGCTTTGTACACTTGTCAACATTGAGTGGATGAGGGGGGACCCAACACAACTTTAGTCTGAAAAAAACCACCAACACATGATGGAAACAAGATGGCAGTTAGTTGGTGAAGTGAGTTGCTCTGCTGGTGGGAGGGTGTAATAGCTACAGTTACACCCAACACAGAAGAGATGGATATAGTCAACTAGCTCAAACTATCAGCTCAAACCCAAAATACTCATCAGCACGAAAAAACAAATGTCAACAGATTCTGATAACTTTCAATTTCGTCACAGTCACCATTGCCACCATTTGGTTCCGCAAAAGTCACTGGGCTTCAACTGGGCTTTGTTGGACAGGATGAAAGATGAGAGAAGAAGAAGAGACCATACAGAAAGGAAAAATCCTGCACAGACCAAATAAATCTCAGACACTCCGGAGTGTCTGTGAGATATTGCAGGTTTTTTGCACTACAAAAAGGAAGTTCTGCTGTTGGGAGGGTGTAAGAGTTCAAACTGTAGTTGCACTCAACACAACAGAAGCTCAAACACAAACTGCATGCCTCAAAGACAAACAGCTAATCTCATGAGCATTTTGTTGCTTTGTACACTGTCAACATTGAGTGAATTTACTTGAACAAACAAATGGCAATAGATTTCCAAATCCTTCTTATCCGATAAATTAAATCAGTTAGACACCACTGGCTGGAAAACATTAGCGTAAAATGCACACAATCAGCATAAATTCTGTTAAATGACAAAGAAAAAAAGCTCAGAGGCCAGTGTTATGCCTTAAATATTTCTTTTCATTTTTAACAGTCAAAAACACTGCCAGCAAATGCTCAAATCAGAAAAGCCAGAACCAACATGTTTGATATTCTCAAATACGGCAAGCAACGAAATTGCGATAATCTATCATCAAAAGATCTGATCGGGTCCCCAAAGAAAATCCAGATCTCTACAATGCCGTTGAGTATCTTTTCAAGCGCCATACAAATAAAATGTATTACTATTATTATGTTTAATAAAATAGTCTTATTTCATGGCAGTTCTTATGGATAGTTTAGCCCTTCACAAATTCACATATTGATTGACAAATCATGGAGAAAAGAACCATGTCATCATCTCTTTTATTTATTTTTTAATCAGCTACAACACCTTCTGTACTGAGATGATTGTATGCAGATGACATATATAAAACAATTGAAATAAGACAAACATATAATTGCGAAATCAAAAAATGAAACATTGAATCAGATAAGAATAGAAGATAAAAAGGATAAGAAGATTTTCCACTTACTCGGATGATGCGGTGAAGTGAAGTGATGCTGTTTCCTTGGTGTCACTTGGTGGATCTCTCTTCCTCTGAAGTCTGTCTTTGCTCTCTGCCTCTTCATGTATTAATACGTTTTGAGGATCAACGTCACAGGTAAAGACTAATTAATAATAACGATCATAATTATAGACTTGAAGACCTTCCCCTCCCACATTAAGGTGGAGGCCACACTGTTTCTTTCTCTGTTTATAGCAAGTAATTGGATACTGATGCTCCTCTGTGTGGTTAATAGAGACGAGTAACTTGTCGAGTGACATTTTATTTTGAAATTGCAACCAGTAATTAAGAAATGTATTGTTCACTTTACGTTGGCAGTAATTGAAATGTTTGGAACATCTTTAGAACAGTACGCTAAATTACCTATGTTGAGCTACTGTAGGCGTCACAATGGGCCTCATGGCGCACCCAACCCCTTGTGTGTCTTTTTATTCTCATTTTCATTGCATTTTCATTGTTCCTTGAGTCGTTCGTTGTCGTCATACCCGTCTTTATTTGCATTCTATCAAAGAAACGTGAGCTAAATTGTTTCAACCCCGTTGAAATTAAATTAATTTTCAACTGATTTGCAACAGCAGCCGCATTGTTTATAGGAACGTGTAAGTGTGGGGCTTCACTTGCCTGTGAACACAATCCAGTCTGATTTTGAGACTACATTGCCTGCACTAAGGGCATATTAAATTTTGTTCAGAAGACTAAACTTTCATTGAGGTTTCATTGTCAGCAGGTGTCATATAATATGTGGCAACACAATGGTAACTCATTTTCATGTTGTACTAAACTGGCCCATTTTAATGATGTCAACATATGATGGAACTATGTGATGGATTCATATGATGTTACTGATATAACCCAAGATACACACCTGAAACAGAGAATCCCATCAGCATCTTGTTGCTTTGTACGCAACACAACTTTAGTCTAAAGAAAACAACCGACCAACAGACGGAAGACTTTCAATACAGGCCATGGAGACGAAAAAACAAATGTCAACAGATTCTGACAACTTTCAGTTCCGTCACAGTCACCGTTGGGGCGTTTTGTGGTTCCACAAAAGTCACTGGGCTTCAACTGGGTTTTGTTGGACAGGATGAAAGATGAGAGAAGAAGAAGACGAGCGACCAACAGGGAGAAAAAATCCTACACAGAGTCCCCAAGTGCAGGCTCAACCACTTTAAGAACTCCTTTGTCCCCCTGTCCATCAAAGCCCTAAATGGCAAGCTAGCCCTGTAATACAGATTTTTTTTAGTTATTATTATTTTTTCAATTTAAATTTTTATTTTTATTTTTTAATCTTAACTATACACTACAGGTGTGTTATATGATGGGCAGTGCGACATGTATTTGTTGGCTGGTGGGTAGCAGTCTGTGCATGTAATGTATGTATGCAATATGTTATTTTGTATTGTTTTAACAGCAGACACTGTATGTATGTTTCCAAGACAAATTTCCTTCGGGACAATAAAGTCTATCTTATCTTATCTTATCCAGATTGTCAAATAAATCACAAACACATCTCTGGAGTGGAACTCATCTCTCTGTATGCAACAAGTTTTCTCCACTACGGAAAATGTTTTGGCAGCTCCTATATGACGTATGGCATAGAGGATAACCCCCTAAAAACTCACGCCATAAGTACTGCTGTCAAACTATGGCGGTCCACTGCGGTCGCAGTAGTGAATTCAAACTAAACCACTTAGTTAGGTTCAGAAGAAGGATAATGTCTGGACTTTAAATTAGTTTGTAAACTCAGTAAACACACGTAATATAAGTACAGGAAACACATAACTTCACAATAACTCAACAAAGCTTTAGGACTCTTTGAAAGTCCTGTGTTTTCAGTCTTTATACATCATCACACTCTAATAACACTTTAATAATGACGTGTTTCCATCGTAGTTACTTGAAACCCTGGTGTGTCTCATTTAAGATTGCGGTGAGTTCAGTAACAAAGTACACTCATTGATTCTGTTTTGAATCCAACAAGCGATAAAGAAAGAGATTCATTAGACCACATGAATGATTCTTCTAAAAAACGCTGTTGAGATCTTTGCTGTAGAACATGCCGCAGGTTTGTTTGTTTGATTGTCTTTGTAATTGCTCCCTACCTTTAGGTACAAAATGTACCTCGTGCAGCCACGCCTTTAGTACAACTACATCTGACGAATCTTTCGTAGATACAAAACCACATAATTAAATGTCTTCTGTCTCCATGTCCAGTACTGAAAGCATGTGTGGTGGTATGATTAATTAATTATAACATATTAGACATTGTTCGCTGTGTTGCACCACACCTAAACACGAATCTTGGCACACACAGTAGCTGCTTTGACCTTATTGATCTCTCTCTGCAGCAACAAACATACACACACAATAATTTGCACTGCTATATTTTCCAATCATCTATTGTAAGTTTGGTGAACTTCTTGGTATTTTGAGAAAAACTCAATGAACTCAAACTCAATGATATACAATAAGTGAGACAAAAAATACAGGTCAGTCTACATGAAAACACAAAATCAAACCAAGTTCTTTTGTTTTAATTGCGTAGTGATTTTAGATGACTAAACTACTAAATACTGCTACTAAATAAAGTATTTTTTATAGATTTGTTCCTTTTGTTTTGTTTTAATTTACAACGTTAACCATTTGTTTTAATTGTTAAAACTGTGACAGTCCATCCAGGGTTTCCCTAGAAATGAAACTTCGAGTGCATTTGTATGGGAACGTTATTTTATCTAAGACATGCTTTTCACATGAAGGATCAAATTTGAATGGTGTAAAGATAATGTACAATAAGGGAGTAGATATTGTGCTTAAAGATCCAATAACACATAATGCAGGTAGATTTTTTTATGCAAGATGTAGTAGTAGACCTTATTTTGATTGTGGAGTTTTTTCAGTTGTTATAATTTATGTTATAAGAAAAAAAGGCTACGCGCCCATACAGCTAAACTGCATTCTTAAAAATACAATTTTCTTCCGGTTTCAGTTTGAAACAGTTTAACGTTTTAAATTAAAACAAAACAAAAAAACGCTACAAAAGTGCTCGACACAAACAGCAGCCTCCTGGTGAAAACCGTGTTTTGTGACCCAACCAACACTCCGACCTCCTCCCAAAGCATCCTCCTGCAGACTCATTTAGAATTTATTCGTGATCAAAAGCAAAATATATGTTTCCCTTGAAACTCAATTCACAATTGCAGTTTCGTTGAATGGGAGCGTAACTTTGAGCAGACGGGGCTGGAGTTCTTTAATGAATTGAGGATACAAAACTGTAGTGATCCGGATTGAAAGATACTAGGTATTACTACTCTAAAGCACTCTAGTGGACAATCTTGGGCACAAGGAAAAAAAGCTAGAAAGATGATATGCAGAAAAAGCTAATGAATGGAAAGAAAAGGGAGGGAGGGCAACCAGATATTTTACTTACATTTGTAGCATACAATCAAGAAGAACATTTTGAAATGGAACTGGAACAACAACAAGTACTTCTTAAATTATATTTATCTCAGAGTCCTCTGTTAGATTCAACTTCCAAATAATAAAACTGTAAAAATAATTGTAACAGTAACTATTTACACAAGCGGCGTTACATCAAACAAATAAAATAAGATCTCATGAGAAAGGTTCAAGTCCAGTCTGTGAAGACCAGTAGAATTGGTCCAACCAAAATAAAAAAGTTTAAGATGCAACATGTAGGATCTGGCACCATTTAGTGGTGAGGTTGCAGATTGCCACCAACTGAAACTCCTCAAGCCAAGCGTGTAAGAGAACCCCGACATGAAAACACAAAAACATGAATGTCCCTCTCTGGAGCCGGTGGTTGGTTTGTCCATTCTTGTATTCTGTAGAAACATGGCGTACTCTGTGAAGAGGATATAAACTCATTTTCAGGTAGCGAAAACTCAACGATGCTTATTTTCAGGTGATCGTACACGAAAGAAAACATACTTATTACTGCTAATGAATGAATTAAAGTCAACACACTGTGCCTGGTCACCAGCATCATAATCAACTAAAACCCATCATATCAGATACAACCAAAAAGAATGATTATTATTGTCACATTTTGGAAAAACACCATATGCTCAGCTTTAAAAGTTTCATAAGCTACTCCAACTTAAAGTTTATTTTTTATATATATATATATATATATATATATGTGTATATATATATGTGTATATATATATATATGTGTATATATATATATATATACACATATATATATATGTGTATATATATACACATATATATATATATATACACATATATATACATATATATATATATATATGTGTATATATATATATACACATATATATATATATATATATATGTGTATATATATATATATATATATACACATATATATATATATATATATATGTGTATATATATATATATATATATATATACACATATATATATATATATATATATATACACATATATATATATGTGTATATATATACACACATATATATATATATACACATATATATACATATATATATATATATATGTGTATATATATATATATACACATATATATATATATATATATATGTGTATATATATATATATATATACACATATATATATATATATATGTGTATATATATATATATATATATATATACACATATATATATATATATATATATGTGTATATATATATATATATATACACACATATATATATATATACACATATATATATATATATATATATATATATATGTGTATATATATATATATATATATATATATGTATATACATATATGTATATATATATATATGTGTATATATATATATATATATATATATATATATATATACACATATGTATATATATATATATGTGTATATATACACATATATATATATATACTATATGGGAAGCATATTGTCTCCTGTATTATGGTCGCAGTTTGAAATGGTAGCGGATGGGACATGGGCCAAAAATCTAAAATCTAATTAAAACTAAATAAAAACAAATTCTTTTTTTTTCATTTTACATGTCACGCTGATGTGTGTTCAGGTGTTCATTTTTGTGATAGGTTTGGTTTTAATTAGTTATTCGCTAGTAAGAGGTGGTGTGACGTCATGATTGATTTTCTAGGAAATAGCTGTAACTTTAACTTTCCATGACGAGTCTGTGTTGTGGAGCATGCGTCAATTTGATCATACTGTGTATTTATAGAGATAATGAGGTTAGCTGTTGTGTCTTTCTAGCTAGGTGACTCTCCAGCTGACGAGCCGTTGCTCGGCTCGTGATTGGCTCTGGCGGGTGTGTGGGCGGGACTTTCTCCAGCCCTGCCCTCTGCCTCAGCCAGCTACCTTCTCATGCATTACGCCTCCAATTTCGCAACCTTTACCCCGTACAATAAATCCCTTTTGTCATCATAAATCCATTTTATTTATATCTGCACCTTTGCTGTCCATACATTAGCGATACATGGAAGAATTTGCATGAAAAATAAACAAGAAAATATGTAAAATGCATACATCTTAATAACATTTCTGCTGCACAGGTTATTCAGTCAAAATTGGTCAAATATATCACATGGGGTAAAGTCTTAACATGCATTTACACAACTGCATATACACATTGGTAAGTTGTCTTTTAACCGTAATGTTTGGCGATTTAAGGTTTGATGAAGAAGGAAAAAACCTGAACAACATCTTCATCATGTTAATATGAGAAGAACTTAATTGTTGAATGTGGGCGGGATGATTTGAGTTGAGGGTTCAAGCTGTAGGTAAAAATAACATTGGAAGTCATCAAAAGTCAATTAATGTTAGAATGTACACACACTAAAAATACTTCTATATGGAAGTGTATGTATATGTATGTGCATACTTGTGTGTATGTGACGTATGTGTTTGTGTGTTTCTCCATATATGTCTCTATGTATAAGTCCATCATTTATGAAGCTTGTGTGGTTTCATTCTTCAATAAATTATTATGTTATTGTTATTTTTTTAAATTGTAATTATGATTTTTTATGAAATTGGTTCTCGTACTTTGTTGATTGACACATTTTTGTTATCATCACATGTGCAAGAGCACTTTGTGGCAAAGTGAAGGGGTGAAACGCTCGCAGAGCCCACTTGTTAAATACCGACATTTGGTCAGTAGGTTCCCCTCTAGCATCAGTTTTGGTCAGGGACGACGTGTCAGTAACTTCTCATTACATGCATGGTCCCTTTCAACTTACTTGGTTAGGTTAAGGGACAGTTTGCGGTTTAGTTTATTAGAAGTACGTTTCTTACGGAGCTGGCCTTAGTACAGTACAGAAGTTACAAAACTACAGTCAAATAAATAAACGTTGAGACTTTGTTTCACAGAGGACATGAAAAGCGGTCTCCTGGGTGAAAGTCGTGTGTGTTTGACTGTCCATCCTCCCGAGCTGGAGCTGGTCACTTCCTTTATTTATATAAATAACCTCTTGGCTCTTTACTCTATGAATGTGGTATTGAAACAATGCCGGTGTTGCACACTGACTGTGCACCTTTTTGTCCCTGCTGATAAACTCCTCAGACGAAGTAGAGACAAGACATTCAGGAGATCAACAGAATGATTTCTCGGAATAAGATGAGGTAATGTCTTGGAGGACACTGTTGAGATTAGCTCCGCCTCCAGCGTGCAGCGGTAGGAGTCTGTAATTGTCGATACTTTTTAGGACATGGTGTGAATCCGTACAGCCACTCCTTTGGCCTTTTAAATAAATCGCTGAGACAGTTTTTCATACCGTAGCCTTTGTCCTTGTTTATTATTGTAACACTTTGTTTAGGGGCACTTAATAAAGGTTTGGTCCAGCTCAAGCTGAGCTACAGCTCTACTGTTAAAGCAGGTGAACAGAGTTATCCCTCAAATGATCTTAAAATTCGTAAAAATGTTCATGTAAAGTGGTGAAAGTAGTTTGTTTGTTGCATCTGCAGTAGACGTAGCGTTGGCTTCTTTGCACATTTTACACCTTTAATTTCTTTCAGTGTCCATTTGAATGAATACTAGTCGCATTCAGAGCTTTGCACGGGTTGTTTGTTGTTATACTTCATTGTTATATTGGTTATTTTTTTTATTCATAATTCCCAAGTTAAAACCAAAAGACTTTTACAGAATTAATGGAACAGAAATCTTTCCTCTGACCCATCGTTTTAATGAATGAATGAATGAATCAATTGTTTTCACAAACAATTTGAACACTATTAAAATATATGTTTTTAATGTTTAATCTCTGTCTCTGGCGTTTTATATGTTATTGATTTCTGTGTAATAATCTCATTGTATTTCTTGCTGCAGTGTTGCTGATATCCTGTTGCCCTAAATGTTTCATTTTATTTTGAAAGAAGGAACTATTTGCTTGAGAAAAGCAAAACAAATTAATTGTAGTTATCTTTATATTGTTTTGTATGATTGTAGTGCGAGTGGCTTGTGTCAGAGGACACATGGCAGCGACAACACAAAACTTGAGTGACGCCATTATACATCAGAAAATACTTTCCAATTGGCCCTAATTAGCATCTACACCCTGTGCACCTGTGATGAGTTCAGCTAATGGCATGTGGCTGTGAAAGGGAACACCTTGTGAACAATGTTTAACCTTTGTGAGGGTGGATGCATTAGTTTTATGATTTAAATTACATATTAAAAACATTAGGTACACATGTACTGTGTTGACACTGGTGTTGCACTGGAATCAATTATGCTGAGAGGTTTTTAAAACTTTCCAACACCTCTCATTATAATGTTTTA
The DNA here is from genome assembly GCF_023349555.1 of Cebidichthys violaceus. Lineage (NCBI taxonomy): Eukaryota > Metazoa > Chordata > Actinopteri > Perciformes > Stichaeidae > Cebidichthys > Cebidichthys violaceus. Next base: position 72,099 of record NW_027176957.1, on the reverse strand, counting down.
CTTTAAACGTAATATTTATATCTCCTTCCAACCTCTGCAGGGTACGAGTAATATCACACAACTTTTATCCACGACCACCTCCAAAATCCGCTAAACTGGCCTGAACACAAAGAACATCTGAATCCATTGCTTGAGCCAATGCTACGCTATAATTGGCCAGTCTGTATTCGAGGGCGGGACTTAGGCGGAAGGTCAGTTGTGGGGTTCGTCAAGGGTCCATTCTTGGCCCACTGTCGTTCCTTATTCTTGCTTCCTCTTTGTGAGCGCTTGCATAACAATGAAAATGTTTTACTTTGATAATTCACATCTGCAATTTAACCTTTTTTACTGTTCTGCAAAACAGCCAGATAACAATAATAACTTTATTTATATAGCACCTTTACTAACAGTTTACATAGTGCTTTGACAAACAAAGCAGCAAAAGCAAAGCAAAAATAAGAGTAATATATCGATATGATACAAATAAACTAAGAAATAAATAAAATGAATAAATAAAATAAAAGCGACGACACCACATAAAAGCCAGTCTGTAAAAATGATTTTTAAGAAGTGATTCAAAAGCTTTATCTCCTCAGGTGATGAAGCCGAACGGTCACCTTTAGTTTTCAGCCTTTCAGTGCATTCACAGTCAGGTACAAAAGAACCACTGTTAAAATGAACCTAGCTCTACTGAACTTACTTAAAGTCAGCTACTTCCTTCAGTACAGAAACATGTCACAAACACCAATCGCCTGAAAGTGTTGAGTATGTCAATTATTTCTAATACAATCTGTGTGGGTCATTTTAAGAAATATTTCACTGGTAAAATGGATTTCTTACTGTTTATTGTGCCATAACTGAAAACAGTATAAAACAGTTAACACGTTGTCGGCCACATGCTCAGTACCTGAAGAAGATGTAGAGTTGAAACGTTGTCGCTGTACTCGATTAATCATTTTGGAGCAACAATTCAGTTTGTGGTCGCCTTTTTCAAGAATTGTTGAGTGAATTTTTTCGTACAATTTTAGGTATCAGATCCAGGTGCATATTCTTCAAAAGATATAAGCGATACAAATTGAATTGAATTATCTTTTATAGGTATCGCTATGAACAGAGTACGACAACAGCCTGTTTGTCTCTACAGACACACAGCTGTGAGACTTGTGTGACCAGATGTCAGATGAAGCTGATTAATGGTGTAATAAAAGTGGTTGTATACCTGAGACTCTCACGTGCACCGACATCAAGTCATCCAACAGCCTAATTGGCGTTCAAGGTATTCAAGGCAAGTAACATAATTATAAAATGTTTTATTTGTTTCATTTAAATGCCTTGCACATACCAACCTAGTTGCAGAAAGGTTATATCAGGGCGTCACGTTCAGGATTCCTCCTCCTCCCGACTGGGTGGAGTGTCTGTGGGCTGACTATACTGCCACCAAAAACATTTACTATTTTTTCTGTCAGTCTCCAGCGTTCATATGCGATTGTCTGTCATCTATATTTGGCCAGTCGTCACACAAGAAGAAGAAAAAAAGTACGATAAATAACCAAAAAATCCATGAACAAATCTTTGAATCAGAATGATAAAACGTTATTTTCTGATTGTTTCACAGCGGTTACACTCTAACGCACAAATAAACACTTCCACACCACCTCACAAATCTATAGGAAGGAGCCGGATTTTGAATGAATGCAGCTCAAAGCACGCAGCTTAGTATCACGGCAGTTTGTGAAATGCAATCTATTGGTTGTGTGTTATGGGACACAAATTTCCCTTTTTTTCGTGTTGTTCTGAACGAAGAATAATGCCAATAGAAAGTCAATAAGGAGCCTTATTCGTGGTGGAAACACTAATTACATGCATCCACGTGACTAAGGAACAGTCAGAGCAAGTGATGTACTTTATCATTTCCAAAAAGACGAGTATTGATGGGCGGATCTAACAAACAGGACTTTAAACCAGAAGACCTGTGTCCGACACTGAGTTGTGGTTTTATGGTCGTGGTTTTGTTGCCTAAACTGTTTCGTGAGAGTTTTCCTAAACCTAATTACGTGGTTTTGTTGCCTAAACCCAACTTTTGTTTTTAACGTAAAAAAAAGTAGTTCTGAGCAAGACAAATAATGTGTGTCCATGTACACGGAACCATTAGATTGCATTTCGTGATTATTTCGTGAAGTGTCGCTCATTTTAAATCACCCTTGGCTAAGCCCTTCCAACGCTCTCAGAGCAATGTTACGATGGAGCCCACACTGTCACTAACAGCACTGACTGAATCCATGCATCCATTATCTTTTTATAGCGACACGAAAAAAACGGTAAGCACTAAGTGCCGTGAGACGGTGTTTGACCTGGGAATGGGAATGGGCAGCACACCCTGCTTATTGGCCCCCCACATTCGACACTCAGAAACATCTCAGAACAGAGATGTTCTGAGATTTCAGAGAGTAGAAAAGAGAACATCCAGACGGAGGCCAGGGTCTCTGTAGATACAGACATCACCACACACTTCTAGTGGGTCAGAAGTTGAGAGTGGTCGTTTTTAGGGAAACTGTTGCATATCATACCTTTTAAAAGTCACTCCAGCTTATCTCAGAAATAAAAAAAGGCATGCAGTTAGGTGTCACGCTCGGCATGTGCTTCCACTCCTTAGTAATGCATGTAAAATGTGTTTGCTGCGCTGAAAACCAGATAGAGCATGACATTAATTTATGGGTGGCTGTCACCGTCTTTTGTTTGAAATGCTGTGATGTCTGGCTGACCCAAATACTTTACAACGTAATAATCATTCTGCACAAAAAGAACATGACAAAGATAAAGAAACCTGTCAGCTGTCGTCTGCGTCAGCTGGAGTGCTAACGGGGTGAAAGAGCCCCCTGAGTTCACTGAGTGTCAACTATTTATTTGTATTTTGTATGTGATTCAAATCCAGTTAAAAGATCGTGTTTAGGTAGAGTTTTTAGAGGTTTTAGTAACAGTTGTAATGGTTTTGTAACGGTTGTGATGGTTCTGTAACGGTTGTATTAGTTTTGTAATGTAACAATTAACGTTGCTCTCCTCAAAGCTATACTACAAGACTCCATTGACAGAAACAGGAACTTTTACCTGAACTCGCATATGGAAAGTCTATCTTGTTTTTTTCCGGCGTTTAAAAAATATGCATACGGGTAATAGAGGGAGACTTCCTTTAGGATTTTAAGGGGTACATTTTTTGCAATGCAGTCATACATTTTTAGGTTTCCCTTCTGAAGTTTTGACGGTGTGTCTCTTTACATATCAAGTCATAAAACCAGCTGCAGATAAATTATAGTGCATTGTCACACTATCATTGAGTTTCATTATTGTAAAATGAGTCATACTTGAGATGTCAGTAATGCCTCCATGAGGTGCGTTTACGTGTTTTAACCGTGAAGGACATTCTGTCATCCTGAGTCACTTGAGTTGTGAGGTAAATATATTCACAGTAGTGAAGTGTGACTGTGAGGTGTTCTTTAGAGGGACTGAAGCCAGTGAGACCAGTTTAATGATGGACATTTCCTCGGCTATGTGCAGGTTGGTTTTTGTTGAAAGTCTGGACTTATTAAGGTGAAGACAGGGAACCATTATCAGAGTAAAGGGAACCCTAAAAAAACAAATGTCATAGTTCTATTTAAGGCACTAGTTCTGTCAGGCCTTGACCTCCATATTCTGACCTAATTACAAAGGTATATAATTAAAATATGTCCTGCATATGAGCGTCAATTAACTTGGTAGACGTATATAAAATCATTGACCATTGTGGACTGCTTATTGAACATAATTATGCAATCATATGATCGTCAATGACAATCACTATCATCCACTTGCCACAAAACTTCACGCTCATCAATTAACTTTGTTTTGCTTTTCAGAAAATGGGTTAAAGCAATTAACAGCTATTTATGACCTGCTTAATGGTACAAAGCAGAATATAATTATAAAATGATGTTGGGGTCATTTTTGATAAATGTTTAGGTAAATTCTATGGAGATTTGGGGAAATATCTAAGACATTTTAAGTACACTAGTTATCACCTATTTACCATGAAACTTTAAAATTAAGTTTAACAAATAATATTCTGAAAGCTTTTTTTGAGTTAATCCAGTAAAGTCAATATCTATGTTACTTATATTAATATATCACCAGTATAATTTAGAGTCAGTTAGTTATATTTTAGGGAGAGAGGCTAAAGATGAAAAGGATAAACAATAGAAATTAGATATCACCATGAAAGTTAAAGTTGATTACTAGAGACAATCATTTTTGTTTTACACTTTTTCTGAAGTTGTATGTTCAAATATATAAATGAGTTATTATCTTATTAAATATGTGTTTCTTTTTATACATTTCCAGAACATAAAGCTGAACATTGGATAAAGTAAGGTTATGAATTATTTTTTCCTGTTGTTGACATATTTGAGTCAAAGGTTTTTACCGAGGGAATTTCAGTAAAAATACATCTCTTTGTATCTTCCCATAAATCAGAAAATACTCTCAACAGAAGAATCCATTTCTTCCATGTGTTTATTAATAAATGTAGTATAAATGAGTGTGTGAATGCTGTGTGAACAAAGCCCTCTGTAGAAAGCTTCAGCACACAGAGAGGAATGAAGGTGTGAAGTTTGGTGGATGTCAGAACTACTGAAGTGGAGATTTCTGGATCAGAGTGTGAGAAAAACTCCATTGATAGAAAAGCTCCTTTAAAGAGACGTTTAGTTAAAGTCCAGACATTTAGAAGAGTCTCCAGGTGAAGAGGGTCACAACATGAACTAGTAGATATCACCATCACACTTCACCGCTTCATCACTCACAGTAAGATGAGTATTTATTGTATTACAAGTTTTCTGAAAGGTTGTGTTTAAATATGCAAATGAGGCGTTATCTAATGGTAACTTTTGGTGAACTTAGGAGAAAACAATTTTCATTTAAAAAATAAAAACACCTAAATGTGTATTCTGGATGTTTTCTTTCCTAAACTGACCAGTGCATGACGAAGCAATGTTTTTGCCTGACGTGTCTCTTATTACATATCTTTGTATTTCATTTGAAACTTCACTGTATTTTTGATTTATATGAATGTTTCTTATGTTTTTGTGCTGTTTCTTTTGACAGGTGATTCATCAAGTGAGAACCTTTCATTGAAGCCTCATTAATTAAGAAAATATTAGTTCAATTTGTGAAAAGCTTCTCTTAGATCTGATCATATGAAAACAAAATGCCTTCTGTGACCACACATAGATACATTAGAGTACACGATCTCATAGATTTCATTAAATATATTCTCTCACACTTGCACTTTGTCACAGCTCTAATCAGCAAACTGACTCCTTTTTTAATGTTACTTCTTGAGGATGAGCAGATGTTTGGAGCCTTTTATGTTCTCGATGTGTCTTGTTCTCCTACAGCGCCACCTGGTGACCACTTGTTCAACAGGTGACACTACACAGGTGTGACTGTTTTACCCCAATTCTTCCTGGACTTCACTGATTGTCTGCAAGCTTTCAAATGTATTTCAAGATTTTATAACAGTGATTTTGGGACATGTAAAGGAAAACGGAGATGGATAACATGAAACAAAGATGTTTGATTTGACTCTGAAATATTACATCGTCTGCGTGTTAAACTCTGGACCATCAGGACTGGACTGTTTTTTTCAAGCTTTGTCTTTAGTCATCTTTGCAACTTTCCTTCAAACAAAGTTTTTACTTTACGTCAAAAGTTTTCTTGTAAAGTTTCTTTTTGTTGTTTTTACTGGACTATCTTTCAATGCCTTTTATATATATTTTGTGGGTTTTTCCATTTTGCTTGTATCTGTCACGACTCAGGAAATGAAGAATTGGACCCAAAAGCTAGAAAGCAACTTTGCAACCTTTATCAACTGGCAGAGTTCCAGTGAAAATTAACTGGTATATATGTTCTACTGGGCTGATAGGTGAAGTGGTAACAGGTGAGGAGGTGGGCTGATAATGAGACAACGGCACAGACATGCAAAAGGTCACAATAAGGTCCTACATAGGAGCAAGATACACAGACTTTATGTTGTTGTTCTGTGTCTCTTTGTAGTCGTTACGCATCTCTCTGTGGTTTTGTTATTTGTTGTTGTTTTTTATGTAGTTGTGTTTTGTCCTTTTTGTAGTTTTGTGTCTCTTTGTAGTTGTTGTTTGTCTCTTTGTGATCATGATGAATCTCCTTTTCATTTTGTATCATTGAGGATACTTTACCCCCTATATTTGTAAATATTTTATATTTTTTGTCTCTTTGTAGCTGTTTTGGTCTCTTTATAGTCTTTTTGAGTCTCTTTGTAGTTGCTTTATGTGTCTTTGTGGTTGTTTTGCCCCTTTTCTTGAGTATTTTTTATCTTGTTGTAGTTGTTGTGTCTTTTTGCAGCTGCGTTGGTGTCTTTGTAATATTGTTGTGTCTCTTTGTAGTCGTTTTATGTATCTTTGTGGTTGTTTTGAGTTTCTTCTTGGCTGGTACGTGTCTCTTTGAGTACAATTTTGTAGGGGAAGGCCGGGGGGGGGGGGGGCTCACAGTCCAGTTCATCCCAATGACACTGAAGATTCTCCACATCAAACTGGGAACAGCATTTATTTTTGTGAGCTGACTTTGTCATGTTCAAATAGGAAGGTGACAAACATAAACTGATGACACAAACTTGGAGAACATTCCTGTCTAAAACATAATTACAGATCCATATCAAAAGTACACAGAAATACATTTGGCCATACATGTATACGTGTATTTACGCAGTATATTAAGCTGAAATATACTCTTAAATGGAGGCCAGTACACCAATGTTCTTGTAGCTCCATGCAGCTGCCACTAGATGTCAGTCTTTACTGTAAATGTAGACAGGTAGGTCCACAGGTGCGCAGACAATAAATCTGAGAGTCAGTTGAGAGGTGGATGGTTCAAAAACAGCTTTCTTGTAGAGAAATAAAAGAGAAAAGTCAAGGCAGTTTCAGAGGTAAATATGTGTTTTTATGTATAAAAACACATATTTACCTCTGAAACTGGTAAATAGTTTCAGAGGTAAATATGTATCATTCCACATGGCAATTTTCTGTATCAGTGTAACGGTCAGTTACTTATATATCGAAATAAAGTCATTGCTGTATATTTTTAAATACAGTTTCCATTTTAATTAAAATTCCACTTGTTTAGTGTTCAAGTTGCTTCATAATGTGTTTTATGTTCTTGAAGCACTTTTTGGGTTTTGTGATTTATTTATTTTTCTCCCAAAATGTAATCAAACTCTATTACTATATAGTCTTTTAGTATATTCTATTTTTTAACCATACCAACTTTTTCTTAAAGATCCTCTTAATTCAAAGAAATGGAACAATATCATTCCACATGGCAATTTTAGCTTTTAATCGGAACTAAAAAGGGGCGTAAAAATAAACTGAGTCATTCCAGAGCTATGAAACCAAGTAAAGGTCACAAGCTTGTTTTGATGTTCCAATCTACGGACCGCGGTCGGTTCTTCCTGTTACTGTGTTTCAAAGAAGAAAAGATCTCCTCAGCTGTAAAAACAGCACAAGGTCACAGTGTGAACAGATTTACTGACGTGATCTCATCATTACTGAACTAGAGTGACCTCCACAGGGACTGGTCACTCCTCTGAAGTATTTTGATAATGGAGATGTGAAACAGTCAGCTACGGGAAATTAATGAGGAAATCACGCAGCGGCCTGTAGTTCCTGGATCTCGTTACAGTTTCACACCCATGTTTATGTGTTTACTTTAAGTTTCTTTTGTTACTGATGTATAATTATTAGTCATCTTTGAGCAGGTCATTCTAATTGTAGCATCAATAAAATGATAGAATGTGTCAATTAGCATGCTTCCCAGCATGCCGACCAGAACGTCATTGGTACCCATCTGCTGAGCATCAGTGATATTGGTGACATGAGGTGCCTGCGAAGAGCTCAAATGATATTAAAAGACAAAACCCACCCAGACACAAGCTGCTCATCCTGCTGCCGTTTAGAAGGAGATACAGAAGTATCAGCTGATGAACCACCAGACTTCAGAACAGCTTCTCATCCTCCATATAAAATATAGTATTTTTTATTTTTTTGTGTTTTTCCAATCTGCATTTAGTTGTCCTACCATGTTGTACAATGACAATAAAATAACCTTGTAACTTTGATAAAGGTTGTTTTGTCTTTAGTTTGCATAAAGGACAACACACTATTGTAATAATAATAATAATAATAATGCATCATAGAAAAATCAATAGCATCTAAAATCAAAATGTGATAAAGATACAAAAGAAAATAAATCATTTCACGAGCCTCATTCCCAGTCATGAAGTTCTCTGTGGTTTGTACGCCATTAATGTACATCAAATGAATGGTATGAAACATTGGCCCTATTGTAGTTTACTATTCAGGTTAGGGTGTTATGTTAAGTGCCAAACGGTTGAGTTGGAGTTGGATAGTGTTTTTATTTTTACCCAAGAAGAGACGCTGAGTCATCTCACTGCAACATGCAACACATTGATTAAGATTAAATGAACTTCCTTCATTTTATTGAAGGACAGAAGGGTTTTACCCAAATAAAAGGCATGCTGGGAAGCATGCTAATTGACACATTCTATCATTTTATTGATGCTACAATTAGAATGACCTGCTCAAAGATGGCTATAATTATACATCAGTAACAAAAGAAACTTAAAGTAAACACATAAACATGGGTGTGAAACTGTAACGAGATCCAGGAACTACAGGCCGCTGCGTGATTTCCTCGTTAATTTCCCGTAGCTGACTGTTTCACATCTCCATTATCAAAATACTTCAGAGGAGTGACCAGTCCCTGTGGAGGTCACTCTAGTTCAGTAATGATGAGATCACGTCAGTAAATCTGTTCACACTGCGACCTTGTGCTGTTTTTACAGCTGAGGAGATCTTTTCTTCTTTGAAACACAGTAACAGGAAGAACTGACCGCGGTCCGTAGATCGGAACATCAAAACAAGCTTGTGACCTTTACTTGGTTTCAGAGCTCTGGAATGACTCAGTTTACTTTTACGCCCCTTTTTAGTTCCGTTGATCAACCTGTGTGTTATGTAATGTCCAGTTCAACGCGACGAGCTGAGGTGATTAAAAGAGCTCCGGTCGAAGATCAAACGATGGAAAACCATGTGGAGAACATGACCAATTGACCAATTATTGACCATTGAATGACATCTAATTAGTCTCATTCTATTAGTTTTAAAGGTATTAGTTAAAGGATGATTACATTGATGCTATAATTAAAATTACCTTCTCAAAGATGACTATAATTATTAAAGTTGCACACCCACGTTTATGTGTTTACTTTTAATCCACTGCTGGTTTGAAAAAACGTTTTTACACAAAGCACAGATTTTTGTCCTGAAAAATGTGCAAACTGAATTTGTGGGTTTTTAAGAATGCTAACACATTCCTGCAGAACATCTGTGTTTGGGGGTAAAAACATATCCAGACGGACCTTGAGTTCAGGGGATTTCATGTTTGGTGCATCATTGAAGACTCCATTTTGTTTGACGGCTGGTAGAGAGGACAAACAAGAAGAAGTTATGCAGCATTGGTATGATGTCATTATCTGCATATTTCTCTGAAAGGTAGTGAAGAGATCAACACCTTCACCTCCCTGAAGCTATAAACGTAACTGAAGAACATTTGTTGACGCTGGGTGTGTAAAGGTGTGTAACTATCTGTGTGCGTCGTCATGCTCCCGGACAATAGACACAGTGTGAGTCGAGGTGTTGTCTGTTCTTTACCACCACAGTCTCATGCTGGATCTCTTTGTATCAGAGATAATAGAAATATCTTTCATGTTTGTCTTCCTCAACTCAATTATCCCAATCACAATAGAAGCTGCTGTCGTCACAGCTGAAGAGACAATAAAACCAAACTGTCTCGCCTCGCTGCCATATTTATATTATTATATTATTTAAAAGAACATTTTCCTCTAAATGTAACTTAAAGTCCCCAGAAACTGATTTTAAACAACATTTTATTCAACAGATGTCTCAGGAATTTTGTAGATCCGTTTTGAATCTTTAAATTCATAGATTTTTCAAAAATGACTCTACTTTAAATATCTTTTTTTTAGGAACTTTATAGGATTCGCAGGAACCGCAAGAAAATCACATTTACTACAGAAGACATCAGTAAAAAAAACTTGAGAACGTGTTGATATTTGAAATACTGTGTTTTATACCTTGATTGTAGATTTGAACTTTTCACCACTGTTGAATAGATATGGTCAACACATTGTAGTTATGTAAAGATGAATTGATTTTTGTATTGAATATTTAATACCAGTATAATAATCCCTGAGTGAGCTGTCAGTGTGACCTCATGAGACATGCAGCTCCTCCTCCACATCGCAGAGGAAACCGTCAGTCACTCCTGCAGCGGACAGAAGCAGCTCGTTTAGTCTACAACCATCATATGAAATCAAAGCACATGTTTCTTAAAAAAATCATATGTGGACTCGAATTCAACTTCATCTTGTAAAATTCTGCAAACCTTTCTAACCCTCCTGTTATGTTGTGGGTCAAATTGACCCGTTTCAAAGTTTGAAAATCTAGAAAAAATATTTTAAAGTACTTTTTCTGTATGAAACTTCTTCTGCTTGCCTTAATTAGTGAAATCAACGTTTAAAAAAGAAAACAAAAATATCATGCATTTGCAACAACCCCCTGCAGGTTTATATAACAGAGATGATGTTCGGGTCAATTTGACCCGGCAGTGAAAATGGAGGATTATAAGGGGTCAGAAGTGTCAAGTCACACACACACACACGCACACACACACACACACACACACACACACACACACACACACACACACACACTCTTTCTCACTACCCCACCTGAGCGAGAAATACAGATATTATATTTCCACCCACACTTAGCAGGGAAGGGTTGCTTGGGAGTCCGACCAACATTACACTCTGCAGATGCAAACAACACAGCAGAATACTGTAGGACAACATGAGCAACAGAAACAAAGGGATGACAGCTCTGGAGGCTCTGGAGCACATCCTTGATCACGACAGTGACATAGAGGAGGATGTGTCTGAAGATGAAGACCATCTTGAGGTCAATTCAGATTATGATGGTGCTGATTATGAACCATCAGATGAGGAAACTGATATGTTCCTCCAAACAAGACATTCGTGTCATAAATTGTGAAATACAGTGGTCATCCTCACCCAATACACGTCAGCCAAGACTGTCTGCCGAAAATATTATAAAGACAAAATGTATTTGAACAAAGCACACCGTGACGACATGTCACTCGTGTGCTGTGTAGACACACACACACACACACACACACACACACACACACACACACACCTTGTTGTGCTCATCTCTTGTTCATTTTTGTAAATTTCTGTTTCTTAACACTATAAATGAACATAAATCAAGTTTACTTTCATTTGGCTTGATTTTGAGTGAGCGGGTCAATATGACCCTGAACAGCAGAGGTGTCTCATCTCTATTTATCTACATCACCCCATGAAAAAAATACAGTTTCAAAATGTACAAACAATTTAGAAATAAATACATGTTATGGTAGACTAATGCAATTTATATCTAGGTTTTTCCAAAGTACCAAAAAAAATGTTTGAACATGTATTTTTCATGAAAACGAGTGAGTTATCCTAATTGAACTATGATCTATGGAGGGGTGAATAACTCCATTCCACTAAATACTGATTGAATTGTTAGTAATGGAGTTGGTGATGAGGTACAAACTATATTTATTAGGATTTTTTGGTTTCTGACCACTTTTGGATGATTAAACATGCACTGGGTCAAACTGACCCGCGAATATTACCTAAAAGTACCTAAAAAACGCACATAACAGGAAGGTTAAAAGAAAAAAACCTAATCTTTATCACACTGTTGGGGCCTCGCCATGTGCTTAGAACAAGACTTGGGCATGCTTGTTCTGCAGAGCATTTAAAAGCCTGATTTGAGTTTTAAGGTAACACCAAACTCCAGGAGATGCTAAGTCACACCTAAGTCTGACTTTTCATCCAAGCTCAGCACTGGGGTCTCATTGGACGAGAGCCACAGACTCCTCAGGGCTTCCTGTGCTGCAGCCCGGCCTGTCCCTGAAAACTACAAAACTCTGCGTCACCCCCGACTCTCTGCTCATCCCACGCGATTTGATTCACATGCAAGGAGGGGCGCACGGCTCTGTTGCTTTTAAAAGAAAATCCCAGGTCGTAGTCTGAACTTTGCTGGACGAACAACAGAGAAGCGGACAACTTGCCTGAAGAAGGAAGGAAACGCATTCCTCAGAGAAAAAGGACACATTCTCTTTCCAATCATGTTTACCGGTTGTAAGGAAGAAAAATCCCCTTAACCTCCGAGGAATCCCGAGTTTATTTACTTTGACTATTGACATTGTGAGTGAATACTAATTATGAGACTTTGTTTATAGTTTGGTTATTGGTCCCTGATCTCAGGGTGGTGCCCCGTTAGTATTATTAATTGTTATGTTATTGACATTAATAATTCTATTGATGTCAACAATTTAGTTTTTCATATTTGCTGATAGATAGAACGACACTCATCATAAACATACAGCTACATACATTACATTTGACTTCTGTGAGCTGCTGTAAAGGGGTTCAGTAAGAACACATTCACATACGAACAGAGCCGGGGATCGAACTGCCAACTTTGCGGCTAAAGGACAACTCGCTCCACCAGCGACGGCTTCCCCATGATGTGCCAAACGTTACGGAAGCCCATTTCTCCAGGAAAAGGAAAAAAATGAACCAATGAAAAGTTATGCATGATACAGTGAATATGAGAAAATAAGGACATGTTAAGTAAAAAATAGAAGTCAAATGTTTTACTTAGAATGTTTGTATCTCATAATTGATTCTTTTTATTGTCATAAGAAATTCACTTACATCTATTTCTTTCTTTTTCATCTTAAAAAGAGCGCCTTCAGTCACAAAACTGTCCATTTTCCAGATGAAATGATTTCAAAGGAAATCAACAAATTGGGTAACAAACAGACTATTTTACACAAAGGTGCTGCCTTAGTTGTTGTATAGATGTTGCAGTTCTGCAGAGTTCAATTCAGACTGTAATTAATATAAAAACGTAAGTTTTACAGACACACAGACATGTGAATGTGTTAGCGTGAGAATGTTTACGAGCAACCGCAGCCCTGATTCACCTCATCACAAAAGCACATCGACACGAAGTATGACTCTTCATCATTAATGATAGGTATTATCATTATGCCAAACCTCTGACATGTGCAATCATCTATTTGTACAATATTTGCAGAAAAAAAAGCATCATATCACTCATTTACAATTTAACCGACAGTTTATAGTGTTTAATTATTGTGTAGCTCGATTGCAGCGACCGCACAAATACTCTTGAACTACAACATAAACAAGAAACAAACAAGAAAGAGTAAATTGCAGTACAGCTGGAGAATAAAACTCCACTGATGGGCAAAAACAAAACTACTGCATTTCCCTGGAATTATAGGATTCTGTATAAAAACTGTTATGATTCCCGCCCGGTATGTACCCTCAAGTCTTACAGCTTAAAAGTCAGCAATTTAAACTCTTAATAATTGTTGCGTTATCTCCATAAGCCTGTTGGGAGATCATGCGTTCTGTGTATCTGTCTGTCCGTCCACAGCAAATCTCTCATACTACTTGACCCATCAGCCTAATATCATTTGTGCTTATTTATAACTGTGTGCTCAAGGACCTGTCCTTTGTGCACATTGTGATTCCCAATTTTCATTTTCATTGACTGTTTGACAGCGTCATTGACTGCTGGCTACTCGCTCCTCTTGACCAGCAGGTTTGTGCCGCCAGTGATGAACAACTGCTTCTGTAGCCGGAGGTATTTCAGGGAGTCGGCTTATAATAAACAAGCCCCACCTAGTCTTTTGTAGGGACGTTGTTTTGCTGTTGTCGTGGCTAAAAAAAACCCTCTGACATTCATAGAAGAGTTATGTCTCGTTTTGAACCGGAGCACCTACAGATTATTTTCATACTCAATATGTTAGGATCCACTCGTTAGGCACGATACGAGATGAATGAATCCCTGCTTTTGTTATCTTTGCAGCCATCTTGACTGTAAGGGAGCCGGGGAAGGGCGTATTATGAGACATTCAAAAGACATTCAAAAGACACCGCCACCTCTAGAACACAAGAGAATGTATAGTTGCTAAACCTTTTTTTGTTAATGTCTTGTTCCTCTCGGTTGTCATTTTGTGTCTCTTTGTAGTTGTTTTGGTCTTTTTGTAGTTGCTTTGAGACTCATTGTAGTTGTTTTGCGTTTTTTTTTTTAGTTGCTTTGTGTCTTTGTAGTCATCATGAGTCTTTTTGTAGTTGTTTTGTGTGTCTTTGAAGTTGTATGCGTCTTTTTGTAGTTGTTTTGTGTTTGCCCCTTTTCATAGTCGTTGTGACTTGTGAGTCTCTTTGTGGTCTGTTTATGTCTCTTTGCAGTTCTGCCGCTCTTTGTAAGCTGTGTTGTGTCTCTTTGAAGGCTGTTTTGTGTCTTTTTGTGGCTGTTTTGCTCCTTTGAGGGATATCTTGTAAGTGAAGGCAAGAGGGGCCCCTGAGACGTTGGGCCCTTGTGCATGTGCCTCTGATGTGCTGCCTGAGGCACAGAGAGAAAAGAATAAAATAACGAGTTGATCGCCTGCAAATTCACAGTCAACAAGTTTTGATGAGTTTAAGGAGGGGGAACATTTCACTAACCTTAAACAAAACCTTTTACAAAAGCATTTAAATGCTGAATGGGAATTTGCAGAATCAACACTAAAAACAAATCTAACTAAACCCAGATCATTCAACACATTCTATTTTATTAACTTCTGTGACTGTTACTAAAAAAGTAGTGGATAACCTGTTGGACACGTTTGAAGTAAAGACAGTTCTCACTCAACCAAACCCCAAAAGCTGTAGCTGTTCCTGGTCACTTCCTTTAAATAATCACTCATATTGTTCACATTAAAGTACACAGTTAAAGAATAATTCAAGTTGCAGGAGTTATAATTAATAATAATAGTAATAATTACAATTTTGGGTAGATTCACCAACTCGATAATTAAACAATAATAATAATAATTAAGTGTAACAAATATGGCTTGATGTTCAATTATGTGCAAAATGTTCAACTTAAAGACAACAAACAGGACAAACAGACGATAGACAACAACTCTGTGAAGAGTTCAATTTAGAGGTCAGGTGCAAATTGTTTATGGCATTTTTGTAATTTTGACATCAACTGAAAAACGAAAAGGACTATATAATAATAATAATAATATCTTTAAAAATAGAGTTTACAAAGTGCTTTGACAGACAAAGCAAAGCACCAAAACAACAGAAAGCTCAACAAAACAACACAAAGGTAAGAGTTAAACTCTGAAAAAACTGTACAACAGATGAAACGATAAAATCAATCGATACGATACAAATAAACTTATGAGGACACAAGGAGGGGAAGAAGGATGGATGTAGAGAAATAATGAGCGATAAAAGAAAATAATGAAAATAGGAAAATAAAAAAGGGCAAAAAAAGTACAATGAAAAAATAAAAGAGGAAAAAACGAGAGATGATGTCACATGTTTACGCTGCTTTTTTTAGGAGATTGGGAGCATTTCTGTTGCCTCTTAACGGCTCTCAACATGGCGACGGCTGAGCCAGTGACTCGCAACTACTAGTGCTAACAGTGCAAACTACGACAACAGTGCTAACAGTGTTTTAAACTTTCACACTTAGACCATATTTGACATTGGCTTTCAACTGAGAAATGTGGATGTGGTTTCTTAGTAGAGGATGAAAAATGTCACTCTTGCAAATTCCATCGAAATATGGTCTAAATGTGAACGTTTAATCAAAATGTCGGTGATAAAACTTTCACCTTTTATCCAATATGGTACCATAAACCATTTTGAATTTATAAAATCAGTTCATAACTTGTATTCCTGCATTTTATATCTCTCTGTTTTTATTTCATATTCTCTCTTAATAAGTGTTTTTAATTGCATTTCAATGTCCTTTTAAATGTGTGACAGGTGTCAGTGTGGGAAACTATCGATGTGACTTCAATGACTCTCCGTGTTCAGAATCACTTCTGCCTCTCCTTGAGTGACTCGGCTGTGTGGCATCTGTGTAACCTGCGCTGGTGCCGCTTTGTTGGTAATTCATTTGTTGTATTTATTATTTTATTATGTTTAAATTCTACTAATTTACAGCAGCAAATACGTTTGAAGCACAATGTAATGGCAACAGAATTAAATTTTTCATTAAGATAATAAAGGAAAGTTTGATAGAAAAAGCTTCAATTACAAAGCGTTCACTGATAAATAATTACATTTGTTTTCCTGTAGAATACATTATTTTTGGCAACTAAAGCATGAATAACATTTTTCATTTTTTCACGTTCAGGGAAATAATGCTTTGCTAAAGTTGAGGAAAAATGATCTGACTGGTTGAATATTGAACAAACATTGTGTTCACTTTAACCATGATCGGGGACGGACTGAGAAAGAAAAATGTCCCTGGACCTTTTAATCCACACCCCTGTTTACAGACTGAGAACAGTGAAGAGACAAATACAAACATAGATAATGGTTTAAGCCCAGGGTGTGTTGTGATCCACCTTGAATGTATACACCTGGTCAGGGGCAATGCTTCATTTGTATGGCTCTGAGTGGAAGTGAAATATGTAATGTTAGAATTTATTAAGCTTGGTGCAGTTGAACAATATTTAGAACATGAACTAAATGTAAAATATAACAAGGGAAACATGTGAGTCTAAGGAGAAGGCTGGCTAAAAGCAACATAAATTAGCACAACAGTTGGAGGAACAACAGACATCCTTTAACTATCCAAGAAGCCTAGTTTGATTTTTATCATTTTTATAATTTTTGAGTCAAATGTTGAATACAATTCAAGCCAAATTACTAAATATTTCTATGACTCAGCAAGATTAATGTGAGTGTTGTAAATAATTCTAATGGCAGGGAAGTCAGTGTAACTGGTGGAGGTGGAGAATACTATGTACTTGTTCTTTTCTGCATTTAAAACCAGTCTGTGGTTAAGGAGTGATAACTGGAAACCATCCAAGGCAGACTGAAGACGATCTCTGATGGTCAGCTGGCTTGACTGAGTAAAATCAGTGACAACAGTCTGAGTTCTCTCTGTAGGAGTGAATTTACCACGGCTTCATCCAGACCTGTAGATTGTAGTTTGTGGAGTGAAAGGAATAACAGAACAAAAGTAAGATAACATTTAGAAGAATAAATACCGGGCTCTCTGCACGACCCTCCATATGCAGATAATGCACAGTACGATTTATTTAACTCTGGTGTATTTCAGACCAAAGACACCAAAGTGAACACCACGTTAAAGTGTCTGCTCATTCTCGACAGAGTTACTACGTTCTCTCCTGAAGGTGTGGTACTACCACACGTACTAACATAAGAAAACAACTAAACAAGACATAGCTGCACAATGACGGAAAAGGTTGGTGAAGTCTTATCCGGAAGATAAACAAATCATAAATACCATACCAAAAAACAAACAAATCCAACGTCATATCTGAACAGAATGTCCCTCAACAGGTTTCTAAACACTAAGAACAGGCAGTATGAATAAGACATCAGTATTTTAAGGCGTGACCACCCCACCTTAAATAAAAGAACATACAAAATTCATGTACGTCCTTGTTCATTGCCTGATGTCATCTTACCTGCTTTGTGTGGATATAAAAGCTGCTATTGGTTCAGTGGAGGACATCAACCAGCAAACAGCAAAGGACACTGAACAGGTGGAATCAGAGAGCATCACAACTTCAGTCACGGCAGCAAAGAGAAGTCAAGGCCAGACGAAATCTGTTCAATTTCAATTAATGTGAGTCGTGATTCCAGCCTTTTTTCAATTACAATGTGATGAAGGTACATATTTGTTCTGTATCAGTGTTGTTACAAT
This sequence comes from Cebidichthys violaceus, assembly GCF_023349555.1. Taxonomy (NCBI): domain Eukaryota; kingdom Metazoa; phylum Chordata; class Actinopteri; order Perciformes; family Stichaeidae; genus Cebidichthys; species Cebidichthys violaceus. Next base: position 54,112 of record NW_027176957.1, on the reverse strand, counting down.
TTCCTGTTCTCCTTGTGTAATTTATGCTTTAAATATTGCGTGCGAACAGCTAAAAATATGTTATATGTTGATATTTGAGAGTTGTATTTAACTAAAAAGTTGAATTAATTGACAAAAAAGCATGTTTTATTCCATAAACAGTGTGGATGCTAACACAACGACAATCCTAATTTGTAACACCTAATCTTTAGTTGTTCCTCTCAATAAATAGCAGTAGTTAGTATTAACAGCTAACAAAGTATTATTGTCTTAAAAATGCAGTGAAAAAATCACTGAAATGAATAAAAACCTATTTAAACATTATGGTATTGATGACATGACATTTTGATAAATCAGTGATTTACAACACTGCCTATGAATATCAATAACAAATGGTTTTAATTACAGATCTTACAAAATTTACGAATAGTCAAAACACTATTTAGTTGTCATCACTGAATTGAATCTAAGAAACATCTGCTTTTAAATTTATAGAACAGAAAAGCACTTTCCCATGATGATGATGAAGATCTGTGTCGTCCTACTTCTGTGTATTGGTAAGTTTAAGTTATTGATTCTCAGTAAAAGATGCTGTCAAATTTTTCAAATATGGCATCGAACTTTTAAAGTCTTACTGATTCATCCAATACATTGCTGAACAGCATCAGGCAAAGCACAGAACACAACAACCACAGTTACCTCAACAACAACTACAGTAGCCGCAACACCAACAACGCCAAGAGCAACAGCGATTACAGCAGGTGCAACAACCCCAGAAGCAGCCACAACGACCACAGTTACCCCAACAACTACAGCAGCCGCAGCAACAACTACACCAGCGGCAACAACAACAGTTGCCGCAACAACAACAGTTGCCGCAACAACCACAGCTGCCGAAACAACCACAGTTGCAGCAACAACTAAACCAGCAGAAACAACGACCACAGCAGCTGCAACAACTACAGTTGCTCCAACAAATACAGCAGCAGCAACAACAGCAACAAACCCAGCTGCAACAACACCAGCAGCTGCAACAACCACAGTTGCCCCAACAACTACAGCAGCCGCAACAACGAACACAGCTGCCTTAACAACAACTACAGCAGGAGCAACAACAATTGCCCCAGCTGCAACAACAACACCAGCAGCTGCAACAACTACAGTTGCCCCAACAACTATAGCAGGTGCAACAACAACTACAGCTGCCTTAACAACTACAGCAGCAGCAACAACAACTGCCCCAGCTGCAACAACTGCCCAGGCTACAACAACAACACCAGCAGATGTAGCAACTACAGTTGCCTCAACAACTAAAGCTGCAACAACAACCCCAGGTGCAGCCACAATAACCACAGTTGCCCAAACAACAACTTCACCAGCAGCAACAACATCCACAGCAGCTGCAACAACAACACCAGCAGCTGCAACAACCACAGTTGCCCCAACAACTACAGCAGTCGCAACAACGACCACAGATGCCTTAACAACTACAGCAGCAGCAAAAACAACTGCCCCAGCTGCAACAACAACTGTACCAGCTGCAACAACAACTACAGCTGTTGCAACAACCACATCTGCCGCAACTACCACATCTGCTGCAATTACCACAGCTGCGACAACAACAACTACAGCAGCAGCAACAACAACTGCCCCAGCTGCAACAACTGCCCCAGCTACAACAACAACACCAGCAGCGGCAACAACTACTGTTGCCTCAACAACTACAGCAGCAGCAACAACCACAGCTGCCGCAACAACCACAGCTGCAACAACAACCCCAGGTGCAGCCACAACAACCACAGCTGCCTTAACAACAACTACAGCAGCAGCAACAACAACTGCCCCAGCTGCAACAACAACTGCAACAGCTGAAACAACAACTACAGCTGTTGCAACAACCACATCTGCCACAACTTCCACAGCTGCCACAACAACCACAGCAGCAGCAACAACAACTGCCCCAGCTACAACAACAACACCAGCAGCTGCAGCAACTACAGTTGCCTCAACAACTACAGCAGCAGCAACAACCACAGCTGCCGCAACAACCACAGATGCCCCAACAACCACAGCTGCAACAACAACCCCAGATGCAGCCACAACAACCACAGTTGCCCCAACAACTACAGCAGCAGCAGCAACAACAACTGCCCCAGCTGCAACAACAACTGCACCAGCTGAAACAACAACTACAGCTGTTGCAACAACCACATCTGTCGCAACTACCACAGCTGCCACAACAACTACAGCAGCAGCAACAACAACTGCCCAAGCTGCAACAACTGCCCCAGCTACAACAACAACACCAGCAGCTGTAGCAACTACAGTTGCCTCAACAAGTACAGCAGCAGCAACAACCACAGCTGCCGCAACAACCACAGCTGCCCCAACAACCACAGCTGCAACAACAACCCCAGGTGCAGCCACAACAACCACAGTTGCCCAAACAACAACTACACCAGCAGCAACAACGTCAACAGCAGCTGCAACAACCACAGCTGCCACAACAACAACTACAGCAGCAGCAACAACAACTGCCCCAGCTGCAACAACTGCCCCAGCTACAACAACAACACCAGCAGCGGCAACAACTACTGTTGCCTCAACAACTACAGCAGCAGCAACAACCACAGCTGCCGCAACAACCACAGCTGCAACAACAACCCCAGGTGCAGCCACAACAACCACAGCTGCCTTAACAACAACTACAGCAGCAGCAACAACAACTGCCCCAGCTGCAACAACAACTGCAACAGCTGAAACAACAACTACAGCTGTTGCAACAACCACATCTGCCACAACTTCCACAGCTGCCACAACAACCACAGCAGCAGCAACAACAACTGCCCCAGCTACAACAACAACACCAGCAGCTGCAGCAACTACAGTTGCCTCAACAACTACAGCAGCAGCAACAACCACAGCTGCCGCAACAACCACAGATGCCCCAACAACCACAGCTGCAACAACAACCCCAGGTGCAGCCACAACAACCACAGTTGCCCCAACAACTACAGCAGCTGCAACAACGACCACAGCTGCCTTACCAACAACTACAGCAGCAGCAGCAGCAACAACAACTGCCCCAGCTGCAACAACAACTGCACCAGCTGAAACAACAACTACAGCTGTTGCAACAACCACATCTGTTGCAACTACCACAGCTGCCACAACAACAACTACAGCATCAGCAACAACAACTGGCCCAGCTACAACAACAACACCAGCAGCTGTAGCAACTACAGTTGCCTCAACAACTACAGCAGCAGCAACAACCCCAGGTGCAGCAACAACAACCACAGTTGCCCAAACAACAACTACACCAGCAGCAACAACGTCCACAGCAGCAACAACAACCACAGTTGCCCCAACAACTACAGCAGCAGCAGCAACAACAACTGCCCCAGATGCAACAACAACTGCACCAGCTGCAACAACAACTACAGCTGTTGCAACAAGCACATCTGATGCAACTACCACAGCTGCCACAACAACAACTACAGCAGCAGCAACAACAACTGCCCCAGCTGCAACAACTGGCCCAGCTACAACAACAACACCAGCAGCTGCAGCAACTACAGTTGCCTCAACAACTACAGCAGCAGCAACAACCACAGCTGCCGCAACAACCACAGATGCCCCAACAACCACAGCTGCAACAACAACCCCAGATGCAGCCACAACAACCACAGTTGCCCCAACAACTACAGCAGCAGCAGCAACAACAACTGCCCCAGCTGCAACAACAACTGCACCAGCTGAAACAACAACTACAGCTGTTGCAACAACCACATCTGCCGCAACTACCACATCTGTCGCAACTACCACAGCTGCCACAACAACTACAGCAGCAGCAGCAACAACAACTGCCCAAGCTGCAACAACTGCCCCAGCTACAACAACAACACCAGCAGCTGTAGCAACGACAGTTGCCTCAACAAGTACAGCAGCAGCAACAACCACAGCTGCCGCAACAACCACAGCTGCCCCAACAACCACAGCTGCAACAACAACCCCAGGTGCAGCCACAACAACCACAGTTGCCCAAACAACAACTACACCAGCAGCAACAACGTCAACAGCAGCTGCAACAACCACAGTTGCCCCAACAACTACAGCAGCAGCAGCAACAACAACTGCCCCAGATGCAACAACAGCTGCACCAGCTGCAACAACAACTACAGCTGTTGCAACAACCACATCTGCCGCAACTACCACAGCTGCCACAACAACAACAACAGCAGCAACAACAACAACTGCCCCAGCTGCAACAACTGCCCCAGCTACAACAACAACACCAGCAGCGGCAACAACTACTGTTGCCTCAACAACTACAGCAGCAGCAACAACCACAGCTGCCGCAACAACCACAGCTGCAACAACAACCCCAGGTGCAGCCACAACAACCACAGTTGCCCCAACAACTACAGCAGCTGCAACAACGACCACAGCTGCCTTACCAACAACTACAGCAGCAGCAGCAGCAGCAACAACAACTGCCCCAGCTGCAACAACAACTGCACCAGCTGAAACAACAACTACAGCTGTTGCAACAACCACATCTGTCGCAACTACCACAGCTGCCACAACAACAACTACAGCATCAGCAACAACAACTGGCCCAGCTACAACAACAACACCAGCAGCTGTAGCAACTACAGTTGCCTCAACAACTACAGCAGCAGCAACAACCCCAGGTGCAGCCACAACAACCACAGTTGCCCAAACAACAACTACACCAGCAGCAACAACGTCCACAGCAGCTGCAACAACCACAGTTGCCCCAACAACTACAGCAGCAGCAGCAACAACAACTGCCCCAGATGCAACAACTACAGCTGTTGCAACAACCACATCTGCCGCAACTACCACAGCTGCCACAACAACAACTACAGCAGGAGCAACAACAAATGCCCGAGCTGCAACAACTGGCCCAGCTACAACAACAACACCAGCAGCTGCAGCAACTACAGTTGCCTCAACAACTACAGCAGCAGCAACAACCACAGCTGCCGCAACAACCACAGATGCCCCAACAACCACAGCTGCAACAACAACCCCAGATGCAGCCACAACAACCACAGTTGCCCCAACAACTACAGCAGCAGCAGCAACAACAACTGCCCCAGCTGCAACAACAACTGCACCAGCTGAAACAACAACTACAGCTGTTGCAACAACCACATCTGTCGCAACTACCACAGCTGCCACAACAACTACAGCAGCAGCAGCAACAACAACTGCCCAAGCTGCAACAACTGCCCCAGCTACAACAACAACACCAGCAGCTGTAGCAACTACAGTTGCCTCAACAAGTACAGCAGCAGCAACAACCACAGCTGCCGCAACAACCACAGCTGCCCCAACAACCACAGCTGCAACAACAACCCCAGGTGCAGCCACAACAACCACAGTTGCCCCATCAACTACAGCAGCTGCAACAACGACCACAGCTGCCTTACCAACAACTACAGCAGCAGCAGCAGCAACAACAACTGCCCCAGCTGCAACAACAACTGCACCAGCTGAAACAACAACTACAGCTGTTGCAACAACCACATCTGTCGCAACTACCACAGCTGCCACAACAACAACTACAGCATCAGCAACAACAACTGGCCCAGCTACAACAACAACACCAGCAGCTGTAGCAACTACAGTTGCCTCAACAACTACAGCAGCAGCAACAACCCCAGGTGCAGCCACAACAACCACAGTTGCCCAAACAACAACTACACCAGCAGCAACAACGTCCACAGCAGCTGCAACAACCACAGTTGCCCCAACAACTACAGCAGCAGCAGCAACAACAACTGCCCCAGATGCAACAACAACTGCACCAGCTGCAACAACAACTACAGCTGTTGCAACAACCACATCTGCCGCAACTACCACAGCTGCCACAACAACAACTACAGCAGCAGCAACAACAACTGCCCGAGCTGCAACAACTGGCCCAGCTACAACAACAACACCAGCAGCTGCAGCAACTACAGTTGCCTCAACAACTACAGCAGCAGCAACAACCACAGCTGCCGCAACAACCACAGATGCCCCAACAACCACAGCTGCAACAACAACCCCAAATGCAGCCACAACAACCACAGTTGCCCCAACAACTACAGCAGCAGCAGCAACAACAACTGCCCCAGCTGCAACAACAACTGCACCAGCTGAAACAACAACTACAGCTGTTGCAACAACCACATCTGCCGCAACTACCACATCTGTTGCAACTACCACAGCTGCCACAACAACTACAGCAGCAGCAACAACAACTGCCCAAGCTGCAACAACTGCCCCAGCTACAACAACAACACCAGCAGCAGCAACAACAACTGCCCAAGCTGCAACAACTGCCCCATCAACAACAACAACACCAGCAGCTGTAGCAACTACAGTTGCCTCAACAAGTACAGCAGCAGCAACAACCACAGCTGCCCCAACAACCACAACTGCAACAACAACCCCAGGTGCAACCACAACAACCACAGTTGCCCAAACAACAACTACACCAGCAGCAACAACGTCCACAGCAGCTGCAACAACCACAGTTGCCCAAACAACTACAGCAGCAGCAGCAACAACAACTGCCCCAGATGCAACAACAACTGCACCAGCTGCAACAACAACTACAGCTGTTGCAACAAGCACATCTGCCATAACTACCACAGCTGCCACAACAACAACTACAGCAGCAGCAACAACAACTGCCCCAGCTGCAACAACTGGCCCAGCTACAACAACAACACCAGCAGCTGCAGCAACTACAGTTGCCTCAACAACTACAGCAGCAGCAACAACCACAGCTGCCGCAACAACCACAGATGCCCCAACAACCACAGCTGCAACAACAACCCCAGATGCAGCCACAACAACCACAGTTGCCCCAACGACTACAGCAGCAGCAGCAACAACAACTGCCCCAGCTGCAACAACAACTGCACCAGCTGAAACAACAACTACAGCTGTTGCAACAACCACATCTGCCGCAACTACCACATCTGTCGCAACTACCACAGCTGCCACAACAACTACAGCAGCAGCAGCAACAACAACTGCCCAAGCTGCAACAACTGCCCCAGCTACAACAACAACACCAGCAGCTGTAGCAACTACAGTTGCCTCAACAAGTACAGCAGCAGCAACAACCACAGCTGCCGCAACAACCACAGCTGCCCCAACAACCACAGCTGCAACAACAACCCCAGGTGCAGCCACAACAACCACAGTTGCCCAAACAACAACTACACCAGCAGCAACAACGTCAACAGCAGCTGCAACAACCACAGTTGCCCCAACAACTACAGCAGCAACAACAACTGCCCCAGATGCAACAACAGCTGCACCAGCTGCAACAACAACTACAGCTGTTGCAACAACCACATCTGCCGCAACTACCACAGCTGCCACAACAACAACAACAGCAGCAACAACAACAACTGCCCCAGCTGCAACAACTGCCCCAGCTACAACAACAACACCAGCAGCGGCAACAACTACTGTTGCCTCAACAACTACAGCAGCAGCAACAACCACAGCTGCCGCAACAACCACAGCTGCAACAACAACCCCAGGTGCAGCCACAACAACCACAGTTGCCCCAACAACTACAGCAGCTGCAACAACGACCACAGCTGCCTTACCAACAACTACAGCAGCAGCAGCAGCAACAACAACTGCCCCAGCTGCAACAACAACTGCACCAGCTGAAACAACAACTACAGCTGTTGCAACAACCACATCTGTCGCAACTACCACAGCTGCCACAACAACAACTACAGCATCAGCAACAACAACTGGCCCAGCTACAACAACAACACCAGCAGCTGTAGCAACTACAGTTGCCTCAACAACTACAGCAGCAGCAACAACCCCAGGTGCAGCCACAACAACCACAGTTGCCCAAACAACAACTACACCAGCAGCAACAACGTCCACAGCAGCTGCAACAACCACAGTTGCCCCAACAACTACAGCAGCAGCAGCAACAACAACTGCCCCAGATGCAACAACAACTGCACCAGCTGCAACAACAACTACAGCTGTTGCAACAACCACATCTGCCGCAACTACCACAGCTGCCACAACAACAACTACAGCAGCAGCAACAACAACTGCCCGAGCTGCAACAACTGGCCCAGCTACAACAACAACACCAGCAGCTGCAGCAACTACAGTTGCCTCAACAACTACAGCAACAGCAACAACCACAGCTGCCGCAACAACCACAGATGCCCCAACAACCACAGCTGCAACAACAACCCCAGATGCAGCCACAACAACCACAGTTGCCCCAACAACTACAGCAGCAGCAGCAACAACAACTGCCCCAGCTGCAACAACAACTGCACCAGCTGAAACAACAACTACAGCTGTTGCAACAACCACATCTGCCGCAACTACCACATCTGTCGCAACTACCACAGCTGGCACAACAACTACAGCAGCAGCAACAACAACTGCCCAAGCTGCAACAACTGCCCCAGCTACAACAACAACACCAGCAGCAGCAACAACAACTGCCCAAGCTGCAACAACTGCACCAGCTGCAACAACAACTACAGCTGTTGCAACAACCACATCTGCCGCAACTACCACAGCTGCCACAACAACAACTACAGCAGCAGCAACAACAACTGCCCCAGTTGCAACAACTGTCCCAGCTACAACAACAACACCAGCAGCTGTAGCAACTACAGTTGCCTCAACAACTACAGCAGCAGCAACCACAGCTGCCGTAACAACCACAGCTGCCCCAACAACCACAGCTGCAACAACAACCCCAGGTGCAGCCACAACAACCACAGTTGCCCAAACAACAACTACACCAGCAGCAACAATGTCCACAGCAGCTGCAACAACAACAACACCAGCAGCTGCAACAACCACAATTGCCCCAACAACTACAGCAGCCGCAACAACAACCACAGCTGCCTTAACAACAACTACAGCAGCAGCAACAACAACAACTGCCCCAGCTGCAACAACAACTGTACCAGCTGCAACAACTACAGCTGTTGCAACATCCACATCTGCCGCAACTACCACATCTGCCGCAACTACCACAGCTGCCACAACAACAAATACAGCAGCAGCAACAACTACAGCAGCCGCAACAACGACCACAGCTACCTTAACAACAACCCCAGCAGCAGCAACAACAACTGCACCAGCTGCAACAACCACAACTGCTGCAACAACCACAGCTGCCGCAACAACGACAACAGCTGCCGCAACAACCACAGCTGCCGCAACAACGACCACAGCTGCCGCAACAACCACAGCTCCCCAAACAACAACTACAGCAGCCACAACGACCACAGCTGCCTTAACAGCAACTACAGCAGCAGCAACAACAACTGCCCCAGTTGCAACAACAACCCCAGCAGCTGTAACAATCACAGCTGTTGCAACAACCATATCTGCCGCAACAACCACAGCTGCCCTAACAACAACTATACCATCAGCAACCACAACTGCACCAGCAACAACAACCCCAGCAGCAGCAACAACAACTGCACCAGCTGCAACAACCACAGCTGCCGCAACAACCACAGCTCCCCAAACAACAACTACACCAGCAGCAACAACAACCACAGCAGCTGCAACAACAACCCCAGGTTCAGCAACAACGACCACAGTTGCCCCAACAACCCCAGGTTTAGTCACAACCACAGTTGCCCCAACAACCCCAGGTGCAGCCACAACAACCACAGTTGCCCCAACAACCCCAGGTGCAGCCACAACAACCACAGTTGCTCCAACAACCCCAGGTGCAGCCACAACAACCACAGTTGCCCCAACAACCCCAGGTTCAGTCACAACAACCACAATTGCCCTAACAACAACTACACCGGCAGTAACAACGACCACAGCAGCTGCAACAACAACCCCAGGTGCAGCCACAACAACCACAGTTTCCCTAACAACAACTACACCAGCAGCAACAACGACCACAGTTGCCCCAACAACCCTAGGTTCAGCAATAACAACCACAGTTGCCCCAACAACCACAGGTGCAGCCACAACAACCACAGCTGCAACAACAACCCCAGGTGCAGCCACAACAACCACAGTTGCCCTAACAACAACTACACCAGCAGCAACAACGACCACAGTTGCCCCAACAACCCTAGGTTCAGCAACAACAACCACAGTTGCCCCAACAACCCCAGGTGCAGCCACAACAACCACAGCTGCAACAACAACCCCAGGTGCAGCTACAACAACCACTGTTGCCCAAACAACAACTACACCAGCAGCAACAACGACCACAGCAGCTGCAACAACTACCACATTAGCCCCAACAACAACAACCACATTAGCCCCAACAACAACAACCACATTAGCCCCAACAACAACTACACCAGCAGCAACAACGACCACAGCAGCTGCAACAACAACAACCACATTAGCCCCAACAACAACTACACCAGCAGCAACAACAACCACAGCAGCTGCTGCCTCCTCTGCAGTCATCAACAAAACAAGTTTCTTTTTCGTTGTAGCAATTGTTACAGCAGTTATTTGGAATTAACAACTGGACTGGAACAAGAGACTAAATACTGCCAACAGTTAGACGCTTTAAACATCAAGTGTTATTTATGAAGAGGCTGAAGAATTGAACTGTATTTAGTATCATTATTTAACATGCATACCTGTTATTTATATTATCTATTATATCTATTACATTATAAGAAGCTTTAACTCTGACTTTTGTTCTTTACAAATACAAAATTAATTTATGATCACGCTGATATTATGCACTGATGAAATGTTTATTGTTCTGACATAAGACGAGCAGAAATATAACTGTTACTGACATTGACAGAGAACCAAATGATTCTCACACTGTGTACAGATACAACAACATGAAGGAGGTATTTAATACCCATAGTTCAGTTCTTTGTATTCATTTGCATTACACTGTTAGGAGTTTATTGAATCTACACACTGTGCTGCATACTGTGACTGCTCCGTTGTCTTCATTTGGATATCCATGTTAATATGTAAAGTATTTAAAGTATTAAAGTGTGAAATGCAAAGAACACAAAGAGTTCCATGTATGTGGATGATGTGGTAATAGCCAACAAAGAAGTTTATTTATTGACATCACAGGGCATTCGTGAACAGTTTGGCAATTTTTCTTAAACAGCTGGACTGTGATTTGTTACGTGATAATAAATAAACTTTGATAAACTTTACTTCTGTTCATCCTTTCTTAACCTTACAAAGTGCTTTTAGTTGAAAAGAAAAGAGCACATTTAAAAGCAAAGACAAATACAGATCAATTAAGACAATGACAACATTTTTTTCTGTGATTATCTATATTTTGACGGACATATTATGTATTCTTATAACTTTACCTCTAAACTTTTCTCTGGTGTCACCAGCAGGTAGACATTTTACTTTTTTTACTGAAATATCTCCTCAACTATTAAATTATTTGTTGTTTAACTTCATACATCAAAGGTTTTTTGTTCACAAAGTATTCATTTGGCCACTCCTTCAGTTCAAATTGAATAAAATATTCACATATTTCATTTATGTCATCTTACTTGCTTTCTGCTTTATTCGAAGCTTCTGTATTGTCACAAGAAAACACCACGAAGCAAACTGCAAAGCATGCAGAGCAGTTGGAGTCAGACAAACCATGACTTCTATCACTAACGTTTTAAAGCATCAAATGCTCATACTAATAGAGAATACTTCTGTTGGTTGACTTGGCATCTATTGTATGCAATTAAAATAAACTTCATCATCGTTATTGTATTATCGGTTCATTATTTAATCATGGATATATTTTACCAATTTGCACCGGCGAATTCATTTTCCAACACAACATAATGTCACCAGAATGACATATTATCTTTTTTGTTTTCTAGCAAATGTTTTACAAAGTCTTCACTGAAATGAATTCAATTTGTTTTCCTGTAGAATAAATATTTTACAGAACTGTAGCATGATTAACATGTTCATTGTGTGTTTAATAGCACTTTACTTAAGTTAGGGGGAAATCATCGCATTGGTTGAATTATGCAAGGTCAACAGTAACTGAAGAAACAATGTGTTCACTTTATCAATGACCAGCAACAGACAGAAACACGACCCTTGACCTTTTGAATCTGACAGGCTCAACATGTGCTGCTTTTAGCCAATCGGCCCAGATTGAAGTAGAGAGAACTGATGTTAACAAGATGTTCAAGATGCACCGTTTAAAGACAAGTCCCTTTACCTCACTGAAATGCTACTTGTTTGGTAAATATAGGAAGAGTGACAATGACGAGTCATTAGTGATGAGGCGTAAAGCACTATGATGAACATGGTTTAACAGCAGCGTGACGATGAAGAATATCTCGTTAGTCGAGGGCAGACTTGAAGGTCGACTGCACAATAGTTCTACAGTTGGAGGATCAACAGACATCCTTTAACTATCCAAGAAGCCTAGTTTGACTTTTATCATGTTTGAGTCAAATGTTGAATATGATTCAAGCCAAATTACTAAATATTTGTATGACTCAGCAAGAGTAATGTGAGTGTTGTTAAGAATTCTAATGACGGGGAAGTCAGGGTCACTGGTGGAGGTGGAGAATACTATGTACTTGTTCTTTCCTGCATTTAAAACCAGTCTGTGGTTAAGGAGTGATAACTGGAAACCATCCAAGGCAGACTGAAGACGAGTCAGGTCTCGGGCTGGAGCGGTGCCTGGGGCATATAAAATAGTTTCATCAGCAAAAACTGGACATTGAATCATTAATTAGGAAGTATTTAGTTATTTATGTATATTGTAGACATCAATGACCCACCGATTTCCACTTATTAAAAATACAGATTTAAGTAGAAATAAAGTTGCTGCCTCAACAGATTCAGTATCAGACACAAATACCAGGCTCTTTGCACGACCCTCCATAGACTTGATGCAGAGTACGATTTATTTAATTCTGGTGTATTTCAGACCAAAGACACCAAAGTGAACACCACGTTAAAGTGTCTGCTCATTCTCGACAGAGTTACTACGTTCTCTCCTGAAGGTGTGGTACTACCACACGTACTAACATAAGAAAACAACTAAACAAGACATAGCTGCACAATGACGAAAAAGGTTGGTGAAGTCTTATCTGGAAGATAAACAAATATTTACGTCATAAATATCATCCCTAAAAATAAATCCAACGTCATATCTGAAAAGAATGTCCCTCAACAGGTTTCTAACTGCAGGATGAAAAAGACATTACTCAATTAGGGTGTGGCCACCACGCCTTAAAAGAACATACACAATTCATGTACGTCCTTGTTTACTGCCTGATGTCATCTTACCTGCTTTGTGAGGATATAAAAGCTGCTATTGGTTCAGTGGAGGACATCAACCAGCAAACAGCAAAGGACACTGAACAGGTGGAATCAGAGAGCATCACAACTTCAGTCACGGCAGCAAAGAGAAGTCAAGGCCAGACAAAATCTGTAAGTTTTTAATTTGTGAATATTTGTCCAATTTCAATTATTGTGAGTCGTATTTCCAGCCTTATTTGTATTATAATGTTATACAAGTACATATTTGTTGTTTATCATTGGTGTTACAGTTTTCTGTTCTCCTTGTGTAATTTATTATGACACTTATTTATTTAACAGCTAAAATATGTTATATGTTGATATTTGACAGTTGTATTTAACTTAACCCACTGCAGTAAGACTGTACAATAAATCACCTTGGGCCAAATCAATTGCAAAACCATAACACCGTTACTCTGTTTGGTTAAGTCTTTGCACTACTGTTGAGTTAGTTCATTTAATATTATTCTATTATTCATTTTATTTATTTTGCATTTTTATATCTAATAGTTGTACTCTGTTATTCTTCTTGTATATATTGTGAATTTGATGTTTTGATTTGATATTTAATATTTTTACTCTGTTTCTTTGATTGCTTTAATGTCATTAATTGCTGATGTAGCGAAAAATGTCCCCTTGCGGGATAATTAAATTAACTATATATCTATCTATTTCAAAAGTTTATTTAATTGACAAAAAAGCATGTTTTATTCCATAAACAGTGCAGATGCTAACACAACGACAATCCTAATTTGTAACGTTTAATTTTCCTCTCAATAAATGGCAGTAGTTAGTATTAACAGCTAACAAAGTATAATTGTCTTAAAGATGCAGTGAAATAATCACTGAAAGTAATACAACCTATTTAAACATTATGGTATCGATGACATGACATTTTGGTAAATCAGCGATTTACAACACTGCCTATGAATATCAATAACAGATGGTTTTAATTACAGATCTTACAAAATGTAGGAATTGTCAAAACACTATTTAGTTGTCATCACTGAATTGAATCTAAGAAACATCTGCTTTTAAATTTATAGAACAGAAAAGCACTTTCCCATGATGATGATGAAGATCTGTGTCGTCCTACTTCTGTGTATTGGTAAGTTTAAGTTATTGATTCTCAGTAAAAGATGCAATAAAAAATTGCAAATGTGGAATCCAAATTTCAAATTCTTACTGATTGATCCATTGTATTGCTGAATAGCATCAGGCAATGCACAGAGCTCAACAACCACGGTTGCCTCAACAACAACTACAGTAGCCGCAACAACCACAGCTGCCGCAACAACCACAGTTGCCTCAACAACTACAACACCAGCTGCAACAACGACCACATCAGATGCAACAACCACAGCGGCAGCCGCAACAACAACCACAGCTGCTTCACCAACAACTACAGCAGCCGCAGCAACGACCACAGCTGCAACAACAACCACAGCTGTTGCAACAACCACAGCAGCTGCAACAACAACTGCACCAGCTGCAACAACAACAGCTGTTGCAACAACCACAGCTGCCCAAACAACAACTACACCAGGAGCAACAACAACCACAGCTGCCCAAACAACAACTACACCAGGAGCAACAACAACCACAGCTGTAGTGGCAACAACCACAGTTGCAGCAACGGCACCAGCAGAAACAACGAACACAGCAGCTGCAACAACCCCAGCTGCAGCCACAACGACCACAGCAGCTGAAACAACTACAGTTGCTCCAACAACTACAGCAGCCTTAACAACGACCACAGCTGCCTTAACAACAACAACAGCAGCAACAATGGCACCAGCTGCAACAACAACCACAGCTGCAGCCACAACGACCACAGCAGCTGCAATAACTACAGTTGCCCCAACAACTACAGCAGCCTTAACAATGACCACAGCTGTCTTAACAACAACTACAGCAGCAGCAGCAACAACAACTGCCCCAGCTACAACAACAACACCAACAGCTGTAGCAACCACAGTTGCCTCAACAACTACAGCAACAGCAACAACCACAGCTGCCCCAACAACCACAGCTGCAAATACAACCCCAGGTGCAGCCACAACAACCACAGTTGCCCAAACAACAACTACACCAGCAGCAACAACGTCCACAGCAGCTGCAACAACAACACCAGCAGCTGCAACAACCACATCTGCCGCAACTAACACAGCTGCCCCAACAACCACAGCTGCAACAACAACCCCAGGTGCAGTAACAACAACCACAGTTGCCCAAACTACACCAGCAGCAACAACGTCCACAGCAGCTGCAACAACCACATTTGCCCAAACAACTACAGCAGCCGCAACAACAACCACAGCTGCCTTAACAACAACTACAGCAGCAGCAGCAACAACAACTGCCCCAGCTGCAACAACAACTGCACCAGCTGCAACAACAACTACAGCTGTTGCAACAACCACATCTGCCGCAACTACCACAGCTGCCACAACAACAACTACAGCAGCAGCAACAACCACAGTTGCCCCAACAAGTACAGCAGCCGCAACAACGACCACAGCTGCCTTAACAACTACAGCAGCAGCAGCAACAACAACTGCCCCAGCTGCAACAACAACTACAGCTGTTGCAACAACCACATCTGCTGCAACTACTACAGCTGCCACAACAACAACTACAGCAGCAGCAACAACAACTGCCCCAGCTGCAACAACAGCCCCAGCTACAACAACACCAGCAGCAGCAGCAACAACAGTTGCCTCAACAACTACAGCAGCAGCAACAACCACAGCTGCCACAACAACAACTACAGCAGCAGCAACAACAACTGCCCCAGCTACAACAACAACACCAGCAGCTGTAGCAACTACAGTTGCCTCAACAACTACAGCAGCAGCAACAACCACAGCTGCCGCAACAACAACAGCTGCCCCAACAACCACAGCTGCAACAACAACCCCAGGTGCAGCCACAACAACCACAATTGCCCAAACAACTACAGCAGCCGCAACAACGACCACAGCTGCCTTAACAACAACTACAGCAGCAGCAGCAACAACAACTGTCCCAGCTGCAACAACTGCACCAGCTGCAACAACTACAGCTGTTGCAACAACCATATCTGCCGCAACTACCACAGCTGCCACAACAACTACAGCAGCACCAACAACAACTGCCCCAGCTACAACAACACCAGCAGCTGCAGCAACTACAGTTGCCTCAACAACTACAGCAGCAGAAACAACCACAGCTGCCGCAACAACCACAGCTGCCCCAACAACCACAGCTGCAACAACAACCCCAGGTGCAGCCACAACAACCACAGTTGCCCCAATAACTACAGCAGCCGCAACAATGACCACAGCTGCCTTAACAACAACTACAGCAGCAGCAACAACAACTGCCCCAGCTGCAACAACAACTGCAGCTGTTGCAACAACCACATCTGCCGCAACTACCACATTTGCCGCAACTACCACATCTGCCGCAACTACCACAGCTGCCACAACAACAACTACAGCAGCAGCAACAACAACTGCCCCAGTTGCAACAACTGCCCCAGCTACAACAACAACACCAGCAGCTGTAGCAACTACAGTTGCCTCAACAACTACAGCAGCAGCAACCACAGCTGCCGTAACAACCACAGCTGCCCCAACAACCACAGCTGCAACAACAACCCCAGGTGCAGCCACAACAACCACAGTTGCCCAAACAACAACTACACCAGCAGCAACAATGTCCACAGCAGCTGCAACAACAACAACACCAGCAGCTGCAACAACCACAATTGCCCCAACAACTACAGCAGCCGCAACAACAACCACAGCTGCCTTAACAACAACTACAGCAGCAGCAACAACAACAACTGCCCCAGCTGCAACAACAACTGTACCAGCTGCAACAACTACAGCTGTTGCAACATCCACATCTGCCGCAACTACCACAGCTGCCACAACAACAACTACAGCAGCAGCAACAACTACAGCAGCCGCAACAACGACCACAGCTACCTTAACAACAACCCCAGCAGCAGCAACAACAACTGCACCAGCTGCAACAACCACAACTGCTGCAACAACCACAGCTGCCGCAACAACCACAGCTGCCGCAACAACGACCACAGCTGCCGCAACAACCACAGCTCCCCAAACAACAACTACAGCAGCCACAACGACCACAGCTGCCTTAACAGCAACTACAGCAGCAGCAACAACAACTGCCCCAGTTGCAACAACAACCCCAGCAGCTGTAACAATCACAGCTGTTGCAACAACCATATCTGCCGCAACAACCACAGCTGCCCTAACAACAACTATACCATCAGCAACCACAACTGCACCAGCAACAACAACCCCAGCAGCAGCAACAACAACTGCACCAGCTGCAACAACCACAGCTGCCGCAACAACCACAGCTCCCCAAACAACAACTACACCAGCAGCAACAACAACCACAGCAGCTGCAACAACAACCCCAGGTTCAGCAACAACGACCACAGTTGCCCCAACAACCCCAGGTTTAGTCACAACCACAGTTGCCCCAACAACCCCAGGTGCAGCCACAACAACCACAGTTGCCCCAACAACCCCAGGTGCAGCCACAACAACCACAGTTGCTCCAACAACCCCAGGTGCAGCCACAACAACCACAGTTGCCCCAACAACCCCAGGTTCAGTCACAACAACCACAATTGCCCTAACAACAACTACACCGGCAGTAACAACGACCACAGCAGCTGCAACAACAACCCCAGGTGCAGCCACAACAACCACAGTTTCCCTAACAACAACTACACCAGCAGCAACAACGACCACAGTTGCCCCAACAACCCTAGGTTCAGCAATAACAACCACAGTTGCCCCAACAACCACAGGTGCAGCCACAACAACCACAGCTGCAACAACAACCCCAGGTGCAGCCACAACAACCACAGTTGCCCTAACAACAACTACACCAGCAGCAACAACGACCACAGTTGCCCCAACAACCCTAGGTTCAGCAACAACAACCACAGTTGCCCCAACAACCCCAGGTGCAGCCACAACAACCACAGCTGCAACAACAACCCCAGGTGCAGCTACAACAACCACTGTTGCCCAAACAACAACTACACCAGCAGCAACAACGACCACAGCAGCTGCAACAACTACCACATTAGCCCCAACAACAACAACCACATTAGCCCCAACAACAACAACCACATTAGCCCCAACAACAACTACACCAGCAGCAACAACGACCACAGCAGCTGCAACAACAACAACCACATTAGCCCCAACAACAACTACACCAGCAGCAACAACAACCACAGCAGCTGCTGCCTCCTCTGCAGTCATCAACAAAACAAGTTTCTTTTTCGTTGTAGCAATTGTTACAGCAGTTATTTGGAATTAACAACTGGACTGGAACAAGAGACTAAATACTGCCAACAGTTAGACGCTTTAAACATCAAGTGTTATTTATGAAGAGGCTGAAGAATTGAACTGTATTTAGTATCATTATTTAACATGCATACCTGTTATTTATATTATCTATTATATCTATTACATTATAAGAAGCTTTAACTCTGACTTTTGTTCTTTACAAATACAAAATTAATTTATGATCACGCTGATATTATGCACTGATGAAATGTTTATTGTTCTGACATAAGACGAGCAGAAATATAACTGTTACTGACATTGACAGAGAACCAAATGATTCTCACACTGTGTACAGATACAACAACATGAAGGAGGTATTTAATACCCATAGTTCAGTTCTTTGTATTCATTTGCATTACACTGTTAGGAGTTTATTGAATCTACACACTGTGCTGCATACTGTGACTGCTCCGTTGTCTTCATTTGGATATCCATGTTAATATGTAAAGTATTTAAAGTATTAAAGTGTGAAATGCAAAGAACACAAAGAGTTCCATGTATGTGGATGATGTGGTAATAGCCAACAAAGAAGTTTATTTATTGACATCACAGGGCATTCGTGAACAGTTTGGCAATTTTTCTTAAACAGCTGGACTGTGATTTGTTACGTGATAATAAATAAACTTTGATAAACTTTACTTCTGTTCATCCTTTCTTAACCTTACAAAGTGCTTTTAGTTGAAAAGAAAAGAGCACATTTAAAAGCAAAGACAAATACAGATCAATTAAGACAATGACAACATTTTTTTCTGTGATTATCTATATTTTGACGGACATATTATGTATTCTTATAACTTTACCTCTAAACTTTTCTCTGGTGTCACCAGCAGGTAGACATTTTACTTTTTTTACTGAAATATCTCCTCAACTATTAAATTATTTGTTGTTTAACTTCATACATCAAAGGTTTTTTGTTCACAAAGTATTCATTTGGCCACTCCTTCAGTTCAAATTGAATAAAATATTCACATATTTCATTTATGTCATCTTACTTGCTTTCTGCTTTATTCGAAGCTTCTGTATTGTCACAAGAAAACACCACGAAGCAAACTGCAAAGCATGCAGAGCAGTTGGAGTCAGACAAACCATGACTTCTATCACTAACGTTTTAAAGCATCAAATGCTCATACTAATAGAGAATACTTCTGTTGGTTGACTTGGCATCTATTGTATGCAATTAAAATAAACTTCATCATCGTTATTGTATTATCGGTTCATTATTTAATCATGGATATATTTTACCAATTTGCACCGGCGAATTCATTTTCCAACACAACATAATGTCACCAGAATGACATATTATCTTTTTTGTTTTCTAGCAAATGTTTTACAAAGTCTTCACTGAAATGAATTCAATTTGTTTTCCTGTAGAATAAATATTTTACAGAACTGAAGCATGATTAACATGTTCATTGTGTGTTTAATAGCACTTTACTTAAGTTAGGGGGAAATCATCGCATTGGTTGAATTATGCAAGGTCAACAGTAACTGAAGAAACAATGTGTTCACTTTATCAATGACCAGCAACAGACAGAAACACGACCCTTGACCTTTTGAATCTGACAGGCTCAACATGTGCTGCTTTTAGCCAATCGGCCCAGATTGAAGTAGAGAGAACTGATGTTAACAAGATGTTCAAGATGCACCGTTTAAAGACAAGTCCCTTTACCTCACTGAAATGCTACTTGTTTGGTAAATATAGGAAGAGTGACAATGACGAGTCATTAGTGATGAGGCGTAAAGCACTATGATGAACATGGTTTAACAGCAGCGTGACGATGAAGAATATCTCGTTAGTCGAGGGCAGACTTGAAGGTCGACTGCACAATAGTTCTACAGTTGGAGGATCAACAGACATCCTTTAACTATCCAAGAAGCCTAGTTTGACTTTTATCATGTTTGAGTCAAATGTTGAATATGATTCAAGCCAAATTACTAAATATTTGTATGACTCAGCAAGAGTAATGTGAGTGTTGTTAAGAATTCTAATGACGGGGAAGTCAGGGTCACTGGTGGAGGTGGAGAATACTATGTACTTGTTCTTTCCTGCATTTAAAACCAGTCTGTGGTTAAGGAGTGATAACTGGAAACCATCCAAGGCAGACTGAAGACGAGTCAGGTCTCGGGCTGGAGCGGTGCCTGGGGCATATAAAATAGTTTCATCAGCAAAAACTGGACATTGAATCATTAATTAGGAAGTATTTAGTTATTTATGTATATTGTAGACATCAATGACCCACCGATTTCCACTTATTAAAAATACAGATTTAAGTAGAAATAAAGTTGCTGCCTCAACAGATTCAGTATCAGACACAAATACCAGGCTCTTTGCACGACCCTCCATAGACTTGATGCAGAGTACGATTTATTTAATTCTGGTGTATTTCAGACCAAAGACACCAAAGTGAACACCACGTTAAAGTGTCTGCTCATTCTCGACAGAGTTACTACGTTCTCTCCTGAAGGTGTGGTACTACCACACGTACTAACATAAGAAAACAACTAAACAAGACATAGCTGCACAATGACGAAAAAGGTTGGTGAAGTCTTATCTGGAAGATAAACAAATATTTACGTCATAAATATCATCCCTAAAAATAAATCCAACGTCATATCTGAAAAGAATGTCCCTCAACAGGTTTCTAACTGCAGGATGAAAAAGACATTACTCAATTAGGGTGTGGCCACCACGCCTTAAAAGAACATACACAATTCATGTACGTCCTTGTTTACTGCCTGATGTCATCTTACCTGCTTTGTGAGGATATAAAAGCTGCTATTGGTTCAGTGGAGGACATCAACCAGCAAACAGCAAAGGACACTGAACAGGTGGAATCAGAGAGCATCACAACTTCAGTCACGGCAGCAAAGAGAAGTCAAGGCCAGACAAAATCTGTAAGTTTTTAATTTGTGAATATTTGTCCAATTTCAATTATTGTGAGTCGTATTTCCAGCCTTATTTGTATTATAATGTTATACAAGTACATATTTGTTGTTTATCATTGGTGTTACAGTTTTCTGTTCTCCTTGTGTAATTTATTATGACACTTATTTATTTAACAGCTAAAATATGTTATATGTTGATATTTGACAGTTGTATTTAACTTAACCCACTGCAGTAAGACTGTACAATAAATCACCTTGGGCCAAATCAATTGCAAAACCATAACACCGTTACTCTGTTTGGTTAAGTCTTTGCACTACTGTTGAGTTAGTTCATTTAATATTATTCTATTATTCATTTTATTTATTTTGCATTTTTATATCTAATAGTTGTACTCTGTTATTCTTCTTGTATATATTGTGAATTTGATGTTTTGATTTGATATTTAATATTTTTACTCTGTTTCTTTGATTGCTTTAATGTCATTAATTGCTGATGTAGCGAAAAATGTCCCCTTGCGGGATAATTAAATTAACTATATATCTATCTATTTCAAAAGTTTATTTAATTGACAAAAAAGCATGTTTTATTCCATAAACAGTGCAGATGCTAACACAACGACAATCCTAATTTGTAACGTTTAATTTTCCTCTCAATAAATGGCAGTAGTTAGTATTAACAGCTAACAAAGTATAATTGTCTTAAAGATGCAGTGAAATAATCACTGAAAGTAATACAACCTATTTAAACATTATGGTATCGATGACATGACATTTTGGTAAATCAGCGATTTACAACACTGCCTATGAATATCAATAACAGATGGTTTTAATTACAGATCTTACAAAATGTAGGAATTGTCAAAACACTATTTAGTTGTCATCACTGAATTGAATCTAAGAAACATCTGCTTTTAAATTTATAGAACAGAAAAGCACTTTCCCATGATGATGATGAAGATCTGTGTCGTCCTACTTCTGTGTATTGGTAAGTTTAAGTTATTGATTCTCAGTAAAAGATGCAATAAAAAATTGCAAATGTGGAATCCAAATTTCAAATTCTTACTGATTGATCCATTGTATTGCTGAATAGCATCAGGCAATGCACAGAGCTCAACAACCACGGTTGCCTCAACAACAACTACAGTAGCCGCAACAACCACAGCTGCCGCAACAACCACAGTTGCCTCAACAACTACAACACCAGCTGCAACAACGACCACATCAGATGCAACAACCACAGCGGCAGCCGCAACAACAACCACAGCTGCTTCACCAACAACTACAGCAGCCGCAGCAACGACCACAGCTGCAACAACAACCACAGCTGTTGCAACAACCACAGCAGCTGCAACAACAACTGCACCAGCTGCAACAACAACAGCTGTTGCAACAACCACAGCTGCCCAAACAACAACTACACCAGGAGCAACAACAACCACAGCTGCCCAAACAACAACTACACCAGGAGCAACAACAACCACAGCTGTAGTGGCAACAACCACAGTTGCAGCAACGGCACCAGCAGAAACAACGAACACAGCAGCTGCAACAACCCCAGCTGCAGCCACAACGACCACAGCAGCTGAAACAACTACAGTTGCTCCAACAACTACAGCAGCCTTAACAACGACCACAGCTGCCTTAACAACAACAACAGCAGCAACAATGGCACCAGCTGCAACAACAACCACAGCTGCAGCCACAACGACCACAGCAGCTGCAATAACTACAGTTGCCCCAACAACTACAGCAGCCTTAACAATGACCACAGCTGTCTTAACAACAACTACAGCAGCAGCAGCAACAACAACTGCCCCAGCTACAACAACAACACCAACAGCTGTAGCAACCACAGTTGCCTCAACAACTACAGCAACAGCAACAACCACAGCTGCCCCAACAACCACAGCTGCAAATACAACCCCAGGTGCAGCCACAACAACCACAGTTGCCCAAACAACAACTACACCAGCAGCAACAACGTCCACAGCAGCTGCAACAACAACACCAGCAGCTGCAACAACCACATCTGCCGCAACTAACACAGCTGCCCCAACAACCACAGCTGCAACAACAACCCCAGGTGCAGTAACAACAACCACAGTTGCCCAAACTACACCAGCAGCAACAACGTCCACAGCAGCTGCAACAACCACATTTGCCCAAACAACTACAGCAGCCGCAACAACAACCACAGCTGCCTTAACAACAACTACAGCAGCAGCAGCAACAACAACTGCCCCAGCTGCAACAACAACTGCACCAGCTGCAACAACAACTACAGCTGTTGCAACAACCACATCTGCCGCAACTACCACAGCTGCCACAACAACAACTACAGCAGCAGCAACAACCACAGTTGCCCCAACAAGTACAGCAGCCGCAACAACGACCACAGCTGCCTTAACAACTACAGCAGCAGCAGCAACAACAACTGCCCCAGCTGCAACAACAACTACAGCTGTTGCAACAACCACATCTGCTGCAACTACTACAGCTGCCACAACAACAACTACAGCAGCAGCAACAACAACTGCCCCAGCTGCAACAACAGCCCCAGCTACAACAACACCAGCAGCAGCAGCAACAACAGTTGCCTCAACAACTACAGCAGCAGCAACAACCACAGCTGCCACAACAACAACTACAGCAGCAGCAACAACAACTGCCCCAGCTACAACAACAACACCAGCAGCTGTAGCAACTACAGTTGCCTCAACAACTACAGCAGCAGCAACAACCACAGCTGCCGCAACAACAACAGCTGCCCCAACAACCACAGCTGCAACAACAACCCCAGGTGCAGCCACAACAACCACAATTGCCCAAACAACTACAGCAGCCGCAACAACGACCACAGCTGCCTTAACAACAACTACAGCAGCAGCAGCAACAACAACTGTCCCAGCTGCAACAACTGCACCAGCTGCAACAACTACAGCTGTTGCAACAACCATATCTGCCGCAACTACCACAGCTGCCACAACAACTACAGCAGCACCAACAACAACTGCCCCAGCTACAACAACACCAGCAGCTGCAGCAACTACAGTTGCCTCAACAACTACAGCAGCAGAAACAACCACAGCTGCCGCAACAACCACAGCTGCCCCAACAACCACAGCTGCAACAACAACCCCAGGTGCAGCCACAACAACCACAGTTGCCCCAATAACTACAGCAGCCGCAACAATGACCACAGCTGCCTTAACAACAACTACAGCAGCAGCAACAACAACTGCCCCAGCTGCAACAACAACTGCAGCTGTTGCAACAACCACATCTGCCGCAACTACCACATTTGCCGCAACTACCACATCTGCCGCAACTACCACAGCTGCCACAACAACAACTACAGCAGCAGCAACAACAACTG
Source organism: Cebidichthys violaceus (assembly GCF_023349555.1). Lineage (NCBI taxonomy): Eukaryota > Metazoa > Chordata > Actinopteri > Perciformes > Stichaeidae > Cebidichthys > Cebidichthys violaceus. The sequence goes on along the minus strand of NW_027176957.1, from coordinate 29,152 downwards.
CCCCAGTTGCAACAACTGCCCCAGCTACAACAACAACACCAGCAGCTGTAGCAACTACAGTTGCCTCAACAACTACAGCAGCAGCAACCACAGCTGCCGTAACAACCACAGCTGCCCCAACAACCACAGCTGCAACAACAACCCCAGGTGCAGCCACAACAACCACAGTTGCCCAAACAACAACTACACCAGCAGCAACAATGTCCACAGCAGCTGCAACAACAACAACACCAGCAGCTGCAACAACCACAATTGCCCCAACAACTACAGCAGCCGCAACAACAACCACAGCTGCCTTAACAACAACTACAGCAGCAGCAACAACAACAACTGCCCCAGCTGCAACAACAACTGTACCAGCTGCAACAACTACAGCTGTTGCAACATCCACATCTGCCGCAACTACCACAGCTGCCACAACAACAACTACAGCAGCAGCAACAACTACAGCAGCCGCAACAACGACCACAGCTACCTTAACAACAACCCCAGCAGCAGCAACAACAACTGCACCAGCTGCAACAACCACAACTGCTGCAACAACCACAGCTGCCGCAACAACCACAGCTGCCGCAACAACGACCACAGCTGCCGCAACAACCACAGCTCCCCAAACAACAACTACAGCAGCCACAACGACCACAGCTGCCTTAACAGCAACTACAGCAGCAGCAACAACAACTGCCCCAGTTGCAACAACAACCCCAGCAGCTGTAACAATCACAGCTGTTGCAACAACCATATCTGCCGCAACAACCACAGCTGCCCTAACAACAACTATACCATCAGCAACCACAACTGCACCAGCAACAACAACCCCAGCAGCAGCAACAACAACTGCACCAGCTGCAACAACCACAGCTGCCGCAACAACCACAGCTCCCCAAACAACAACTACACCAGCAGCAACAACAACCACAGCAGCTGCAACAACAACCCCAGGTTCAGCAACAACGACCACAGTTGCCCCAACAACCCCAGGTTTAGTCACAACCACAGTTGCCCCAACAACCCCAGGTGCAGCCACAACAACCACAGTTGCCCCAACAACCCCAGGTGCAGCCACAAAAACCACAGTTGCTCCAACAACCCCAGGTGCAGCCACAACAACCACAGTTGCCCCAACAACCCCAGGTGCAGCCACAACAACCACAGTTTCCCTAACAACAACTACACCAGCAGCAACAACGACCACAGTTGCCCCAACAACCCTAGGTTCAGCAATAACAACCACAGTTGCCCCAACAACCACAGGTGCAGCCACAACAACCACAGCTGCAACAACAACCCCAGGTGCAGCCACAACAACCACAGTTGCCCTAACAACAACTACACCAGCAGCAACAACGACCACAGTTGCCCCAACAACCCTAGGTTCAGCAACAACAACCACAGTTGCCCCAACAACCCCAGGTGCAGCCACAACAACCACAGCTGCAACAACAACCCCAGGTGCAGCTACAACAACCACTGTTGCCCAAACAACAACTACACCAGCAGCAACAACGACCACAGCAGCTGCAACAACTACCACATTAGCCCCAACAACAACAACCACATTAGCCCCAACAACAACAACCACATTAGCCCCAACAACAACAACCACATTAGCCCCAACAACAACAACCACATTAGCCCCAACAACAACTACCACATTAGCCCCAACAACAACAACCACATTAGCCCCAACAACAACAACCACATTAGCCCCAACAACAACAACCACATTAGCCCCAACAACAACTACACCAGCAGCAACAACGACCACAGCAGCTGCAACAACAACAACCACATTAGCCCCAACAACAACTACACCAGCAGCAACAACAACCACAGCAGCTGCTGCCTCCTCTGCAGTCATCAACAAAACAAGTTTCTTTTTCGTTGTAGCAATTGTTACAGCAGTTATTTGGAATTAACAACTGGACTGGAACAAGAGACTAAATACTGCCAACAGTTAGACGCTTTAAACATCAAGTGTTATTTATGAAGAGGCTGAAGAATTGAACTGTATTTAGTATCATTATTTAACATGCATACCTGTTATTTATATTATCTATTATATCTATTACATTATAAGAAGCTTTAACTCTGACTTTTGTTCTTTACAAATACAAAATTAATTTATGATCACGCTGATATTATGCACTGATGAAATGTTTATTGTTCTGACATAAGACGAGCAGAAATATAACTGTTACTGACATTGACAGAGAACCAAATGATTCTCACACTGTGTACAGATACAACAACATGAAGGAGGTATTTAATACCCATAGTTCAGTTCTTTGTATTCATTTGCATTACACTGTTAGGAGTTTATTGAATCTACACACTGTGCTGCATACTGTGACTGCTCCGTTGTCTTCATTTGGATATCCATGTTAATATGTAAAGTATTTAAAGTATTAAAGTGTGAAATGCAAAGAACACAAAGAGTTCCATGTATGTGGATGATGTGGTAATAGCCAACAAAGAAGTTTATTTATTGACATCACAGGGCATTCGTGAACAGTTTGGCAATTTTTCTTAAACAGCTGGACTGTGATTTGTTACGTGATAATAAATAAACTTTGATAAACTTTACTTCTGTTCATCCTTTCTTAACCTTACAAAGTGCTTTTAGTTGAAAAGAAAAGAGCACATTTAAAAGCAAAGACAAATACAGATCAATTAAGACAATGACAACATTTTTTTCTGTGATTATCTATATTTTGACGGACATATTATGTATTCTTATAACTTTACCTCTAAACTTTTCTCTGGTGTCACCAGCAGGTAGACATTTTACTTTTTTTACTGAAATATCTCCTCAACTATTAAATTATTTGTTGTTTAACTTCATACATCAAAGGTTTTTTGTTCACAAAGTATTCATTTGGCCACTCCTTCAGTTCAAATTGAATAAAATATTCACATATTTCATTTATGTCATCTTACTTGCTTTCTGCTTTATTCGAAGCTTCTGTATTGTCACAAGAAAACACCACGAAGCAAACTGCAAAGCATGCAGAGCAGTTGGAGTCAGACAAACCATGACTTCTATCACTAACGTTTTAAAGCATCAAATGCTCATACTAATAGAGAATACTTCTGTTGGTTGACTTGGCATCTATTGTATGCAATTAAAATAAACTTCATCATCGTTATTGTATTATCGGTTCATTATTTAATCATGGATATATTTTACCAATTTGCACCGGCGAATTCATTTTCCAACACAACATAATGTCACCAGAATGACATATTATCTTTTTTGTTTTCTAGCAAATGTTTTACAAAGTCTTCACTGAAATGAATTCAATTTGTTTTCCTGTAGAATAAATATTTTACAGAACTGAAGCATGATTAACATGTTCATTGTGTGTTTAATAGCACTTTACTTAAGTTAGGGGGAAATCATCGCATTGGTTGAATTATGCAAGGTCAACAGTAACTGAAGAAACAATGTGTTCACTTTATCAATGACCAGCAACAGACAGAAACACGACCCTTGACCTTTTGAATCTGACAGGCTCAACATGTGCTGCTTTTAGCCAATCGGCCCAGATTGAAGTAGAGAGAACTGATGTTAACAAGATGTTCAAGATGCACCGTTTAAAGACAAGTCCCTTTACCTCACTGAAATGCTACTTGTTTGGTAAATATAGGAAGAGTGACAATGACGAGTCATTAGTGATGAGGCGTAAAGCACTATGATGAACATGGTTTAACAGCAGCGTGACGATGAAGAATATCTCGTTAGTCGAGGGCAGACTTGAAGGTCGACTGCACAATAGTTCTACAGTTGGAGGATCAACAGACATCCTTTAACTATCCAAGAAGCCTAGTTTGACTTTTATCATGTTTGAGTCAAATGTTGAATATGATTCAAGCCAAATTACTAAATATTTGTATGACTCAGCAAGAGTAATGTGAGTGTTGTTAAGAATTCTAATGACGGGGAAGTCAGGGTCACTGGTGGAGGTGGAGAATACTATGTACTTGTTCTTTCCTGCATTTAAAACCAGTCTGTGGTTAAGGAGTGATAACTGGAAACCATCCAAGGCAGACTGAAGACGAGTCAGGTCTCGGGCTGGAGCGGTGCCTGGGGCATATAAAATAGTTTCATCAGCAAAAACTGGACATTGAATCATTAATTAGGAAGTATTTAGTTATTTATGTATATTGTAGACATCAATGACCCACCGATTTCCACTTATTAAAAATACAGATTTAAGTAGAAATAAAGTTGCTGCCTCAACAGATTCAGTATCAGACACAAATACCAGGCTCTTTGCATGACCCTCCATAGACTTGATGCAGAGTACGATTTATTTAATTCTGGTGTATTTCAGACCAAAGACACCAAAGTGAACACCACGTTAAAGTGTCTGCTCATTCTCGACAGAGTTACTACGTTCTCTCCTGAAGGTGTGGTACTACCACACGTACTAACATAAGAAAACAACTAAACAAGACATAGCTGCACAATGACGAAAAAGGTTGGTGAAGTCTTATCTGGAAGATAAACAAATATTTACGTCATAAATATCATCCCTAAAAATAAATCCAACGTCATATCTGAAAAGAATGTCCCTCAACAGGTTTCTAACTGCAGGATGAAAAAGACATTACTCAATTAGGGTGTGGCCACCACGCCTTAAAAGAACATACACAATTCATGTACGTCCTTGTTTACTGCCTGATGTCATCTTACCTGCTTTGTGAGGATATAAAAGCTGCTATTGGTTCAGTGGAGGACATCAACCAGCAAACAGCAAAGGACACTGAACAGGTGGAATCAGAGAGCATCACAACTTCAGTCACGGCAGCAAAGAGAAGTCAAGGCCAGACAAAATCTGTAAGTTTTTAATTTGTGAATATTTGTCCAATTTCAATTATTGTGAGTCGTATTTCCAGCCTTATTTGTATTATAATGTTATACAAGTACATATTTGTTGTTTATCATTGGTGTTACAGTTTTCTGTTCTCCTTGTGTAATTTATTATGACACTTATTTATTTAACAGCTAAAATATGTTATATGTTGATATTTGACAGTTGTATTTAACTTAACCCACTGCAGTAAGACTGTACAATAAATCACCTTGGGCCAAATCAATTGCAAAACCATAACACCGTTACTCTGTTTGGTTAAGTCTTTGCACTACTGTTGAGTTAGTTCATTTAATATTATTCTATTATTCATTTTATTTATTTTGCATTTTTATATCTAATAGTTGTACTCTGTTATTCTTCTTGTATATATTGTGAATTTGATGTTTTGATTTGATATTTAATATTTTTACTCTGTTTCTTTGATTGCTTTAATGTCATTAATTGCTGATGTAGCGAAAAATGTCCCCTTGCGGGATAATTAAATTAACTATATATCTATCTATTTCAAAAGTTTATTTAATTGACAAAAAAGCATGTTTTATTCCATAAACAGCGCAGATGCTAACACAACGACAATCCTAATTTGTAACATTTAATTTTCCTCTAAATAAATGGCAGTAGTTAGTATTAACAGCTAACAAAGTATAATTGTCTTAAAGATGCAGTGAAATAATCACTGAAAGTAATACAACCTATTTAAACATTATGGTATCGATGACATGACATTTTGGTAAATCAGCGATTTACAACACTGCCTATGAATATCAATAACAGATGGTTTTAATTACAGATCTTACAAAATGTAGGAATTGTCAAAACACTATTTAGTTGTCATCACTGAATTGAATCTAAGAAACATCTGCTTTTAAATTTATAGAACAGAAAAGCACTTTCCCATGATGATGATGAAGATCTGTGTCGTCCTACTTCTGTGTATTGGTAAGTTTAAGTTATTGATTCTCAGTAAAAGATGCAATAAAAAATTGCAAATGTGGAATCCAAATTTCAAATTCTTTCTGACTGATCCATTGTATTGCTGAATAGCATCAGGCAATGCACAGAGCTCAACAACCATGGTTGCCTCAACAACAACAACTACAGTAGCCGCAACAACAACCACAGCTGCCGCAACAACCACAGTTGCCCCAACAACTACTACACCAGCAGCAACAACAACCACATCAGATGCAACAACCACAGCAGCAGCCGCAACAACGACCACAGCTGCTTTATCAACAACTACAGCAGCCGCAACAACAATCACAGTTGCCCCAACAACTGCAGCAGCCGCAGCAACAACCATAGCTGTCTCAACAACAACTGCAGCAGCCGCAGCAACGACCATAGCTGCAACAACAACCACAGCTGCAACAACAACCACAGCTGTTGCAACAACCACAGCAGCTGCAACAACAACCACAGCTGCAACAACAACCACAGCTGTTGCAACAACCACAGCAGCTGCAACAACAACTGCACCAGCTGCAACAACAACCACAGCTGTAGTGGCAACAACCACAGTTGCAGCAACAACGACACCAGCGGAAACAACAAACACAGCAGCTGCAACAACCCCAGCTGCAGCCACAACGACCACAGCAGCTGCAACAACTACAGTTGCCCCAACAACTACAGCAGCCGCAACAACGACCACAGCTGCCTTAACAACTACAGCAGCAACAACGGCACCAGCTGCAACAATAACCACAGCTGTTGCAACAACTACAGCAGCAGCAATTGCCCCATCTACAACAACAACACCAGCAGCTGCAACAACCACAGCTGCAGCAACAACGACCACAGTTGCCCCAACAACTACTACACCTTCAGCAACAATGACCACAGCCGCTGCAACAACCCCAGCTGCAGCAACAATTACCACAGTTGCCCCAACAACTACTACACCATCACCAACAATGACCACAGACACTGCAACAAGCTCAGCTGGAGCCACTGCAACCACAGCTGCCCCAACAAATACTACACCATCAGCAACAATGACCACAGCCACTGCAACAACCCTAGCTGGAGCCACTGCAACCACAGTTGTCCCAACAACAACTACACCAGCAGCAACAATGACCACAGCAGCTGCAACAAACCCAGCTGCAGCCATTACAACCACGGTTGCCCCAACAACTACTACACCATCAGCAACAATGACCACAGCCACTGCAACAACCCTAGCTGGAGCCACTGCAACCACAGCTGTCCCAACAACTACTACACCATCAGCAATAATGACCACAGTTGTTGCAACAACCCCAGCTAGAGCCACTGCAACCACATTTGCCCAAACAACAACTACACCAGCAGCAACACTGACCACAGCAGCTGCAACAACCCCAGCTGCAGCCACAATGACCACAGTTGCCCCAACAACTACTACACCATCAGCAACAATGGCCACAGCCACTGCAACAACCCTAACTATGGCCATAACCACTGTTGCAGCAACAAACACACCAGCAGCAACAACAACCACAGAAGCTGCAACAAACCCAGCTGGACCCCCTGCAACCACAGTTGCCCCAACAACTACTACACCATCAGCAACAATGACCACATCAGCTTCAACAAACCCAGCTGCAGCCACTTCAACCATAGTTGCTCCAACAACTACTACACCATCAGCAACAATGACCACAGCCGCTGCAACAACCCCAGCTGGAGCCACTGCAACCACATTTGCCCAAACAACAACTACACCAGCAGCAACAATGACCACATCCGCTGCAACAACCCCAGCTGCAGCCACTGCAACCACAGTTGCCCCAACAACTACTACACCATCAGCAACAATGACCACAGCCACTGCAACAACCCTAGCCACAGCCACTGCAACAACCACAGTTGCAGCAACAACAACTACACCATCAGCAACAATGACCACAGCCCCTGCAACAACCCCAGCTGCAGCCACTTCAACCACAGTTGCTCCAACAATTACTACACCATCAGCAACAATGACCACATCCATTGCAACAACCCTAGCCATAGCCACTGCAACAACCACAGTTGCAGCAACAACAACTACACCATCAGCAACAATGACCACAGCCGTTGCAACAACCCCAGCTGCAGCCACTTCAACCACAGTTGCTCCAACAATTACTCCACCATCAGCAACAATGACCACAGTCACTGCAACAACCCTAGCTACAGCCACCGCAACAACCACAGTTACAGCAACAACCCCAGGTGCCGCCACAATGACCACAGTTGCCCCAACAACTACTACACCATCAGCAACAATGACCACAGCCGCTGCAACAACCCCAGCTCCAGCCACTATGACCACAGTTGCCCCAACAACCCCAGCTGCGGCTGCAACACCCACAGTTGCCCAAACAACAATTACTACACGATCAGCAACAACAACCTTAGTTGCCCCAACAACTACAGCAGCCACAACAGCGACCACAGCAGCCGCAACAACTGCACCAGCTGCAACAACAACCCCAGCTGCAGCCACAACAACCACAGTTGCCCTAACAACAACTACACCAGGAGCAACAACGACCACAGCAGCTGCAACAACAACAACCACATTAGTCCCAACAACAACTACACCAGCAGCAACAACAACCACAGCAGTTGCTGCCTCCTCTGCAGTCATCAACAAAACAAGTTTCTTTTTCGTTGTAGCAATTGTTACAGCAGTTATTTGGAATTAACAACTGGACTGGAACAAGAGACTAAATACTGCCAACAGTTAGACGCTTTATACATCAAGTGTTATTTATGAAGAGGCTGAAGAATTGAACTGTATTTATTATCATTATTTAACATGCATACCTGTTATTTATATTATCTATTATATCTATTACATTATAAGAAGCTTTAACTCTGACTTTTGTTTTTTACAAATACAAAATTAATTTATGATCACACTCTGATATTATGCACTGATGAAATGTTTATTGTTCTGACATAAGACGAGCAGAAATATAACTGTTACTGACATTGACAGAGAACCAAATGATTCTCACACTGTGTACAGATACAACAACATGAAGGAGGTATTTAATACCCATAGTTCAGTTCTTTGTATTCATTTGCATTACACTGTTAGGAGTTTATTGAATCTACACACTGTGCTGCATACTGTGACTGCTCCGTTGTCTTCATTTGGATATCCATGTTAATATGTAAAGTATATAAAGTATTAAAGTGTGAAATGCAAAGAACACAAAGAGTTCCATGTATGTGGATGATGTGGCATCGTACTTATATTTGGTTCTTTTGGTAGTGTGTAGTAATCTAATGAAGCAAATGTTAATATCATTACAAAAAAATTAGCATCAAACACGTTTTTTTTTACATTGTAGGGCAATTTTGAAGAGTTTGGCAATTTTTCATGAACAGCTGGACTTTGATTTGCTCCGTGGTAATAAATTAACTTTGATAAACTTTATTTCTGTTCATCTTTTCTTAATGTTACAAAGTGATAAAGATAAGAGGACAAACCTTTAAAAACAAAGACAAATGCAGATCATTACATTTCTTTGAATATCTATACTTTTATGTAGATGATATCTTAGACTGACAGATGTTGTATTCTCATAACTTTACTGTAACCTCAACTTTTCCTCAAGTGTCACAAGCTGGTCGACATTTTTGTATTCTTATTAAAATATCTCAACTTTTGAGTCAATCATCGTGAAATTCTGACCATCAAACGTTTATGTTTCACATTTATTGTAGAAGAGAACAAAGACCTTTTGATGCTCCTGCAGAGTTTATTGATGTATATGTGCATGCTGCAAATATGGATATTGATATTAAAGTTATTGTGTTTGATGTTCCACGTTTTTATGTTACAAACGCAGTTTATAATTTTGCTTTACAAACGCAGTTTATATTTATGATTATAATAATGATAATGATTATAAATATTATGACATCCTGCTGCAATTTAGCCAGAGTTTTCAGGTGATGGCGATGACATATATGGAAGAAAAGATGACCAAACACTGAATCTTTGGACTTTAGTGTGCAGTCGTCTTCTATTCGGTACCCAGCAGGCCTCTGCTGTAATAAACCACAGGTCACTGTTGCACCGTGGGCCGATGCCTCTGTTGACCGGTCATGTGACGCTCGTCATGGCAAGAGCTGCTGAAAAGTGCGGTGTGGCGCCATCCAGTGGTGAGGCTGCAGATTGCATCCTCTGCTCGCTCCTTTAACACAAAGATTCTGACTCTATGTTTTCTTATTCTCTGTACACACAAGAGCACACTTGGACCATTTCAGTGCAAACGTTGTGCACGATAATTGGTTTCTGTGTCATCTTAAATTCTACTGTTGCATATTACGATTTTTTTTATCAATTGTAATATCTTTCATTCATTATTTTCAAAACATTGTCTTTTAAACTAAATAAACACTGACACTTCAACTATGAATGAGTTAAAGTGTCCTTTGCATATTTCTAAGGATCACTGCACTACTGGATATGAATCCCTTTCTGAAGAAGAATTGACAATTTTCCAAAATAAAGAAATCCTGACCCAAAAGGTTGAGGCCGAAGCTCCTACCATTACACCTTAACCCTTTCAGTGCTACCTTTACAAATACAAACACAAACAACGTTCCAAACCTTTCATACTAAATAATAATCATACCTCAGTTTTTATGTGTTAATCAAAGTGATCGACACATTTTTAATTCCTTGTTTTAAAGATACATACATTCATACTGTCTCTTTCTGATTGACTGTAGTGAAGAGGACAATGATTCTGTCCTCAAAATGTTGAAGCATGTAAGTTAATAATTAGTTGATTCGTAGTAATCCCTTTATTTACGTGTGGTTACCAACATAATTCATTGTTACTTGATCATTGATTTGCTGGTAAATGTTGGTCGGGCGCTTTTGGTTAGATGTTTGTTTTGGAGCATTGTTAACTTTACTCAACTTGTCTTTTCAGTTTGTGTGTGCGCAGAGTGTCATGCTCCTTTATTCTTTTGCATTTTGTTTTGATGCTTTTAATGGTTTTATGTGAAGCACTTTGAATTGCCTTGTTGTTGAAATTTGCTATACAAATAAACTTGCCTTGCTTTATGGGAACTGGCACATTGTTTACCTGCTAATTATGATGACATGGTGCTTCACACTACGGGAACGATGATTCATCATCACGAGAACACGGCTACGGACAACTGTGTGGTTTCAGAACGCGTCATGAAGTGTCTGACTGAGGAAGGTGTTGGTTAGAGATGTCAAACGTTTAACATGTTTCATATAGTTGTGAGATGAATCATATCTCTGGAGCTAATCAGTTTAAAATAAATAAATAAATAAATGTCTTGCAATACAAACACTATTATTATCTTGTATTTTTAGCTTTTATTATTTTTCGTTTGCGATTTACAATTTTTTTTATACCTTTACTGTTTTTTTTATTGTACTTGCTGTTTTTATTTTCTTGTTTTGTTTTTTCTTGTGGGCACTGGCAACGTATCCTCAGGGGTTAGGGTATGAGTATGGATATGAGTATGAATATGAGTATGCTATTATTATATCGTCTGCACTGACTTAATAGATTGATCTTATAAGTATTAACTTATCCAGTAAATTGTTGCGATCCCTCCCATGCCATGCGTCCGCGAGTGAGTGTGCACCTCTGTGTCTGTCCACAGCTAATCTCTCATTCTGCTGCAGCAAACTGCATAATATTTTGGGTGTCCAGTTATGGCTGCATGCTCAAGGACGTCTCCCAGGTGCTCTGTCAGTTGACCTGCCTAGAAGTATGTATTCGAAGGTGTGTCTCTGTATTACACTCCTTGTCTGAAGAAGTCACTTGGTGATGAATAAATACATGGGATCATAATCTAGTGTGGTGACTCTCGATGATTTTTTCCGTCTGTAAACTCCTCAAAAATCTTTGAGGATTTCTGGTGAAACTGCCGTGGACTAATAATGCTGTTAAACAACCTTTGGGTGTTTCATTAATGCTACATGAAGACAGATACTTAGCTCTCTGACTAATACAATAATTGATTGGTCCAGCCTGGTGCATACTGGGATGGGCTCGGTCCAACACGATAAACTGGTAAAGGTAATGGGAGGCTGGATGGATGTTTTGCAAACGACTCAGGTTCCATTATTCTGTAAAGTGTCACCAACAGACCGATGAGTCAACATCACAACAAATGAACTAATATCATACGTATAGTACATCCACATACCTTTTCAAATATGAACCACGATGACTGTTCAAATATAGACATAAGCATTAACGCTCAGCTTACATTAGGGTATTAAGTTAAGAGCATTGTTGTAATGCGACCTTGAATAACACGAGTGTAAAAGCTGTTTCAGACACAATAGTGATCCATGTTGTGTTGCTCTCAGTTGCTATGGGTTTCTAATGTCCCGGGTGACACGGGTGTCAAATGTTCCCTGTGCCCTGGAGCAGGAATCTGAGATGTGTGTTCAGTGTTGTAGATGCATCCGAGCTCTGACTGTAGAGAAAGTTGTGAAAAGGTAAATTCAGAGTAGAGAACATGTGTGTTGCCATTTGTAAAGAAAAGCCTGTAAAACCTCAAAGTCCCAAAACCTCAAAGAAAAAAGAGGTAGTTTGTTTAGTGTCTTTAACAAAGTGTTTGACTGTTCCAACTTCCTCTTTACTACATTGGAGGAATCTCTTTAACCCTGTCAGCATGCCGAGGTTTAAAAAAGTAATTCATTTATTACTTAAATTAATTAAATAATTACTTAATACATATAAATATATGTGTATCTATACATTGTGTTGTATGTAGAGGATGATTTTCTCTTTTCCCTTGATAATAAAAAACAAAATCTGATTTATTCTGGATATCAATAAAATATTACTCCCTCACACACACACACACACACACACACACACACACACACACACACACACACACACAATGCATATCTTAGTGTTATTGAACTATATATATATATATATATTGAATTTGGATATTTGGATATTGACTTTGTTAAAATAATCATCTCTCTCTCTCTCTCTCTCTCTCTCTCTTTAATTCCTGCATTTCCTTTCATGAACATGACAGTTTTGAGAAATAAATAAATGTTCTCCCGGTCCACTTGCTGCAGATCTTCCGGAGCATTCAGACAAAGTGGTCTCCTCTAGTGGAGAAAGAGTGGCTGGTTAAAAAGAGCAATGAATATGAAATGAATGAACTCATCTGCTCTAGAAGGCGATGGGTTGTGTGTGAAAGCTTCAGAAATTATCACATTTTTGTTTTTTGGGTCAAACTATTTTTTCCGAGCTAAAAAGAGATCCCATAACATTGAAACTGTTATTTTAGATGAAGGGAAGTCGTAACTGTCAACCCATTCATACAATTGAACCTGTACATGACGTGATTACCTGCAGATTCCTGTAAGGACGTAGAACAGAACTATTACAATGACTCAAATGACGAGCAGCAGTAAGAACAAAATGTAATGCCAAAGCTATGTTGAGTCATTTTTACATACGCAGTGGTTGTTTCTATTGTATTGTTGTAATTGTTAGTTTACTTTGTCACTCCTTTAACCCTGACGAGAGCACACATTTCATTGGCTTTGTTCTCAGAATGATGTCATCTCATGTTTGCATTTAAAAAGAAGAGCGGAAACCAGAAAACTTCACAACTTCATTCACTGCAGTGGACAACATTCAAGCAGAGAACTTCAACCTGTAAGTAGTTTTATTATTATTTTACTATAGCATGAATCAATTACATAGTTTTGTAAATTTTTTACATTTAAATTATGGTTTTATAAATTTGTTTTCTCATTTTGTTTAGATTGTGTTGGTATAGTTAATGCAGGATTTTCCAACTTTTTAGAATTAATTCATTCACAAATCGTCTCAATAGAGTTTCAAACTTGCAATACAGTATATAATTATATCATATACTTGTGATATTTAATTAAATTATATTATTCTACCCTTTTTATTATATTTCAGTGATTTTGATGCCACCTTTAATTAATGTATTTGTTAAATGTTGGAAATATCTTACATTCAATTTAATGCAAAGCATTTTGAGCTGCACTGTATGTATAACAAGTGTAGTACAAATAAAACAAACAAACACATTATTTTAATTTAAGTTTAAATAAAAATAAAATATTCATAATGATGTAAAATGTAAGACTAGAACTTGTTTCAACACATATTATCACAAAGGTTACTTATAAACAAGAGTTTATATATATATATATATATATATATACACACACACACACAATTAATCAATCCTCAATAAGTCTGTATTGAGAACCATCACACAAAACATTTACATTACGGTCATTTAGCAAACGCTTTTATCCAAAGCGACTTACAATTCAGTATCTATCTATACACCGTAGGCACAGCTACGGGAGTCATTTTTGGGGTTAAGTGTCTTGCTCAAGGACAAATTGACATGAGACTAGTGGAGCAGGAGATCGAACCGCTGACCATCTAATTGAAAGGCTGCCCTGGTCTCCACTTAGCCACGGTGACCCATTTAGTAATGACTTAAATTAATAGTCAGCCAAACTAGAGAATTATAGTCATAGTCAGCTCATACCATTTCACACCAAGCAGTGTGTAACCAGCAGTAGCTGAAGGTGCGTTATTAAATGTTCAAATGGAAATAACTATATATCAGATAACAATTACCAACTGTTTTTTTCAGAGAACAGAAAAGAGAAACAACAACTGCATGACCATGATTGCAAAGATTTGTGCCGTCCTCCTTCTTTTTGTTGGTAAGAAACGTTCACACTATCTTCAGATGTTGAATGTGTTTGAAATGTGGGACGAAATGTGACATTAATCAAACAAATTCTACTCAAAACAGTGTCTGGCAATGCACAGACTACCACTGCTGCTGCAACCACTATGGCTGGAGCAACAACCGCAGCTGGAGCAACAACCGCAGCTGCTGCAACAACCGCAGTTGGGGCAACAACCGCAGCGGGAGCAACAACCGCAGCTGGAGCCACAACCGCAGCTGGAGCAACAACCGCAGCTGCTGCAACAACCGCAGTTGAGGCAACAACCGCAGCGGGAGCAACAACAGCAGTTGGAGCAACAACCGCAGCGGGAGCAACAACCGCAGCTGGAGCAACAACCGCAGCTGCTGCAACAACCGCAGTTGGGGCAACAACCGCAGCTGGAGCAACCACCGCAGCTGCTGCAACAACAGCAGTTGGAGCAACAACCGCAGCGGGACCGACAACCGCAGCTGGAGCCACAACCGCAGCTGGAGCAACAACCGCAGCTGGAGCCACAACCGCAGCTGGAGCAACAACCGCTGCTGGAGCCACAACCGCAGATGGAGCCACAACCGCAGCTGGAGCCACAACCGCAGCTGGAGCAACAACCGCAGCTGGAGCCACAACCGCAGCTGGAGCAACAACCGCTGCTGGAGCCACAACCGCAGATGGAGCCACAACCGCAGCTGGAGCCACAACCGCAGCTGGAGCAACAACCGCAGCTGGAGCAACAACCGCTGCTGGAGCCACAACCGCAGCTGGTGCAACAACCGCAGCCGCTGCAACAACCGCAGTTGGGGCAACAACCGCAGCTGGAGCAACCACCGCAGCTGCTGCAACAACCGCAGCGGGACCGACAACCACAGCTGGAGCCACAACTGCAGCTGCTGCAACAACAGCAGTTGGAGCAACAACCGCAGCAGGACCAACAACCACAGCTGGAGCCACAACTGCAGCTGGAGCCACAACCGCAGATGGAGCAACAACCGCAGCTGGAGCAACAACCGCAGCTGGAGCCACAACCGCAGCTGGAGCAACAACCGCTGCTGGAGCAACAACCGCTGCTGGAGCAACAACCGCAGTTGGAGCCACAACCGCAGCTGGAGCCACAACAGCAGTTGGAGCCACAACCGCTGCTGGAGCCACAACAGCAGTTGGAGCCACAACCGCAGCTGGAGCCACAACCGCAGCTGCTGCCACAACCACAGCTGGAGCAACAACCGCAGCTGCTGCCACAACCGCAGCTGGAGCAACAACCGCAGCTGCTGCCACAACCGCAGCTGAAGCAACAACCGCAGCTGGAGCAACAACCGCAGCTGGAGCCACAACCGCAGCTGGAGCCACAACCGCAGGTGAAGCCACAACCGCAGCTGGAGCAACAACCGCAGCTGGAGCCACAACCGCAGCGGGAGCAACAACCGCAGTTGGAGCAACAACCGCAGCTGGAGCAACAACCGCAGCTGGAGCCACAACCGCAGCTGGTGCCACAACCGCAGCTGAAGCAATCACCGTAGCTGGTGCAACAGCTGCATCCTCTGCCTTCATCAACAAAATCAGTCTAATTTCAGTAGTTGTGGCGGTGATGATACACGGATTTCGCTCATGTTGTTGAATGTGCTAAGTGCAATTCTAATTCTGTCAATGAAGTAACAAAATAGTATTTAAAAAAAGTATTTATCGGAAGATTTTAGATGCTGTATATAATCGTATATGTTAATTTATTGATGTTGTCCGTGTGTGGATGCATGATGGAGTAGGTTTGTACTCTTGATAAGAAATCGTCTTAGAGGACTCTGTAATTAATCCAGACGTCTGTTCCAATATTTTGTCTGTTATCACATCATTGATAATAAAAGATGGTTCAGTGGTGACCGTGGCTAAGTGGAGAGCAGGGCCGCCTTTCAATCAGAGGGTCAGCGGTTCAAACCCCGGCTCCTGCTCCGCTAGTCTCATGTCAATGTGTCCTTGAGCAAGACACTTAACCCCAAAATTGCTCCTGTAGCTGCGTCTACGGTAGATAGATACTGAATTGTAAGTCGCTTTGGATAAAAGCGTCTGCTAAATGACCGTAATGTAATGTTCACAATAAAGCTTTTGCTAAATTATGAATTTGTCAGTCGTTATTTTAATATATTTTAAAGGCCTTAATTAGAAGAAAAAAATATTATTTTTTGAATAACGTGTATGTTCTACCAAACTTTTCACAAGTCCTATTTATTAAAAGCCATTTTGCTTCTGCAGGACTGTGTTGCTGTGGTTTGATCAGACTTGATTGTGATTTAATTTCCAACGTTTTTCTTCTGCTTTTAACCATATCATACAGTCTTCATCAACTGTAGCTCAGTTGACACGGATCTGTTAACTTCATCCACGTTTAGAGTTACAGTTATGAAACTGTTGCTGAACAGCAGCCACAAGAGAAAAGTTAGTAATTCAGTGAAATGATTCTGTAATGGCTATTTAAAGTTGGCAAACATTTGCCACCATACTACAGGTCAAAACAGACCGTGAAGGGCTTTAGCAGCAAAACCATTGAGTGTGTTGATTTGAGTAACATAATATAACTTTGCATTTTTAAGACAAGTTAAATAGTCTCACTTTAGCTTCACAAAACAAGACGTCTTCAGTTGAACGCTCAAGAGGAAGTTGGTAGGCTTTAGAAACACTCCCAATCTCCGATCTTGCACCTGTAAACATTTTCACAATGTGTAGCACAATGTTACAAGTGGGAAATCCTTTTGTTTGTTTTTGTTTTGTTGTGGCACCGTTAAAGATTCTTCCATCCACTTAATACAAATTATCTCCATTTCAATGTTGTCAAATAAAACACAGAAGAAATCGTCTTCATGCTTGTTACGTAACATTATGTGAAAACCCCACTAAGGGCAGTTGTTCTTTATTTAAGCCGGTAACATTGTTACAGTGTTGCGTTACAGTGTTGTTAGCACTTTTGTATGTCGCTGTTGTGTTACAATGTTGCGTTTTAATGTTGTGTTACAATGTTGCATGTCGCTGTTGCGTTACGTTACAATGTTGCGTTGCGCTACGCAGTTGCATGTTGCTGTTGCGTTGCAATGTTGCACATCGCTGTTGAGTTACATTGTTGAGTTACAATGTTGCGTTACAATGTTGCATGTTGCGTGTTGCTTGTTGTGTTACAATGTTGCATGTCGCTGTTGAGTTGCAATGTTGAGTTACAATGTTGCCTTACAATGTGGCATGTCCCTATTGAATGCCGCTGTTGCATGTTGTTTGTTGCTGTTGCATGTTGCATTACTCTGTTGCGTTATTTGAACACAAACCGTGCTGCTTTTCTAACCTGAGACAAGTAGTTTTGTTGCCTGAACATAACCAATCTTTTTACACTGTTAACCACGTGGCATTGTGTTTTTCTGTAAGTCTGATACAAGACTGATATGAGGAAGAAGCAAAAAGATAATTCTGGCGACTGGGTTGTGTGTTGTTAGGTCAGACGTTACTGTCATCCAGACAATTCTGATTTAGTTAGGTAGGTGTTATGATCAGATGCTGAACCTCCTCAACTAGCACTTTCTAATTTGACTTACTCGATTTCTGAGCTTCTCACAGTATTACTGAGACACTTCGCTCTCTAAATAATACAATAAGTCATTGGCCGAGCCCGGTGCATGCTGGGATGGGTTCCAGTCGGACCAACAGAATAAACTGGTACCTTTTTCAATATGAATCACGATGACTGTTCAACTATAGGCATAAGCATGAAAGATCAGCTTACTTTAGGGTAGTAGTTCAAGGAGCCTGGGAGATGTGCTCTCAGTGAATACACAGTCGACAGTAAGGGGAACACAGATGTGTGTCCGGGGGCTTCCAGTGCGCATACACAGAGCCTATAATTAGAGTTCCCTGGAGTTAATACCGTGAGCCTAAAGGAAGATCAGCTGCGTTGGTGTGAAGTGTCTTGAAAGTGTTTCTGGTATTTTTGCACATTCAGAGTACGGTTCCACATGTTTGTGGAGTGTTGCCAAATAAAACTTTCGTCTGTATTTGTTGGCAGGTGCCAGGCACACCAGGAAATCTGGAGGGAAGAAAAAAGTCCCTCTGACAGTAAGAAAACACACTAAGGTGTCGATCAGGTGCAATGGAAGTCTTCAAGCGCAGACGTTAAACAGGTCAGTGATTAACATGCTGCCGCCTAACATACCTGTATGGAGCACTATGTAGCCATGTGCGGATTTTGAGACAATGAGCTCCTTGTCATGCTAAAATCCCCATCGACTCATCAACACAGGAGCAAGTCACAGACTGTACAGTTGAGCTTCTTTTCGTAGCCGCTTTGTGTCTCTTTGTGGTTGTTTTGCCCCTTTAGTTGTCTCTCTTTGTGGTTGTTTTGCTCCTTTAGTTGTGTCTCTTTGTGGTTGTTTTGCTCCTTTAGTTGTGTCTCTTTGTGGTTGTTTTGCCCCTTTAGTTGTGTCTCTTTGTGGTTGTTTTGCTCCTTTAGTTGTGTCTCTTTGTGGTTGTTTTGCCCCTTTAGTTGTGTCTCTTTGTGGTTGTTTTGCCCCTTTAGTTGTGTCTCTTTGTGGTTGTTTTGCCCCTTTAGTTGTGTCTCTTTGTGATTGTTTTGCTCCTTTAGTTGTGTCTCTTTGTGGTTGTTTTGCCCCTTTAGTTGTGTCTCTTTGTGGTTGTTTTGCCCCTTTAGTTGTGTCTCTTTGTAGTATTTTTTGTTTCTTTGAGGTCATTTTACGGTTCCCATATTTAATCCCCTGTAAGGGATTTTTGTCTTGTTCCTGGTTGTTGGAGTGGGATTACAGAATTATCGCGATACACCTTCAATTTTTAGTAAATAAAGTTTAAAAAGGGACAACAGATACATTTTGACTTTGGGAATAGAGCTTCAACTGAGATCTGAAACATTCTAATAAAAACAGGATAAAATAAGATGATTAGTGAGTGGTGTTGACAGTAAGAAAGAATTGCTACCAAACACATATTCAACAAATAGAACAAAGATCAAAATGTATGTTTAATTCAGTAAACATCAACGACAAGAATATATGATAGTAGAGGCACAGCTCCACAGATAAATGTTTAAAATGCGTCACTTAGACTGACTCCCTCAGACATGCCTGGTGATGAAGTCAAAAAGACTTTTAAATTCTAAATAATTATACAAAAAACATTTGCAAACATTGTGCAAATCAAAGAGCGAACCTGAATCTTTTTATAGAGCTCTAATTAAGTGATCTGACTGACTACAGGTGCTTTCACAGGTGCTTTCCGGGTGCAGCTGATTGATACTTGTGTGTAGTCATTTAGAAGTACAGAAGGGTGCAGCTGGCATTTGGAAAGAGCTATTTATCTAGTGTTTGAGTGGTGAAGCGAATTTTTTTTTTTTTTTCTTAAGTTCATACAGTTTTGAATAAAGTGTTAAAATAGATATTTAGTATTTTGTGTGATTGTTTTTGGTTTTGTGTTAAATACTTTAGTTTCCAAAAAAAAGAGTTTGAGTTGAGAGAAACTTTTCCTCCTTCAGCAGACCAATGTGAAAACAAACATGGTGCAGTCGTGTAAGATGATAATTGATTAAAATAAAATAACTGTAAACGGTAGTTCTCTGTAAACTCTCCTGTGCTGCCTCCTGGCTTTGTGTTCAGGTCCTCACAGCCTTATTTTGATGATTTGTATCATCTTCCCGTGATATTAAATTATGTTTTCTGTGTTTGTGTAAGAGCAGATTGACAAATCTGTGCTTTTCAGAGTGAAATAACAACAACAAATCTGCATCTACTTTACCCAAGAAAACCTTTTTCTCCTCTGACTTCTGCCTTCATCAGACCACATTGTGACACGAATAACATCAAATACTGCAGCTTAGTCGCTTCAAACTCTACGTTCTCCTCGAGCGTCCGTGTGGAACGCTGCAGAGACGACGAGTCAGCGTCCACTCGTTACATGCACACCATCTTTTCACAATAAACTGGATTCTTCAGAGGAAGTTGGGTTAATGCAATAACAGTACTGAGGGGAACGCTGTTGTTCAAACTGTTTGGCTGCAGGCGATCTTCACTTCCCACAGTCTGCTGAGTCACATGACTGATGGGCTGTAGTTTGATGTGACGTATACCAGAGGGCGGCATTACCCAGAGTTCCCTGCATTTTCTGCTGCAGCAGATTCACACTGAAGAGGTGTTTGAAAATAAAGTTATTTATTGTTTAATGACCATTAGTCTAATTAGTCATCAGTGTTTGAGCTGATATTGTGAATTACATTTTACAGGTTTAGCCGTCTCATTATTTCCTTCAAAACTATTTTAACCTGGAAATGTTTGTGTCATTTTGCACGAAGTACAAGAAGTTATAAATTAACTTATATAAATATAAATAATATTTCACATGTGGGGAAATCAACATTAACTGCTCTTGTTCTTTTTGCGTTCACAGTTACATTCTGTTGTTTTTCTTCTGTTAAAAACAGGATGTAGACTTCATCTCAACACAACGGAGGTTTGATGGCATTGAGCAGTTTTTCAGACAGAGACGAGGACAAGGCAGAGCAGCTGAACGCAATCAGTGGTTTACAGGTAATCAGTCAGCGAGGGCGAGATGGAGATCACTGGACTCTATGGGGAGCTAATGAGGGAGTGAGGAGCAGGTGTGCTGGGGGGGAGGGGTCAGGTGGCACTGAGGGCAACTTCAGGAAAGAGTGTCCACTGAGATCAGAAACATTCTAATAAAAAAAAGGATGAAAAAAGACGATTAGTGAGTGGTGTTTACAATATTCTAATCAATAAAGAACTGCTACAAAACATATATTTAATGAATAGAATAAAGATCTTGGTATGGTCGACGCAAAGGCCACAAATTGAAGTTTACGTTTATTTCAGTAATGCAGAGTTTTTCTTGGATTCATTAATTTGTTGTCTCTTTGTAGTGTTTCTGAGGCACACGTGTGACAGAAGCTCCACAGATACATATTTACATGTCATGCATGTCTGTTGGTACTGTGATGAAGTCAAAGAGAACATTGGGAAATGGATTCCCAGAACCTGCATTTGTAAAGTAAACATTTAATTTCTAAGCAAATTCTAAATATTTACAGATATTTTTATCAAAATGAGTCCTGCTTTTTAAATTACATCTGCTCCTTCTTCTTAATTAAAAGAATTCAAAATCTATGAATATGTTTTCATTTCAAAAGTTAACAGCTGGACCGCTCGATGTTTCCCACTGAATTGACTGTATAGAGCAGTGCTGTGGCTCAAAAATAGCTCTGAAAAATGTAATTCCCATCCAAAGAAACTGCATTATGAATTATGTTTCATGGGAAACGTATTTTGTCGTGGACGACGTTTTACAAACAAGTTTTAAAATGAGTCCGCAGAAGGAAAAGCAGGACTTTCACCCAGGAGACTGCTGTTCATGTCCTGTGTTGAGTGTTGTTGCACTAACCCTAAATAAGTAGTGGATGTATTTTGTTTTTTGTTTTGTTTCAATTAATTTTAATCCAAATGTTTTTCTTTTATTAAACCTAACCAAGCGCTTTTATTGCCTGAACATAATGGTTGTGTTGCCTAAAACTAAACCAAGTAATAATTTTTAGCCTCAACATAACCAAGAACTTTGGTTTTTTATCCATTTCGTAGTCATTTTATGTCAACCTAAACAAGTAGTTTTGTCGCCTTTCTTTTTGTTTTATCGTTAACCGTGTTCCAAACTTTTTAAACGGGAAAGTTTCTCTCAAAAACGTTCAAAGTGCACTTTAACGATGTAATCAATTTGTCGGAGACGGGGTTGACATCATTGCGTTTTGTCATAGACACAAAGTTCTATTGACCCAGGATTATATATTCTGAGGTTCTGGAGTGGATAAACTACATCCACTATGTCATTACTACTATTATTATTATTATAATTAATCAATACAAATAATAAGATAATTGTTTCTTGATCGTGAGGAACTACTTTCTTCAATAAGTAATAAAATCACTGTGTACAGAGAGATCATACATAATGTTCATTATTGTTACTGATTTCTGCGCAATGGTTATGTTCTGAGAGGAGATCGTTTGGAGAACCCACTTAAAATAAAGGTTGATTTCTCTCTGGTGTGTTTGTTGTAAAGCAGCTCCACAACATGTCAGCCATCCTGAGAAGTGGACCGACTGTTCTAATGATCCCATGTAGAGCCTCGTTCAGACCGCTGCTGTGTGTTTTTACACTTTCCCGCCTCATTATTCTTTTATGAACGAGTGATGGACGAAAGAAATAATTTAGAGCTGCAGCTTAATTGGAAATCTCTAAAATGTCAAACTTGTCAGGACTGAAGAAAAACAACAAAAAGGTGTTTTTTTTAAGAGCTTCTGAGGAGACAATGGACATCTTTACTTATGTAGAGTAATTCCTCTTGATTTTTGAGTTTGCCGCTGGTGAACACCAACGTAATGCAAATATTAGATGAAAGCATTTTTGCAATTTAAATTGTTTCGTGTGTTAACTTTTGAATTTTGTCTCAAATCATTCTGACCAATTAAGTACGTCATTCCCTGAACCGTTTTTCGGTGAAAGCACTTTTAAAGTTTTTCTCCCATCATTTTTTTTTGAGCAGGGAAGTGTATTTTGTATCGAGGATTACTTTTGCTTTTGACTTATCAAAAATGAGTTTCAGAAGAGGAAGAAGAGGGTTTTCACTCTGTTTGTGTCCGTGTGAACCAAATACTTTGGTTGTGTTTTCATTTTCATTTCGTAGCTCTTTTAACAAACCAAACCATGTTGTTTTTACGGAACCTAACCAAGTAGTTTTGTAGTTTTGTTTTAAAATTAGTTTTGTTTCAATTCACAACGTTAAACACGCGTTTCAAACCAGAGAAAGCACGTTTCCCTTGCAACATAATTGAGAGTGCAGTTTTTAACGGGAACGTCATTTTGTCGGAGAGGAAAAGGAGAGTTGAAAAAAAGAAAATCTGCAGATAAATTCTATGGTTTTGTGCAAAACTAGAATTAAAGTTGAATTTTGTCACTTTAGTCGTTAGTCATTCAAATTAACGTTGACCATCTTTGAATTTCTTTTTCTAATATCAGGATTAAGACTTTACAGGTAATCAGTGGTTTACAGGTAATCATTCAGCGAGGGCAAGACTGAGATCACTGGACTCTATGGGGGACTCTAGGGGGGAGGTAACGAGGGTAACGAGGAACAGGTGACACTGAGGACAACTAGGAGAGGTTAGTGGCTGTAAACACAAGAAATGACTGAACAGAGCAGCGTGGTTGCACAACAATTATATGATCATGACAAACAAAGATAAGGACAGAAAGAGACTTCACAAGTGAACATATGGCAACAAAAAAACGACAACTAACAAAGGACTTTCGTCCAGAAAACAGCTGTTTGAGTCTTATGCAAAGTTAAAAGTAAAGTTGACATTTTGTCACATCTAAACCGAAAGACGTGGTTTTATTACCTGTGTCCACATAGCGCCTTTACCAGAAAAGTGCTGGTGAAACTCCTTTTGTCCGTCTCTGTCTGTCCTGGACACAGTTTCATATCAAAG